>NC_091289.1:171879211-172188377 GCF_032444005.1 Ranitomeya imitator
GCGGTCTGCAACTGGAGATTCTGGTTGGGCTATATTTCCTAATTAAAGTGGTATATAGTTCCTTGTTTAGCCACTTTTCTGTGTGATCTTTTATTTTATGTACTTGTTTAGCTGCCATTTCTAATGTACAACGTCTTCCTTTCCCCAAGCTGTTCTTGCTCTCCTCTGCCTGTCCGGATATCTCATTTGGAGGAACTGGAAGCGGAAGAATACGAAGAGCATGAATTTTGATAATCCAGTTTACCGGAAAACAACTGAAGAGGAAGAGGAGGAGGAGGAAGAGATCCACATTGGCCGAACAACTCAGATTGGGCACATCTATCCAGCTGTGAGTACTACAAGTCACATAATAGAAATACATTTAGATGCTAGTACTCTGATACGTAGGGGGTAAAATGGATTGTGGGATTTTGTCTAGGATGGTTTTATAATGTACTGCCCAATTTATGGTGTCACAGCACAGAGGCGCGCCCTAGAGTGCCCACAGAGGCGCGCCCTAGAGTGCCCACAGAGGCGCGCCCTAGAGTGCCCACAACAGAGCGGCGCCCTAGAGTGCCCACAGAGCGGAAACATACAGTACCCCAATAACACAATATAGTGCTCCAATAACCTCACCCCAAAACTGTACCATACAGTACAGTATTAACTATCAGACAAAGTAGGAGGCTCCATGGTGAAGTCCTGGTGTTAAATATGGAAGAGTAGATGGAATTTGCTCACGTTGTGGAATTGTGCAGGTCCGGCGCAATTATGATGAGAGTAGTAGTAGCAGTAGTAGTAGTTGCTCTACCCATTCAAGCCAGCAGAGTGGTGAAGTAAAAGAGATGAGCCAAAAAAAGTGAGAAAAAATGCATTGTTTTCTTCTAATAAATCTTTATTTTTTTTTTTTTACACCTTCCCATTTGTCTTCATCGCGACAGCTCCCACCACACCGTTGAGTTTTTTCTTCTTTTTTTGCCTCGCAGTCCCCTATTAACGGCACTAAACGGTGCTCAGATAACCGTACCATACATTGCCCCCAAAACAGCATCATACCTAAAGGCAAACAGTCATAACAGAACAGTCACATCTACACATAAGCAGTTTCTATTCTTTTTTTTTTTTTACATTTACCAAGCAGCGAAAAAATAATTTATTTTTCTAGTTTCTAATCAAAGTTCAGAAACCCAAGTGCGAGCCGCAGGTTGTGGGAGACGGTGCAGACCCCCGGCTGTGCGCCATGATTGATGCGACGCTTCCTGCCCTTGCTGTGCCGTCACTTCAGTTTTAGTCCCGTCAGTCGCTGCCTAACATCTTTCTCATCGTCTATTTTTGTTTTTTTTTTCTTTTTTTCCGCCAGCGAGTGGCATTGAGCCTAGAAGACGACGGTTTGCCTTGAAGATTGAAACGAGGACTGACACTTTCTCAGTTGAGCCGGGAACATCAGAAAATCTCTCTGGTCCTCGGGTTTCTCACAAGTGACAAGTCAATAATATCCTGTCCTGTCTTGTGCCGCCGCTGCGCCGGGGTCTGATGAGGAAGATCTGCCACACGTAACAGATTGAAAAATGTGTCCTGGCTCCCAGGAATGACAAGATTTCATGGCTCCTATGTGACGGGCAGCAGAGAATTTTTTTTTTTTTTTTATACAACCACCACTGAAACTCCTAAACCTGCTGTTATTTATTTTGGGGATGGACGACCACAAAAAATGTAATGAGTCAAACATCCAAAGGATGTAAGGGTTACTATGTATAATCTTTTATACACATTTTTACTTGATCCTCGGCCGAGGCATGCCCTCTTCTCTCTCCCCCCATCTGTATATAGCCGTCCCCTGGGACAAGCCGCCGTTTTAAAATATTATATTTATAGACCTTTTTTTGTATATAACAAAACTTTTTTTGTGGTTTTCCATCGACATATGCATTAAATTAATGATGAAAATCTAGAATTTTTTTGGTAGGATATTTATTAACCTGGGCGTGTTTCCGATGGGGTTAGGGAGAGGGAAGAGTTCGCTCTGTATATATGATAGGGATGAGAGTATTTATTTTTTTGTATGTTTTTCCGGGTTTATATGTTTGCAGTAGACCAACTCTGATCTGTTACTAAAGGAGGAACTTTAAATTACTATCTTTTTTTTTTTTTTTAGTTCCCTTTCTCAGTCTGCATTAAAAAATATATATATATATAGTTCAATTATAATCTGATGGGTGGAGGGGAAAAAAAAATAGGAATAAAAGAGAAAAAAATTAAGATAGACAATTTTTGAAAAACGAGTTTAACCCTTTAAGGCTTTTTTTTTGTGGTAATTTTATAATTTGCTTAATAATGAAGTGTCTTTTGTGGAGCACAAGCGTTCTGGGAGTCTATGCTTAAAGGGCCGGCATTTGTGAATGCAAATTACAAAATGGCTGCAATGCCTTCAGTTCTAAAGTTTTTCCTTATTACCCCCCTGACGGACCAACAATCGCAGAAGCGGTATGAAGTTATGTCTACCATGTGCACACGTTGTATCCAGCCGTTACTATTGGCAATAACATGGCTGACTGCTTTTGGTTTGGGAAAGTAAGCTGGGATTCTGTGAATATTGCTGCATACGGCCGTATTATAGGGCTGGGTCTCTTCTCTATGCCTGTGGTTTTGTATGGAGAGAGAATATTTTTATTTATTTATTTTTTTATTTTTTTTTAGAAGATTAGATTATATATTAGAATTTTTTTTTTTTTTTTATCAAAGAGAATATACACATGAATCCTGACTGAGGCCGTACGTCTCTGTACCCAGGAACCATGCAGACTCTGTGCATGTATCACACCTCCCAATGTCCGCATTGGGAAATCCGCACCGACGGTCATACGACCATCGAACGTGGCTCGTGACCGTTCAAACTGCACATTCCATTGCAAGTGCACGTCAGCTTTTTCTGGCTTCAAAGGAAATGTATCATCCGAAAGTAACCAATTGTTTAAATTGGGTTTTTGTGTTTTAAATGTAATTGTTTTATTTTGTTTGGCAGTTTTTTTTTTTATTATTTTTACAATCTTCATAAAAAAATTTTTTTGCAATTTTCACGTTGGCTATTTTAGTCTCTAGTTTCCCGTTTGCAGAAATCCTTTCCGGAGTGTCATCATCACAGACACAATTATAGTAATGGGTAACAACCCTTTACACAGCTGATAACTCAGGATCTGCCAATCACAATAGGTGATGTCACAGCTCTCCTCCTCCTGTACAATGACTGATATCTACTGTATATAGAGGTGTTATCAGTCATTGTACAGGGAGAGGAGGTGAGCTGTGACATAACCTATTGTGAATGGTGGATCCTGTGTTATCTACTGTATATAGAGGTGTTAACACAGGATCCACCATCCACAATAGGTGATGTCACAGCTCACCTCCTCCCCCTGTACAATGACTGATAACACCTCTATATACAGTAGATAACACCAGATCCACCATTCACAATAGGTGATGTCACAGCTCATCTCCTCCTCCTGTACAATGACTGATCACACCTCTATATACATTAGATAACACAGGATCCACCATTCACAATAGATGTCACAGCTCACCTCCTCCTCCCTCCACAATCACCTTTACACAAACTCATTAGATGCTTAAATACAAAAGCTAGGGTCTGAATCTGTTCACTTCTGCTAATGTATATGTATTGTTTCCTGAATGAACAAAATGATCAAAAATGTTTAAAAAAAAAATACATTTAACATGTATTTCTCTAGTCACCTTCGATGACAGCCACTTCGGAGGTAGCCTTCCCCACCCTAATAGGGGACAGGAACACAAAGAGGTTAAATACCCCTCCCCTTCCTGCAACCACCAGTGTTTTCCTGTCCCCTATGGGGCATGAAGAGAATCTGAAGGGGCTGCCATGGCCGGCGACCGGAGCTCCACATTTACCTTTCACTAGCCGGGCAGCTGAGGTCGGGCCCTGCCTCTCCTCCTCTTGTGCTGCTCCCATCTCCTGGCTTCAGGACTCGGGACCCTCCCGCCTCTCCTGCGCCTCCTTTGGGGGTAAAGCGGGGCGGTGACGTGCATGCAGGGGGTCTCCTGTAGCCCACCGGCTTCTTCCTCCTCCTGCTGCTGCATCCCGGGCGGTCCGTGCTGGGGCTCGCTGGGTAGGGCGCGAGTCTCAGGATGGCGCGTCGCTTCCTGCGGGCGTCACTTCCGGTCGGTCCCAGTGCGTTCCACGTTGGAGCGTGCGCCTGCGGCGGTTTTTGGCCTATATCGTCTGGAGCAGCATTTCAGGGCGTTTTCAAAAGATCTCCCCCCAATTGGGCTACGAGGAGGAGGAGCACAGGAAACACTGACCCACGATCCTCCTTAAAAGATCCGGGCAGGGGACCACCAGGTAGGCCTGTCTGATGTGACAGACTGACATGGACGGTGACAAACCCCCTTGCTCTGCATCTACAGAACCCAGCGTACCCCCTCCTACTGTAAGTAGCAGGTTAGCCCTAGCTATTCATTATATATACTTTCAAGCGGCTTAAGACCTTTTTTCTCTCTTTTAGGAAGAAAAGGTCTCTGATCCTAGAAAGGCCAGCCGCAAATGTGTGCAACCAGACTCCCATCTACATATGGGAAAAAGCTCTGCCAGTCCTGTACAGATGAGGTTCTACGCGCTGAGCAGCCCTCTCTCCTGGATAGCATAAAAACCCTCATCAAGCAGGAGGTCCAGTCTTCCATGGTCAGCCTCTCCCAGACTCCGGTGCCTCTTCCACCTCCTCCCAAAAAGAGGAAAAAGGCTCCAGTGGAGTCTGACTCTAACTCAGGGGAGATTCAATCCTCGGGTTTGGAGGACGTTTGGGAGAATGAGGGTTCCACTTCCACCCCCACCAAGTCAGAGAACAAAAAGTATTACTTCAATTCCGAGGAAATGGCTGACTTAATCAGGCAGTCTCCTGGGCTCAGGCTCACACGCGAACTCTGCAGACCTACGTGCTCCTACACTCCAGGAAGCGATAGGTCCCCTTGACTCAAAGGATCTTTCTCCCCGGCCACGTAAAATCGGCTCTAAACTGGTGGTTGGATTACCAAAATCTTCAAAAGGGGGTGAGCTGGGACCAGCTTCCCCTGAAGACACTCCGCTCAGATGCCAGCAAACAGGGCTGGGGCGCAGTGGTGGACAGTTACCACTTCCAGGGACGATGGCCAGCAGACATCAGCAGCAGTTCCTCGAACCTACGGGAACTGAAAGCCGTAGAACAAGCTTTAAAAGAGTCATCTGCGTTGATCCAAAATCACCACGTTCGAATTTATTCGGACAACATGACCACAGTGGCCTACCTACGACACCAGGGAGGAACAAGGTATGCCGGTCTAAAAGAGATAGCCGCAAGAATCTTTTCCTGGGCAGAGAAGAACCTTCTGTCAGTCACGGCAGTACATCTCAGAGGAGTAGACAATACTCAGGCGGACTATCTCAGCCGGAAAGACATACATCAAGGGGAGTGGTGCCTGGACCAAACCGTGTTCATGTCCCTAACCTCAAGGTAGGGAACCCCAGAAGTGGACCTGTTTGCCAACGGACAAAATGCAAAGACAAAGACATTCTTCTCCCTTTATCACTCGGATGGAGCGCAAGGGATAGATGCATTTTCACGGCGGTGGAGGTTCAACCTCGCATATGTGTTTCCACCCATTCCCATGCTGGCGAAGACGCTACAGAATATCAGGATGGACCGAGTTACCACAATCCTAATCGCACCACTATGGCCCGGCAGTCGCTGGTACAGCGCCCTACTGGATATGGCCCTAGAAGGTCCCTGGCTTCTACCTCAGAAAGTCGACCTCCTTCACCAGGGTCCCCTACTACATCCGAATCTACACAAACTGAGCCTGGCACCATGGTTACTGAGGCCAAAATCTTAAAAGCCAGAGGTCTCTCGGATAAAGTAATCCAGACCCTCAAAAAAAGAGCAGAAAGCCAGTGACCAATGCCATCTATGCCAAGGTCTGGAAAAGGTTTACATCCTGTTGCCTCCCATAATCCCCGGACCCCTTTCATCCCTATAGTGCACGGGTCTTAGATTTCTTACAGAAGGGATTAGAAATGGGCCTTACTCCTAGCACGCTCAAGGTGCAAGTATCAGCCCTTAGCAGCTTTTTTGATAGGGACTTAGCCGGCCACCGCTGGATTAAACGCTTTATGATTTCAGCATCCAGGATGCGTCCCAGACTCCGTAGCAAAGTCCCGCCCTGGGACCTCAACAGCGTTCTCAAAGGTCTAACTCAAAATCCATTTGAACCCCTGGATTCAATGACTATAAAAAGCCTAACCCTCAAGACAGTCTTCTTAGTTGCGATCACTACGGCTAGACGCATAGGGGAATTGCAGGCTCTGTTGATAAGGAACCTTATCTCATATTCACTAGGACAGCATTATACTGAAACTAGATCAGTTTTTTGTTCCTAAAGTGGTCTCGGATTTCCACAGGGACCAGGATATCGTGCTGCCCTCATTCTGTCCAAACCCCTCCAACCCTAAAGGTACCTTCACACTAAACGATATCACTAGCGATCCGTGACGTTGCAGCTTCCTCGCTAGCGATGTCGGTCAGTTTGACACGCAGCAGCGATCAGAATCCTGCTGTGATGTCGTTGGTTGGGGCTAGAAGGCCAGCACTTTCTTTGGTCGCTGGCTCTCCCGCTGACATCGCTGAATCGGCGTGTGTGACACCGATTCAGCGATGTCTTCGCTGGTAACCAGGGTAAACATCGGGTTACTAAGCGCAGGGCCGCACTTAGTAACCTGATGTTTATCCTGGTTATCATCCTAAAAGTAAAAAAACAAACGCTTCATACTTACCTTCTGCTGTCTGTCCCTCGGCGCTGTGCTTTCCTGCACTCACTGTGACGTCACCGCTCTGCTTTCCGGCCGCTGTGCTCACAGCCAGTACAGAGAAGCAGAGCGCCGGGGACAGACAGCGGAAGGTAAGTATGAAGCGTTTGTTTTTTTTACTTTTAGGATGGTAACCAGGGTAAACATCGGGTTACTAAGCGCGGCCCTGCGCTTAGTAACCCAATGTTTTCCCTGGTTACCGGGGACCTCGGGATCGTTGGTCGCTGGAGAGCTGTCTGTGTGACAGCTCTCCAGCGACCAAACAGCGACGCTGCAGCGATCCGGATTGTTGTCTGGATCGCTGCAGCGTCGTTTAGTGTGAAGGTACCTTAAGGAAGAGACCTTTCACACCTTTCATGTCCGCAGGGTGGTTCTACATTACTTACAACAGACTGAAACCTGTCGAATCGATCAAAACTTATTCATGCAGTTTTCAGGCCGGAACAAAGGCAAGAAAGCGGCAAAAAATACGATCGCAAATTGGATCAAGCAGTCTATTTGCCTGGCTTATTCATCACAGAAACTTGATCCACCAGCTTCTCTGAAAGCACATTCTACCCGGGCGATGGCAACATCATGGGCAGAGGGGAATGCTTCATCAGAGCAGATCTGCAGAGCCGCCACCTGGTCGTCCATCCACACGTTCACCAGACATTACCGGCTAAATTTCAATAGGGATTTAACATTTGGCAGACGTGTTCTGCAGGCCGTGGTCCCTCCCTAGAGAAATTAGCTGTTGGTATTACTCCGAAGTGGCTGTCGTGGAAGGTGACTGGAGAAAATAGAACTAGGCTTACCGGTAATGCGCATTCTAGGAACCTTTCACGACAGCACTAGTTTCCCTCCCTATCTGATATTTTTTCTTATTGGATAAGTCCTGCAGTTTTCGTGGGAATTATACATGCTAGTGTCCAGGAAAACACTGGTGGTTGCAGGAAGGGGAGGGGTATTTAACCTCTGTGTTCCTGTCCCCTATTAGGGCGGGGAGACAACCTCCGAAGTGGCTGTCGTGGAAGGTTCCTAGAAACCGAATTACCGGTAAGAATAATTCTATTATTTCATTCAACCCCCAAAATACATGGAGTCATAAAAAAAAAAAGTGCAGCAGGTGAGTTCTGCTCCTAAGGCATTTACCTTGGCCTGTTAGATTCTGTATGTGCTCCTTACATTTTGCGTGACCTCAGACATCATATCCGATTTACACAGAAAACTGTTTTGAACATTCCAGATGCATAAAATATTTTCTTTTCTTACATCCAGAGCTGAACTCAGAATTCTGCTGTGTACCTCTGATCACTGAGCAGTGCATTATGGGAGTTCGGATTGCTATGCCCATACATACAACATGTGCTGCCTTACAGCGCCTCCGTGGTACGCTTATCCCTGAGCGTCAGTAAAGTGGTATACAAACGCATAGTTTCTGTTCAGCCCGTAAACTGCACTGCTCATATTCAAAGATAAGCATTTGGTTGGAGGAGATCGGTGGGGTCTCAGGTTGACCACCATTTAAATATGCAAAAATCCTTTTTTTACAGACCCCTCAAGTTCAGGGACATAATAGAAAGTGGAGGGTATGTGGGGGCTGGGCTGCAGTACCCTATTACAGCCACTAACGATGTACGGCGCTGTTCTGGCTCCATATCCTTCCTGCAAAATCTACGAACTGATCATTGGGGGAATTTGGTGTCGCCCCCGGTAATCTAATAATATATTCTTTGACCATGATATTTCTCTGGCAGAAAAAAATAATTTTAGTGCTGTGAAGGCACTCTTAATCAGCCAACTCGTCCATTGGCTTCCAAAATATATTCCTTTTACCTGTGTTCAGGTTTCATTACTGCAGGGGATTATCTCAGTCTCTAGGAATTCAAAAAAAAAATACATAATTTATTTTTTTTTTATTTTACATTTCTGATTTATTTTTTTAGGTTTCAAGTATTTTCTCTGGATGTTTTCCTTAAATATATATATATATATATATATATATATCGTTCTTTCCCAAAACAGACACTGCAGGCGCTTCCTTTACTTAAATTCAATTTGTCATATTCTGAAAATACGGGTGCGCATAACTTTGTAGAAGAAAAAAAAAAAAAAATGCAACTTCAAAGCCCCGGACAGACCCTGGGTCTATGGAGCCAAACTTATTGTCTTATCCATCCCTATGAGGCTGTAAGTTTGGGTCGGGAGACCCCCGGTCCGTCTGTATCCGGACCGTGAATTACTCAACTACCACCTGACACTGAAAATCCACTCTACCTGCTCTACACAATAGCTAGACAGGAAAGGTAGTGCTGCACTGTAAAGCATGGGGGAGGGACAGGAAACGGTCTGAGCCAAAAGGTAAAACAGTAAGTTTGGGGGGTTTTTTTGTGTGCAGATTTTGCAAAACTTGAAGGGTTTCCTGATGGCAGTGGCGTGAATGAGAATCCTGAATTCTCCTTCATGCGTTTTTTTTTTATTCCTTGCAGATATAAATCTTCCGCATGTCAATTCTTTCAGCGTTTTTACTGCAGATTTGATCTATATTAATGAATGGGAAAAATCTGCACCGAAAACCACGCTGTGTAAAAAAAAATAAAATAATAAATTAAATAAAAAATAAAAAATAAACTAAAAATAAATAAAACAAATGTATGTTTTATCCTGCCCAAGAGATGCAAAAATATCTGCACCATATGTTTAACATGTGCATAAACCATGAGCCGCCATATATGTGACCTGAACGGGAGGTAACCCGCTATTTCCAACTAATTTCCCGCACGCGCCTGTTTAGTTTTGTCTTTAATAAATTACTTGTGACGCTACTTAAAGCCATATATCGTAGATAAATCAGGAGGCAGCGTACCCCATAAACCTGCACCCCCATAATCCTGCAGACGCTGGGTAACCGCGGTGCATCTTGATGACCTCAGGGTAGGAAAATAAGGAACTTTCGGAGTTTCTTCCCCTTAGAATACGGAGGTAAGACTTCTCGTCATCTTCTGATGGACATTAATAGGGCTCTTGATCAGGACTTTTTTTTTCTTTTCTTGGCCATAAAATGGTTAATCTCAAACTCAGCACAGATCTAATGCCGACCAGTGCACGGTTGGTATAAGTGTATATATGTGTGTGTGTGTGTGTGTGGATGAGGGCGTGGATGTGTAATATATACTGTAGGTACATACAGCGCACACCGTGCAGATCTGTCAGTGGATGCATTGCAGGCTGGCCTAGCATTGTACGAGGGCACTTTACATTAATCTAACCCGCATAGATACAGATCAACCAAAGCTGTTCATATTTTTTAAAAAATAAGGGTTGAATTTCTTAAAAACTTTTACATATTTTGTTTTGTGTCTTTTTTATATATAATGTTTATCCGGCTTCCGCCATATTAGAAAGGTCATTTAACCCCCTACGTTCTCTGATGATTGACATTCTGGCTTGGTGGTGGGTTCGGCGTGACTTGTGGTTTACGATGCATCTGTAAATAATCACCACGTCATATTTTTAACTTGTTGTACAATTACGACCTGTTTCTACATAGAAAAAAATTAAACTTTTTTTACCCTACGTGTTTGTGGTGTGTGCAGTTATTTTTATTATAGATGGATGTTAATCTGGCGGCAGACAGAATCCCCCTTTTAAACATGCAAAATATTATTTTATTTTTTAACGTGTTAGTGGTTGGCTTTAGTTAATAAGAATGCAATGTGTTTTTGTTCTGCAATCATTTTATTTTCAGACCTCCCGATAATGTCGTTTGCACACTGGTCCAAGTATCAGATTATGGGAATGTTAATCCCTTTAATACAAGCTGGTTGTGAAGTCTGTGTGTATCTAAGGTGCTGAGGTTTTCATTAGCTAACCGATCACATATTCTATCTTGCAATTTCCTCTTCATGTGCTTTCCTCCTTTTCTATGTTTTCTCTGCCCTCCCTGATATACTTTCTTCCCTTTCCATGCTGTGGAGAGCTTTTGTCAGTGATAGCAGCAGGGAAGGAAAAGGGGATGTACAGATAAAATAGAGCAGGGAATAAAGAACCGCCACGAGCTCTGACAAATTAGTAATCATTTTGTAAAGAACTGAGCTACATAAAGGATTTGGGACGTGCTCGAAAAATACGTTTGAGTCTCCGAGGCTGCATGTCTCACCGCTGTTGGGCAATCTCTGCATGTCTTGCGGCTGTCTAACACCCCCGGCTAGCACCCGAGCATGCTCTAATTACACCTTATCCGAGCACGCTCGCTCATCACTAGGACCCTAAAATCAGTAGCGACTGTTTGGCTGCTACACTCTCACTTCCCTCTCTGACATGTGGAAGAAGTGAGAACGTGACAGCAAAAGGTAGTTGCTCCTGGGTTCACGTGGCGTCAGAGTCCAGATATAAAATACATCCAGACAGGTCAAAAGAATGAGGGTCTGATAGTGTGAACACTAACGTTTCCAAAAAAGTTGTTTTTTATTCTTGAGCAAGAACCAACTTGTTTGAATGTGTAGGCGATCGTAACTAGACATGAGCGAAAATCATTGGCTCGCTAATGGCGCTTACTGATTAGCTGCATCGGGAACCCGGATCTCCCCCGATAATCAGCTGCATGGGTCGCGGCTGTGTCACGGTCACATGCATGGAACCCAGCACACAGCCTCTCCATGCATGTGACTGTCACGCAGCTGCGGTGCCGAACAGCTGATTATCGGGAGCGCTCCAGGTATCGGTAAGCTCCGTTAGCGAGCCGAATAAGGAGGCAGCCGCCAATATTCGCTCATGTCTAAACCTCCTCTCATTCTTTAGATCTGCCTGGATTTATTTTATACTCTACATGAAAAATGATGGCACCAAGAAGGAAAAGTCATGGAACAATGGAAGTCACAGGAATAGAAATAATGTCCCACCTTTAACTATAATTTCCCTTGGACCCTATATTACAATAATGACCCCTTACAAAAATGTACCGTTATTTTGCCCCAACTGAAGACTCTTAAATTGGTTGTCCACTACTTGTACAACCCCTTCTTAAATTAAGTGTTCGGCCCCTATAAATAAAGCCTATACTTGCCTCCCGTGCAGGCGCCATTCCTATGGTGTGTACTCGCGGTCCTGGGGCTGTGATGTGGCGTTGTGACTAGTGATGAGCGAGTGGACTCGTTGCTCGGGTGGTCTCCGAGTATTTATGACTGCTCGGAGATTTAGTTTTCCTTGCCGCAGCTGGATGATTTACAGCTATTAGCCTCAGTACATGTGGGGGTTGCCTAGTTGCTAGGAAATCCCCTCATGTAATCAAGCAGGCTAGTAGCTGTAAATCATTCAGCTGCGGCAAGGAAAACAATCTGAGCAGTCATAAATACTCGGAGGTCACCCGAGCGTGCTCAGGAAAACCCGAGCAATGGGTACACTCGCTCATCACTCGTTGTGATACATGATGCCCGATGCCCAGTCAGAGTCGGCGTCACTGTCTCCGCCTTCGGACAAACTGAACAGGAAGAGGAAGTCCAGGATGAACTGCAGCCCCGACTTCCTCTCCGCCTTCAGACAAACTGAACATGAAGAGGGTGACGCCAATGCTGAGCATCACAGCCCCGGGGAGAGCGAGTGCAGACACCGCTGGAATGGCGTCTGTACAGAAGGCGAGTGTAGATTTTGTTATTTTATCGGGGCTGAACATTTTAGTTTAATAAGGGGTTGTCCAAGTAGTGGACAACCCCTTTAAAAGGGAACCTGTCACCCCCCAAAATCGAAGATGAGCTAAGCCCACCGGCATGAGGGTCTTATCTACATTATTCTGTAATGCTGTAGATAAGCCCCCGATGTAACCTGAAAGATGAGAAAAAGAGGTTAGATTATACTCACCCAGGGGCAATCCCGTCTGATGGGCGTCGCAGTCCGGCGCCTCCCATCTTCTTACGATGACATCCTCTTGTCTTCACGCCGCGGCTCCGGCGCAGGCGTACTTTGTCCACCCTGTTGAGGGCAGAGCAAAGTACTGCAGTGCACAGGTGCCAGAAAGGTCAGAGCGGCCCAGCGCCTGCGCACTACAGCTCTTTCCTCAACAGGGTAGACAAAATACGCCTGCGCCAGAGCCACAGCGTGAAGACAAGAGGACGTCATCGTATGAAGATGGGAGGCCCGGACAGCGACGCCCATCAGATTGGACCGCCCCTGGGTGAGTATAATATAACCTCTTTTTCCCATCTTTCAGGATACATCGGGGGCTTATCTACATCATTACAGAATGCTGTAGATAAGCCCCTGATGCTGGTGGGCTTAGCTCATCTTTGATTTTGGGGGTGCCAGGTTCCCTTTTAAAGGGGTTGTCCACTACTTGGACAACCCCTTCTTAAACTAAAATGTTCACTCCCGATAAAATAACAAAATCTACACTCGCCTCCCGTACCGATGCCATTCCAGCGGTGTTTTTCTCGGTGCCTATTGATGAGGAAAGCCAACTGCTGTTTGCAGTCACTCATGCAGGTAAACAGTATTGTTGGACATGCCTGACTAAAGGGGGTGCGACATCTCCCTCTTTGTTCTCTGAGGCAATGGCAGGGATTTTGCTCCCCTGGCACCCTGAAAATGGTGAGGTACAGCTGCTTCAATATGTTGACGACCTGCTACTATGTAGCCCAAACAGACCGGTCTGCTTAAAAGAAACAGTTTCTCTACTGATCTTTTTGTATCATGAGGGATGCAAGGTGGCTAAAGATAAATTGCAGATAGCAAGGGAAAAAGTCACGTTCCTGGGACACTGCATCTCATCTCAGCTGAAGCTCATAACAACAGAAAGGAAAAAGGCTATCAGCCAAGCGGTGGAGCCCACATCAAGTGCTGCACTAAGAACATTCCTGGGGCGGATAGGCTATTGCAGAGAATGGATTCCCGCTGTATCCCAATTGATGTGTTGTCCACATGCAACAAGGGGCAGCCATACCAACTGACCCCGGAAGCCAAAGAGGGTTTCAGGGACCTGAAGGGAGCCATTCTCTCAGCCCCAGCACTAGGAATTCCAAACTATGACCTCCCTTTTCGTTTGTACTGTCATGAATCGGGGGGACATGCTAAAGGAGTACGAACACAAGAACATGGGGGAAAACATCGCCCTTTGGGATACTATTCTGCTCAGCTGGATATAGTGGCCAAGGGGGCACCCACATGTACTAAAAGAAAAAGTTGCAGATTTGGTGCTGAATAATCCTTTGGGGATTTTAGTACCACACTCTGTACAGGAGCTATTGCTCCAAGCTAGAACTAAGCATTTGTCTATGAATATACTGATGAAGTGGCTTTGCTGAAACCTCCAAACGTGACAAAGAGGTGTACTGTTCTAAACCCAGCCACTTTGTTACTTGATACAGATGATGACCAAGAAATTGAAGCCCAGCATAATTGCTTCGAGCTTATGGATGCAGAAACACAACCGCTTGCCAATGTGCAGGAGACACCAATTCCTAATGCAGATCTAGAGCTTTATGTAGATGGGTCACGATTTTATCAGGATGGGATACCCCACACGGGGCATGCTGTAGTTGACCAACATGGTGTAGTCAAAAGTGAAGCACTGCCACCTGGGATGTCTGCTCAGGAAGCTGAACTGAAAGCACTCGCTGAGGCGTGTATAATTGCTGAGCATCTAATAGCAAATATTTTTTCAGATAGCCGCTATGCTTTTGGCATCTGCCATGATTATGGTCCCATATGGAAGAGCAGACCGTTTGTTGGTTCCTCTGGTAGACCCATTAAAAATGCAGAATTGGTAGCTCAACTCCTGAGAGCACTGGAGCTGCCAAAGAGAGTTGCAATAATCAAAGTGCGGGCTCATACTAAAGAGCGCACTAGAGAAGCTGAAGGCCATAATAGAGCTGACATTGCGGCAAAAGCTGCTGCACTATTTCCTCTTCCCGCAGAGATATATACTGTACAGGTGTCCCGGGGGATGGACCTACAACAACTCCAGAGCCTGCAAGAACTGGCCTCTACACCGGAAAAAGGAGACTGGCAAAGGCACCTATGCGTGAAGGAAGAAGATGGTCTGTGGCAAGCGGACAGTAAGTACTGCCTTCCAGGGGCACTGTTCCCCATGATGTGCTCTCTCATGGCATAACGCATCAGTCCAAAGATGCAATGGTAAGTCAGGTGAAAGCTAGTTGGGTCGCTCCAGGCTTCCACTATGCTGCTGCCAAATTCATGCGTGATCTGTGCATGCCATAACATAGGGAAAACGGTGAAGGTGCCGCCAAAGTGCACCACCAGACCTGTCGCAAAGAAATTATCAGAGGTAGTTTGCAGATTTGGAGTACCAGAGGTCATTGAAAGCGACAGAGGTAGTCACTTCACGTCACAGGTGTGTCAAGAAATTACCCGAGCTCTAGGAATTGAGCAATCATTCCACACTCCGTACCATGCGCAGAGTAGCGGTAAGGTGGAAAGGATGAACGGTACTTTAAAAATGAAAATCCAGAAAGCAACGGCAGAAACAGGTAAACCATGGACTGAGTATCTTCCCATTGCATTATATACAGTTAGGGTCACGCCAACCAAAAAGGCTAGTCTGAGTCCATACGAGATTCTTTTCGGAGGTGCTCCAAAAACGGGGTTGTACTTCCCTCAGCAAATGCAGGTCTCTCATTCAAATAATGCAGTTTATGTTGGCGCATTGCAACAAGTATTGCGGCAAATCCATACTCGTGTTTTCAGTTCCATTCCAGATCCCTCCTCCTTGCCAGGCTCGCATGATCTTAAGCCCGGAGACTGGGGGGTGACGCAGAAGCATTTGAGAAAAAGCCTTGACCCCCAATTCGAGGGACCATACCAAGTCCAGCTGACCACACCAACTTCAATCAAGCTGGAAGGAAAGCCTGCCTGGATCCACGCGTCTCACTGTAAAAGGTTCCACAAGAACTAAGGAAATGGAACTAGGAAAGTACCATCCCTTCACTCTTCTCATGCTTGTTTTCCTGGTGCTTGGTAGACCGAGTAATGAAGTATCTGAGGCATGGAATAGTGATATGTCAAAGCAGTGGACTAATAAATTTGTCCAGTATCATAATTATATTGCTCAGGCCCAAAACTTGTCAAATTGTTGGATCTGTTCCCATGTCACCATAGCTGCTAAGACTATGCCTTATTTTGTTACTCCATTATCTGAACAGGACTTGTTCACAAGGGGGTGTTGGGACATGCGGCCTTTGGATCTTTCTGAGCAGCAAAGTAAAACCGCCGCTGCTTTACCCATCACAGGGTGGACCAGGCAACCATGGTTCCAATTTAATCTTACTGGGAACCAAGACCCTTCGAGTAAGCGTCCAAATAATCTTTTTGAATTCAAGGATAATGATGGCACTTGGGGAAATAGAGAAGCAGACAGGAATTATATAGGAAAAGTTCCGGCCCAGGAGTTAACAGTTAGTTTTGCAGCCAAGGTCCCTTTCCCCAATGAAGGTAAACTCCAATCTTACAGGCACGTCTGTCTAGAACGAATGCTGCATAACTCCAACTGGTCAAGAAATTATTTCTTCATAGGAGGAGACACTGACTTATGCAAGAAAAGAGAAGCTGTCCATGTAGATGAAGAAACCAGGGAAGGCCAGTATGGGGATGGGGCAGCTGAGATGTCCATAAGCATTAATACTAATCCCCAATGCCAACCGTTACAATATTATAGGTCAGTCACCACTGATTTAAATGATTCCTGGTGCCTCTACTCTGATACCACACTCATGGTCTCAATAGCAGTGGCCCTCATAAGTGAGTATCAATTTGAGTTGCCCAAGGGAATATACATAGTGTGTGGAAGCAATGCATATAGGTGGATTCCCCGAGGGACAGAGGGTGCTTGTACTTTGGCTAGACTGGAGTCAGCCACGTGCGTGTGGGAAGAAAGGGATTTCCCATATAGTAATATCCCAAACCATATGATAGTAAAGCGGAATGTGCCATCCACACGAAAAAGCCATCTAATGCAAACCCCATGGTATCTTAAGACAGGAATGATAATGACCGGTCCCCTTGGACTTATGTTTGGGACCATAAGAAATGCTCAGATGATAGAGGAACTGGGGGATATCTTTGATAATGTGACTGAATATTTGTTTGACGCTCTTAATGTTGAATCCGCATATACAGTTGTGGCCAAAAGTATTGACACCCCTGCAATTCTGTCAGATAATACTTAGTTTCTTCCTGAAAATTATTTGCAATCACAAATTCTTTGGTATTTTATTATCTTCATTTAATTTGTCTTAAATGAAAAAACACAAAAGATAATGAAGCAAAAAGCAAAACATTGATCATTTCACACGAAACTCCAAAATTGGGCCAGACAAAAGTATTGGCACCCTCAGCCTAATAATTGGTTGCACAACCTTTAGCCAAAATAACTGCGATCAACCGCTTCTGGTAACCATCAATGAGTTTCTTACAATGCTCTGCTGGAATTTTAGACCATTCTTCTTTGGCAAACTGCTCCAGGTCCCTGATATTTGAAGGGTGCCTTCTCCAAACTGCCATTTTTAGATCTCTCCACAGGTGTTCTATGGGATTCAGGTCTGGACTCATTGCTGGCCACCTTAGAAGCCTCCAGTGCTTTCTCTCAAACCATTTTCTAGTGCTTTTTGAAGTGTGTTTTGGGTCATTGTCCTGCTGGAAGACCCATGACCTCTGAGGGAGACCCAGCTTTCTCACACTGGGCCCTACATTATGCTGCAAAATTTGTTGGTAGTCTTCAGACTTCATAATGCCATGCACACGGTCAAGCAGTCCAGTGCCAGAGGCAGCAAAGCAACCCCAAAACATCAGGGAACCTCTGCCATGTTTGACTGTAGGGACCGTGTTCTTTTCTTTGAATGCCTCTTTTTTTCTCCTGTAAACTCTATGTTGATGCCTTTGCCCAAAAAGTTCTACTTTTGTCTCATCTGACCAGAGAACATTCTTCCAAAACATTTTAAGCTTTTTCAGGTAGGTTTTGGTAAACTCCAGCCTGGCATTATGTCTCGGGGTAAGAAGTGGGGTCTTCCTGGGTCTCCTACCATACAGTCCCTTTTCATTCAGACGCCGACGGATAGTACGGGTTGACACTGTTGTACCCTCGGACTGCAGGGCAGCTTGAACTTGTTTGGATGTTAGTCGAGGTTCTTTATCCAACATACGCACAATCTTGCACTGAAATCTCTTGTCAATTTTTCTTTTCCGTCCACATCTAGGGAGGTTAGCCACAGTGCCATGGGCTTTAAACTTCTTGATGACACTGCGCACGGTAGACACAGGAACATTCAGGTCTTTGGAGATGGACTTGTAGCCTTGAGATTGCTCATGCTTCCTCACAATTTGGTTTCTCAAGTCCTCAGACAGTTCTTTGGTCTTCTTTCTTTTCTCCATGCTCAATGTGGTACACACAAGGACACAGGACAGAGGTTGAGTCAACTTTAATCCATGTCAACTGGCTGCAAGTGTGATTTAGTTATTGTCAACACCTGTTAGGTGCCACAGGTAAGTTACAGGTGCTGTTAATTACACAAATTAGAGAAGCATCACATGATTTTTCGAACAGTGCCAATACTTTTGTCCACCCCTTTTTATGTTTGGTGTGGAATCATATCCAATTTGGCTTTAGTACAATTCTTTTTTTCATTTAAATGAAGATAACAAAGAATTTGTGATTGCAATCATTTTCAGGAAGAAACACCAAGGTTACGTACTGGTAGCCGGTTTTTCCGGAGCCCATGACAGCACACATGAGAGAGGGGATCCGCCCAGTCAGGACAGGAAACATACTGAAATAAAAGGGCGGTACCTCTCCCTCGCTTCAGTTGGTTTTCAGAGCATGAGAGGCCTCCTTGGTTAGTACACATGGTAATCCACCACCACATTATAATAATAACAAAAACACCCAACTAAAAGTGCACACCAAAGGGTGAAAAAAGAAGGGAGGGAATATACAGGTGCTGTCATGGGCTCCGGAAAAACCGGCTACCAGTAAGTAACCTTGGTGTTTTCCCGTCTCCCATGACAGCACACATGAGAGATTTTTGGAGAAAGAAACACCTTAGGGAGGGACCACCGCTTGCAGCACCCTTCTACCAAAGGTCAGGTCAGTAGAGGAAGACAAGTTCAGTCGGTAGTGTTTAAAAAAGGTAGATGGTGAGGACCAGGTAGCAGCCTTACATATTTGATCAAGCGATACCTCTGCTTTTTCTGCCCAGGAAGTAGCCACGGCCCTAGTGGAGTGAGCCTTGATGCCCTCAGGGATCGGAACGCCACATGCAGTATAGGATAAGCTAATGGCCTCCCTAATCCACCTGGCAATAGTACCTTTAGATACCCCATGACCTTTCCTGCTACCCTGGAAAGCTACAAATAGAGACTGATCCTTCCTCCACTGACTGGTCAAGGATATGTACTGTAACATAGACCTTCTTACATCAAGAGTGTGAAACCTCTCCTCACCTGGATTTTTTGGATTAACACAAAAAGAGGGTAATACAATTTCCTGACTCCTGTGAAATTTAGGGACTACCTTAGGTAGGTAAGCCGGGTCTGGTCTTAGAACCACCCTGTCGTCATATATCTGAGTGTATGGAGGACAAACAGACAGGGCTTGCAAATCACTCACCCTACGTGCGGACGTCAAGGCTACCAATTGCACTGTTTTTAGAGTGAGAAACTTTATTGATAATTCTTTGTTCTTGGATTTGGCACTAGTCTTCCTCGGCGCCTGATAAGCAAGCAGAGATATGCCGCCCATTAACACCATGTGACATTCACGAAGAACACTCACCACCCGCTGACACTCAAGGGTACCAGCTTTTGAGGCTGATCTGGAGTACGGATAACGTCCCTCCTAGAAGCTGAGGAGTCCTGTGATTTCCGATCCGGACGACTGCTGCTTCTCCTCCTAGCATGCTGGTGAGCAGACATGGCACCTGATAAGCTCTCCTGCTGCTGCTGTGGTGATGACTGATTTGAGTGTTGCTCGATACAGTCCTCCATAGCGGAGCTCTGTATATGCGAGCACTTTCCCTGTGGATCCACTCCCTTTTAAAGGGTGATCCACTCTGCTCACCGCCTCTTCCGGTACCATCTTCTGCCCCTCCCCCGCCTCTGCGCCCACCGGAGACCGCCAGGGGATTCCTGAGACGCCGCAGCGTTTGTTCATGGGCGCCGCCATCTTGGATCCGGCGCGCAGCAGCGACGTCACGAGGCCACGCCTACTCCCAGCATGCCCCGCGCGCATCACTGCCGCGCACCCGGAAACCAGAGCCGGCGGCAGCAGAGGGGGAAGAGAGCGGCGTGGCAGCCGCAGAAGAGCCACAGGACTCCGGACTGCGCTGCCAACGCCCGCACGTGCGCTAAGGCCCCAGGACCCGCGAACGGCGCTTCCACACCCTGAAGGCCGGCCTACAGGCATTCTGCCTGTTCTTCCAGAGCCGGGACAGGAGTGGGTGAGTCGGAATCTTCAATCAACATACCGCCGTACATTCAGCACAAGGGTTCCCCTCAGGACAGGAAACCCAACTGAAGCGAGGGAGAGGTACCGCCCTTTTATTTCAGTAGGTTTCCTGTCCTGACTGGGCGGATCCCCTCTCTCATGTGTGCTGTCATGGGAGACGGGAAAACTGCGTATTATCTGACAGAATTGCAGGGGTGTCAATACTTTTGGCCACAACTGTATGAAGTAGCTTATAGTTATCACCAACCAGCATTCCATGGTCCTTGACTATCTCACTGCTTCACAGGGAAGATTTTGTCAGGTGGTAGGACCTACCTGCTGCCACTATATAGATCCTTCCGGGCTAATGAGAGTCACCCATGACATAGAACAAGCAAGGCTAATCAAGGAAGGAGTGCGAAAAGCTAATTCACTTGAAGATTTGCCCTTCCCTGAGTGGCTCTCTTGGTTGAATCCTTTAAATTGGTTCAAGGGAATAAGCGGCTGGGTGTCTGTGGTGATGCACGTCCTTCTTCAAATTGTGTTTGTAATTTTGATCCTCGCAGTCATGATAAAGTTGTTCGTGATGTTGATTAAGAAAATTCTCAGTTCTAAATGCAAATGTTTTCCAGGTAAACGTGAAGTAAAAATCGATACTGATTCAGAGATGAAGTCTACTCAAGTAATGATGACTACCTTCATAACTGCACTCCAGCGTGAATGCATCTTATGCAACAAACTTCTGTGGACCTGACGGATTGTATGCAATGTGGAAAGCCGATGGTCCAACCAAAAGAAGGATGCACACAAGATCTTATCAAGATTTCTTTACCAAACGAACTTCCCTCAAATGAACCTTACATGAAGAAACAGTTTATTCACTGATATTATAAATATATATATATATATATATATATATATATATATATATATATATATATATATATATATACACAGCATCAAAATATTACCTTAAAAACCGTGCAAAGCTTTCCAAACCACTGTTGTAGGTGGTTCAAATATAACAAAGGAAAAAGGAAAACAGCACAACAAAATGAAAAAAAGTGGACTTTAATGCCTGAACGGCAATTCAGTACCTTCTATAATGAATAGGGTTGTCAAGGGAAAGTGGGTCTGAATACCAGGTATAGTCTGAATGGATGTGTAGCAGGACTGGCATCCCATGATATACATAGGATAAGCCGTGTATTTCGTGAAGTGGGGCTATCCTGCAGGCCCAGCCGTAGGAAGGGATCAGATAGGGCAAGGTAGATTTGATGATAAAAAGAGGGGAATTGTTAAAGAAATGGTTAATCTTAATTATAAAAGTATATGTCTCAATAAGCAAAGAGTCTTGTGTTATCATCTTAGTCTCCCCGTGTCTAGTTTCCCGTACATTCCATTTAGCAAAAGGTCGGTTATTCCTGGAAAGCTGTCAATAAGTTGGGAGTGGTTGTCCTTTCAAGGATATATATATCTGTTTTACCCTCTTCACCAGAATAATGAATTGATGAATGAATGAATTGTTCTGCCAAATCAATGTTAACCACAATTATGTACAAAACACCCCCGCATACTCCTATTTTAGAAATCTATCTTGTATCCTAGGACATAAGTGACAACCCGTCAAATAATCTGTGTCTTTGCCAAGTATCATGTAACCTATACTCCTTGTGACTTTTGGGCTATAAAAGAAGGGCTCGGGGACAATAAGACAGGATATTTTGGAAAGACAACCTGTAGTCCATCTCTCCGATTTATTTCTCCCAATTGTAGGTACCTATAAACAGCGCTACCTGAGGTTGGTTTCCATTTGAGAGAAAATCTCGACTTTAACAGTACATGCGGCAGTGCCCAGTGTTTCATAAAAACAGCAGATGCTCATTTCCTGGACGGGCACCATACCAGCGATATTGAGGCTGTGGCTGCCAGAGGTACAGCCGATCATATAAGACAGGGATATCCAAGTAGTGAACAACCCCTATAAATGGCATCTTTAAGTTCTGGTTTATTCTACACTTTAAAAAAAAAAAAAGTCCTTTAGGAACTCTGACCGATAAACATCTCATAGCATAGGTTTGGCCCATATAAATAGGCTGATGCCCTACCGTCATAGTAACATAATTAGTAAGGCCGAAAAAAGACATTTGTCCATCCAGTTCAGCCTATATTCCATCATACTAAATCCCGAGCTCTACGTGCCGATCTCCATATGCCACCTGTTTGTCACCACAATCGCCTGGAATAGTCGCCGACAGCAACTAGTTTGCGGCATTTAACTTTAAAAAAGGCATCTTAAAAAAAAAAAAAAAGCCTGACCTGTAGCTAGGCCTCATAGGAAACCAGTAATTTCCCTATATACCGGAATACAAAGGTACTGTAGTATATAGTACAGAATTCAAACAAGGGGAGGACTTAAAGTAAAAAATACAATTATTTGTTTGAATAGCCATGCTTTTCCCAATTAAAAGATTTAAAAAAGACTAAATTGGTATGGCAGTGACCATAAAGGTCTGATCTATCAAAATGTTACTTGACCCAATAAACAATCACTGTAAACAGAAAAATTAAAGACACCAAAACTTTTTTTTTGTGTTTTTTTTTTTTTTTTAAACACAAATATAATGGATCCTGAAAGGATTAGAGTCAATGGAGAGAATGTGCACAAGACCATTTCATAAAAATTATGGGATAAAAAGGTGCTGGGAAAGTTTTCTGCAAATTCATTGGGAAAACTGAGTATGTGCACAAGGGCGTCACTGCACAGAGGAGAAAAAAATAGAATTATTCTTACCGTTAATTCGGTTTCTAGTAACCCACCACGACAGCACACCTGGAGGATGTTACCCCTTTCCTAATAGGGACAGGAAATGACAAGAGGTTAAATAACCCCTCCCTCATCCTCCCCTCAGTGTTATTATAAAGGACCACAGGAGAATGAATGCTTCAAATTATATTTATTCTTTTCAGAACGTATATTAAGCAAAGGGAGGGATTACTCCTGCTGTCGTGGTGGGTTACTAGAAACCGAATTAACGGTAAGAATAATTCTATTTTCTCTAGTAACCCCCCACAACAGCACACCTGGAGCAGTACCCAAGAGTAATTTTTAGGGAGGGACTACAGCACTAAGGACTTTTTCTCCGAAGGCTAAGTCTTCTTTTGACATCAGGTCAAGCCTGTAATGTTTGGAGAACGTATGGACCGAGGACCATGTAGCCGCTCTGCATATTTGCTCGATGGAAGCACTGGCTTTCTCGGCCCAGGAGACAGCTGTTGCTCTAGTAGAATGGGCTGTAAGCTTTCCTGGTGGTGGAAGGCCTTGAATTTGATAAGCCTCCAGGATTGCTCTTTTGATCCAATTTGCAATTGTGGATCTGGAAGTCTTCTTCCCTTTATTCTGGCCGAGAAGATGAATAAACAGATTTTGATCCTTTCTAATCTTCTCTGATGCATGAAGATAATAGAGTACCATTCTTCGAACATCCAAAGTATGGAAATGTTCCTCTTCCTCATTCTTTGGTTCTTGATAGAATGATGGAAGAATTATCTCCTGCGATTTGTGGAAATCGGAGACGACCTTTGGGAGAAAGGATGGGTCTAGGATAAGCCTGTCCTGAAGAATCTTCATGTAGGGCTCATTGATTGACAGGGCTTGTAGTTCACCCACTCTTCTGGCTGTTGTTATAGCTACCAGGAAGGTGGTTTTCCAAGCGAGTTTATCCATGGTTATGGAAGATAAGGGTTCAAATGGTGGCAGTGTAAGTCCTTTCAGGACTATATTCAGGTCCCAGGATGGAACTATATTTATGGGTCTTGGAGATATGCGGGATGCCGCCGTCATGAATCTTCTTACCCATCTATGGTTGGCTAGAGACTGGTCAAAATAAGAGCTCAAGGCTGCCACTTGTACCTTGAGGGTGCTGGGTCTGAGACCCTTCTCCAGCCCATCTTGTAGAAAATCCAGGATCTTGGCTAGGTTTGGTTTATCTGGGTTAGGTTGCTCAGGAGCACACCACGTGATGAACGTCTTCCAGATCTTTTGGTAAATAGAATTAGTTACCGTTTTGCGACTTTTTTGTAATGTTTCAATTACTCTCTTTGATAGTCCTCTAGTTCTCAGAATTGAGAATTCAGAAGCCAGGCATTTAGGTGTAGCCTCTCGGGATCTGGATGCAGTATTGGCCCCTGGTAGAGAAGGTCTTTGACCGGTGGAAGTGCTATTGGCCCATCTATCTTTAGACTGATGAGGGCCCCAAATCAACCTCTTTTGGGCCAAAGTGGAGCCACTAGGATCACCTTGAGTTTTTCTGCCCTTATTTTCTGCAGGACTTTTGGTAGGATCGGCAATGGCGGGAACGCGTATGCTAGCGAGAATGTCCATGGCTGGACCAATGCGTCCACAGCTAACCCCGGATTCATCGGATCTAGCGAGAAGAACTGGTCTACCTTTGCGTTCTGACTGTTCGCGAACAAGTCCACTTCTGGCTGTCCCCATCTTTTGACTAGTATCTGAAAGACTTCTGGGTTTAGGCTCCATTCTCCTGGATGGACCTCTGTTCTGCTCAGGAAGTCGGCTTGTACGTTTATCTCCCCTTTTATGTGTAGGGCGGATATGGAGAGAACATGTTCTTCGGCCCACGAAAATATTCTTGCTGATATTCTTTTTAGATCTTCGTGTCTTGTACTTCCCTGGTGGCGAAGGTGGGCAACTGTTGTCATGTTGTCTGAGTATATTTTTAAGTGGGAATTTTGTACAAGAGTTACCGCTGCTTTGAGAACTTCTTCTACTGCTTTTAGTTCTTTGAAATTCGAGGATTGTTGTGCTATTTCGGCTGACCAGAATCCCTGGAATATGTGCTGGTCTACCGTAGCTCCCCAACCTTTTCCACTGGCATCTACTGTTATGGTCTGACGTCACTTCCTGCCGCCGGCTTCAGACCGGAAGCCCTCATCGCGCGCACAGCGCTGGAGGAGGAGAGGGGCTGGAGAGCTCAGGGAGGCCTCCAGCCGAAGAATGCCGCCCAGACCTTGCCTTATCGGTGCGGACTGGTGGCGGAAGTCCCGAGTCCGGAGAGACGGGAGCAGCGCTCGGGGAAGAGAGGTAAGTCTGCTCCCCAGCTGCCCGGCATAAAATCTCTATTCCCCCCGGTGACCGCTGCCGGCACAGCACACCTGGGATGACCTCTTCATCCCTAGTAGGGACAGGAAAAAACACTGAGGGGAGGATGAGGGAGGGGTTATTTAACCTCTTGTCATTTCCTGTCCCTATTAGGAAAGGGGTAACATCCTCCAGGTGTGCTGTCGTGGGGGGTTACTAGAGAAAAAATGCAATGAAACCTGGTCTAAGGCTAGGTTGACATTGCGTTCGCGTATGCGCTAAACGGACTGCACTAACAGACTGCGTTAACACAATGTCCAAAAAGGGATCGCGTTTAGCGATCGCGCTAGCGCAGATGCCCGATCTGCGCTAGCGAGAACGGACCCAAAAACGCTGCAGACAGCGTTCGAGGTCCGTCACAAAATAACGGCACATCGCTAACGCATGCCAAAAATGGCATGCGTTAGGGATGCGTTACATACATTGCGGTCAATGGGTGCGCTAACGGATCCATTACATTGCGTTAGTGGCGCTACGTAACGGATTCCGTTAGCGGATACCCACTAACGCAATGTGAACCTAAACTAACAGCCGCACAGTACCAGTGTGGACGCTGGCTCCGGGTCTTCAACATAGTTTTGCACAATTCTATAAACCAGCACCGAACTCCACTCAATTTGAGTTGAGGAAAATAATGCAGGTAAATTGGGAATATTACTGTGGTTAAAAAAAAAAGTCAGTATAAACCAGAATTTTATTTTTTGCTTTTTTATACTTTGACACATTTGAATAAAAAACAAAAACAAACAAACTCCTATTTATATTCTCTGGATCTCATCCTTTATGAAAGCGTAGCCCACACATCGTGATCATCTCCACTTTGAAAAACTACAATCTGGACGATACTCCCCTCCGACCATGGAGCTGTAGCACATCAGGATGCTGAAGGTGTTGGGTCCTTACACAACCCTTACAGGTGAGAGATACCCTCCTCACCCTCATCTTGCTCCTTACGGTACTGCCCTATCTGTGCGCATTTGTCCCATTCTTCCCAACTCAGGATCAATTGTCATTTACAATTTTATTAAATAAACAGGATTTAACTATTCTTAAGAGCGATGAGCAATTGTGCACCGATAACGTGTTATCCGAGCATGCATGGGTGTTATCGGTATCGTCAGCAATCTCAGATATGTTCGAGTCCCTGCGGCTGCATGTTTGGTGGATGTTAGACAACTGCAACATATGTAGGGATATGTATGGGGACTCGAAACATTATTTGATAACACCCAAGCACGCTGGGATAACACGTTATCTGAGCACGGCCGCTCATCACTAATTCTTCTTTCTGCCCCGATCACTTTCTTTCACTCCAGTAGACAAATGTTGCTAAACTCTACCTGTATCTGTCCTGGCCGGGAACAGATATGATTGGGTTGGTAGTGGAAGTCCCCTCGGTGGTGATGCAAGCATGCTGTCAGGAAGAATGTGGATTAAAGGTACCGGCACACATTGCTTTTTGTGACGTAGCAATGATATCGTTAAGGAAATCGTTATGTGTGACAGCGACCAACGATCATGCCCCTGCAGGGAGATCGTTGGTCGCTGCAGAAAGTCGCTGGACTCCCTCCAGACATTGCTGAATCGGCGTGTGTGACGCCGATCCAGCGATGTCTTCACTGGTAACCAGGGTAAACATCGGGTTACTAAGCGCAGGGCTGCGCTTAGTAACCCGATGTTTACCCTGGTTACCAGCGTAAAAAAAACAAACACTACATACTTACCTTCCGTGTCTGTCCTCCGGCGCTGTGCTTTCCTGCACTGACTGTCAGCGCAGGCCAGCCGGAAAGCACAGCGGTGACGTCACCGCTCTGCTTTCCGGCCGCTGTGCTCACAGTCAGTGCAGGAAAGCACAGCGCCGGGGGACAGACAGCGGAAGGTAAGTATGTAGTGTTTGTTTTTTTTACTTTTACGATGGTAACCAGGGTAAACATCGGGTTACTAAGCGCGGCCCTGCGCTTAGTAACCCGATGTTTATCCTGGTTACCGGCATCGTTGGTCGCTGGAGAGCTGTCAGCTGTGACAGCTCTCCAGCGACCAAACAGCGACGCTGCAGCGATCGACATCGTTGTCGGTATCGCTGCAGCGTCGCTGAGTGTGAAGGTACCTTAAGAGAGCGCTGGCAAAAGTCACTGAAGAGAGGTACCTCCCTCCATGGCACTTCAGGAGTGGAGGAACCGACTGCTACTGAGGAGGAGAAGTTCTTCTAAGGCAACAGAACAAAGATGTCCAGATTACTGAGCTCCACACTGATAAGAGTGATGTACTTTTTTGTGAAGTGACAGCTACACTTTAATTTGTACAAGTGAGATAAGGAAAATAAATGTATAGTAGCTTCTTATAACAGGAAGCAAGAAGACATTCACTTTGTGGAATTTTACTATTTTTATTAAAGTGAGTCAGAACTGTAAAAACAAAAAGATACCATACATAAAAAAAAAACCCTCAGTAAATAAAATACAATGTACAGCTGCCCTCCCCAGAGGGTTAAATAGGTTTAATCTTAAAGTGAAGCCCAATCAAACTGAAGACTAGACACTTTAGGTCCTGAACCAGGTAATAGAAGACTCTCAATCCCTCGGGGTCTCTGCAAGACAGAAACACAAGGAGGTTATGAGACTCTGGAAGATTTAGTTATGGAGCATCGATCATCTACACCAGCCCTCACTGAAGAGCGCTCATGACCTTCCCCATCTAGAACACATACAAACATATGATACAATGTGAGGGACACTCCGGGTCTATAATGCATATTATGTGGTCTTTTATAGTAGTAGGCTGATACATGCCACAAAAACAGATACCAACATTTTCTCAAGGTTTATTGTAGAAATGCCTGCAGTAATCTGACCCATACGCTGAAGCCACATTTAATGGCAGCCCCCTGCTTCTCCTCAATGCTGCAGACCCCTCTCTCTGCTCTCCCATGTGCTTACAGATAGAGCTAGATCGATCTCAACATAGGCAATTTATATGGCTGGAGGTGACCATTGATACTTGAGTGTAATGACTGTGACCCATTACTTTGTAAATACTAACGGATATTGGAAAACTCCACATTTCATTGGTGGTCCATGGGGGATCTTTCATTTGATGATTATGCTCTCCCCTCCATGCTGATCTGTGCTAAAACACGGCAGTCGGGGCAATGTCTATGTTTTAGTAGATCGGGTCATCGGTGCATCGGTTTTTACTGAATAAAGACAGGGTCATTAGGTGCATATGGAGCCGATATCAGTGGGTTTCTCCGAATAGCTGAACTGCAACACGGATGTCAGTTGTTTTATTAGACAGGGTATTTAGGGGCATCTGAGCAAAAGCAAGACAACATTAGAAATACTGAAGAAAGGATCCAGCAAAGAGCACATCAACATTACGCAGGTAATAGCTGCAAATCAGTGCAGACTTACAAATAGGTGATATTGCTATATTGGTGCACATGATTAATTCTGTACGGACGGAAACCTGAGACCACATTATAATTAAAGGAATAACCCTTTTAGTCACATGTAAAATACTGAATCGGCTTAATCATCCAATACCAGTACACAGACCGCCTTCACTGGAGGACATGGGACCACCATATATGACCTAGTTTCCCTTGATCATACATCAACGCTAGCACCTACTTTTTAATGATCAAGCATGTTAAATAAAAACCGTAAAGGATAAAAACTTACTTCGACTGATTCACATCTATTAGAGAGCCAATTTTTGAAGTGGTAAAGGATATGTGCTCATCGCCAATTACTATCTCCAGCTCCTGCAACATAAAGAGAACAGAAGATATATTAATATGACGCAGCACCACTACTCGCTCTGCAGAGGTGTCATTTACCCCAGCTATCCTCACATATAAACAGGATGTATACATGGAGAAAATACCAGCACAGGAATGGCACTTAGTCTAAGTTCACATTTGCGTTGTGCGCCGCAGCGTCGTCGCAACGCACAACGCAAACAAAAACGCAGCAAAACGCATGCACATGCGGCCCCATGCGGCGCCTATGTTAAAGATAGGGCCGCACGACGCATGCGTTTTTTAAAAGGTCGGCGCCGCACAAAAAATCCAACATGTTGCGTTTGCCGCGCCCAGACAGGTGCGCCCTAACGCCGCATGCGGCGTAAAACGCAACACAACGCATGCACATGCGGCGCCAATGTTAAAGATAGGGCCGCACGACGCATGCGTTTTGTTGCGGCGGCGACAACCGCAAATGTGAACGTACCCTTACATAGCCACTTTGATATTAAAGCAGCACTTGTGTGTGGAATTATGAAAGACCTGATAACTTACCAAGTAAATGTGGGGAAACCCTATTAAATTATAGCCCCAGCCCTCTGAGGAAGCCCGTTGAGGTGAAACTTGTTGGGGTGGCTGGCTATGTGTACATTTCAGTTAGCACCAGTGAAACTTGTGTATATCATAGACTAAAGATACTCTGTTTAAGCTGTCTCCACCCATGGTATAGATATGGTAGCATAGCCTCAGAAATGCATTTAGGTTGATCAATGAATTGTATAGGATCTAGGGATTATAATTACCGTATATAGAAATAACAGGTTCACTAATGTAATTTTAATCAGACTTTACCACTTTTAAAAATGGATCATAAAAGCCATGTTTTAATACATCTCTTAATTAGCGTTTAGTTATTGTGATGAATACTGGAGATATAATTTCATGCCAATCGTTTGTAGCCTATGTGGCATGTGATTATAATGCCCCCTTCTGTGTGCAGCTAGCTCAGCATGGGGCCAGGGGTAAAGCCTCAAGGGCTATGAGTGACAAATCTCACATCTTGAGTCAGCTGAGAGCAGAAAACAAGGCTTGCTGGCCATTTGGCTACCATGCGGTCAAAACTGCTCTGTTGAGTCAGCTATGATTCATAAGGAGTTATGTAGATACTATACGTCCTAGCCATACATAGTGTATATTTCCAAGATCCCCAGAACATGGCAAGCACCCAGCTGGGTCTCGACCCACTCTAGCAACCAGGGGTAGGGAGGATACAAAGAACAGCCAGTAGAAGCCAGATAGCAAAGCTGTGTTTGGTCTTAACTAGTGATGAGCGAGTACTCGTTGTTTGGGTGGTTTCCGAGTATTTGTTAGTGTTCGGAGAATTAGTTTTCATTGCCTCAGTTGAATGGTTTACAGCTACTAATCAGCCTGAGTACATGTGGGGGTTGCCTGGTTGCTAGGGAATCCCCACATGTATTCAAGCTGTCTAGTAGCTGTAAATCATTCAGCTGCGGCGATGAAAACTAAATCTCTGAGAAGTCACAAATACTCGGAGACCACCCAAGCGTGCTTGGGAAAACCCGAGCAATGAGTACACTCGCTCATCACTAGTCTTAACGTGTAGTAAGGGCCCAGCTGGATCAGATAGCGCCAAAACTGCCACTCTTGGACCGCCCCCGAAAGGAGTTCTGCTCTTTCATAGGTTTTGGAGTTTGCAGCTGCAGAAGCCAGGGGAGGGAATTTAGGTGCAGAACATAGGGCAGGGCAAAGTGACAAAAAACAGCAAAACACGGCAGAGGTGCTTACCTGCCTAGGCCAGAGGTCCCCAACTCCAGTCCTCAAGGCCCACCAACAGGTCATGTTTTCAGGATTTCCTTTGCATTGCACAGGTGATGCAATTATTACCTGGGCAAGACTAAGGAAATCCTGAAAACATGACATGTTGGTGGGCCTTGAGGACTGGAGTTGGGGACCCCTGGCCTAGGCCTCTAAACAAATGCACTATCAGGATGCAGTGGACCGATGTGGTTAAGATGGAGACAACACAGGTGCAGCATAACCACATGGGTCCACTGCATCCATCTTAACCACATGGGTCCACTGCATCCTGATAGTGCATTTGTTTAGAGGCCTAGGCAGGTAAGCACCTCTGCCGTGTTTTGCTGTTTTTTCTCATTTTTGGAGGATCTCTGAATCCTCTTTTTGTGCTTTTGCTGTTTAGAATCAGGGCAAAGTGACCCAAAGGGGATAAAGGCTAGTGTACAGCCATGTGGTCCCTCTCTCTGTGACACATGTGGTCCACTTCGACTGTGGGGACCGCATCGAGTGTGTGAAGGACCTAGAAGCCAGCTGGCAACCCATGCTCCCTTGTGGCACAGCATACCCAAGATCGAACATCACCCGGTAATTGACATTCGGCTTATATCTTGTCCTACCACTAATGTATTTGCATATTTGCCCTTCGTGTATATAGTGCGTTGTCTAGTGTGCCCTTAATAAAAGTAAATATATACTTTAACCTTGTGCGCCTCTTTTATCTTGATCCATACGTCCGTTTCTCAATTTAACTTTCCATGCAACTGGGTCTGGTTTCTGGCCCAATACAATCCCGTTAACGATTGGGCTTACATCTAACGAGGAACTGGTGGCAGTCCTAACTGGCTGGCAGTGCTCTGTTTCACGGTTGCTAGTGAAAGGGGCCTCTCAGGGTTGTGAGTGTGGTGCCATGTCAGCAAATGCGTGAGCCACGTACTCTCCCTCCCCATGCCTCCCTGGACGTGTACTGTGTGTGCGGGTGTAAAACTGCAGCATGCTGACCTTACGTGTTCCCAGGGGGTGCAGAACGTCACATTGGTGCAAGTGAGGAGACCATACCAGGTGACCTCACTAATGTAATAGTGATGTCAGGTGGGGAGGCGAGGTGCAGATTCGTCAAAACGGTGGCAGCAGACGCATTCTGCGTGATCTCCCTGGTGTCATCTTTCATATTACCGTCTGGATAATGTGGTAACTGTGAATATTCATCCCTAAACAGGCGTTTACACTCATTAGTTAATCAGCCCTACTAAAATCTACCTGTCGACCGACTCTGTCTGGCGGGGGCCAGAGGGCATCATCTTCTTTTGTGATTTCACTGTCATCTATGATCCGTTTCAATTCCTCCATCACACTCTTGTGTACATATGACTGGAAGGAGAGAATTACCAGAATACATTAAAGAAATACCAACATTTTTCCCATAAATCAATAGTGCACATGAATGTAATAAAGTTTGTAATAGATTTTTTCACAGACATCCTCTTCTTTCTCTTACCCCTATCTTAATTCTCGATTCACAGGTCAAATCTGTCTTCAGTGAATGCGGATTTTCCCACTACTGAGATAGATGACAGTTTGTGCTCATAAAGTTCTATGGAAAATCATAACAGTCGTTTCAAGAGAACTTGCAGCAGAATGTCTGTCGGGCTCTGGCTCTTCATAGAATTTTAGAAGCACCAACTGCCATCTGCTGCAGTAATGGGAAAATCTGTTTTCATTTACCGTATATACTCGAGTATAAGCCGAGATTTTCAGCCAATTTTTTTGGGCTGAAAGTCCCCCTCTCGGCTTATACTCGAGTCATACCCGGGGGTCGGCAGGGGAGGGGGGGGCGGGAGCTCTCTAATTATACTCACCTAATCCCGGCGTGGTCCCTGGACGTCCCTGCTTCTTCCAGCGCTGCAGATTCTTCCTGTACTGAGCGGTCACATGGTACCGCTCATTACAGTAATGAATATGCGGCTCCATCTCCCATAGAGGTGGAGCCGCATATTCATTTCTGTAATGAGCGGTAACTGTGACCGCTCAATACAGGAAGAATATGCAGCGCCGGGAAAAGCAGGGACGCAGCGCCAGCAGTAGGTGAGTATACGGGGAGGGGGAGCGCAGCGCTGCACGATATTTACCTCTCCTCGTTCCAGTGCGGCTCAGTCTTCAGCGTCCTCTGGCTGTGACGCTCAGGTCAGAGGGCGCGGTGACGTAGTCAGTGTGCGCCCTCTGCTGAACGTCAGCGCCGAAGACGGAGCCGCATGAGGAGCAGGTAAATATTGAAAGTGCCGGGGGTCCTGAACGAAGAGAGGCGAGTATGTGATTTTTTTTTTTTAATCGCAGCAAAAGCATATGGGGCAAGTGACTGTACGGAGCATCTTATGGGGCAAGAACACTTGTGCAGCATTATATGGGGCAAGTGACTATACAGAGCATCTTATGGGGCCATAAGGTTTGTGCAGCACTATATGGGGCAAGTGGCTGTACGGAGCATCTTATGGGGCCATAAGGTTTGTGCAGCACTATATGGGGCAAGTGGCTGTACGGAGCATCTTATGGGGCCATAACACTTGTGCAGCACTATATGGGGCAAGTGACTGTACGGAGCATCTTATGGGGCCATAACGTTTGTGCAGCACTATATAGGGCAAATATCTCTATGGAGTATCTTATGGGGCCCTTATTACCCTTTATGCAGGATTATATGGGGCATATTTTAATATGGAGCATCTAATGGGGCCCATCAAACTTTATGGAGCATTATATGGGGCTCCTGATTCAATATGGATATTCAAAAACACTTAACCTACTGATGTCTCAATTAATTTTACTTTTATTGGTATCTATTTTTACTTTTGAAATTTACCGGTAGCTGCTGCATTTCCCACACTAGGCTTATACTCGAGTCATTACGTTTTCCCAGTTTTTTGTGGCAAAATTAGGGGTGGGGGTCGGCTTATACTCGAGTATATACGGTAATACAGATTTTATCCTTGAATTGAGAGTAAAATATAAGTCTAGCAGGAGAAAGAAGCACATTTATCTGATAAAATACATTAGAAAACCTGGGATCATTCATGGAGGACTCCAGATATCATTTATAATGCAAAACAGAAAGAAATGGTCGTGTCCCAGACTTGGCAAACTTTACAAGCTGTGGTACCCAAGAGACCAGCTGATCAGATGGAGATCTACAGACAGTGCTGTAAATGGGACAAACAAGGTGTAATCGTGGGTGCTCTTTATGAACGGTCAAGAAATGCAAAAATTAAACTCATGGACTGTGCTAGACCCTAATACACATCAGCTAGCAAGACGTCAACGACTTTGGTTCTGTTAAAAGCACAAAATGACTTCACACCAAGCAGAGGTACTCTGTGCACCCTTGGCGTCGAGCAGGTTCCCACCTACTTGCTTTCCAGCCATCTCCACTAGTGACGAGAGAGCGTGCTTGGATAAGGTATTATCTGAGCATGCTCATGTGGTAATAGAGTGTCTTCGGCGTGCTTGAATACTATTTTTCAGTCCACGCAGCTGCCGGTCTCACAGCTGCAAAACATGCAGGGATTACCTTACCGCGAGGAGACAGGCAGCCGATGGAACATAGTATTAGAGCACACAGAAGACGCTCTATTAGCACTCGAGCATGCTCAGATAACACCTTATCCAAACACGCTTGCTCATCACTGATCTCCACCCTCCCGTCTACTGTGCAATCAGAACTATCAAAGGAAGAGGAGGGGAGAGAAAAAGGTCATACAAAAGGTGCACCAAGCGCCTCTGCATTTGTTAGGTCAGTTTGTATTAAGATTCCATTTAACCCCCAAAAGATTGTGCAATTTTTCATTTTTTTCCAGGTTCATCCTAGCCACTCCCCCCCCCCCCCCCTTCTTCCAAAGGGCCATAATTATTTTTCCATCCACCTATTCACTCTACCATGTATGTACTAAAGAATGGTAGAAGTGGGGTGGAAAAGAAAAATTGAAATATAATTTTAGTGACGACTGCCATGTTTGGAGCCTTTTTAAATTCTGTCGTCTCGCTTCACAGCGGAATTTAGTATTGTAATCTATTGCAGCTGGGTCTAGCTCAGATTGCAATAGTTACTCTTTGATGCCAGTTGTGCAACACAGCCGGCACCTGAGCCGCATGGAGCGTGCGCAGTTCCTGCAGCGATGAGGCATTTTCAACATATATGCATAGCCACAGTTACCAAGTTGTTAGTAAAAATGTAAAGAATGGACCGGTGCAGAGCGGAGAAGACATTGAATCCTTTAAAGACAATGACCATAAAGTGCACACAGAAACAGGGAACACAAACCTCCTTCCTGATCATGACGTCATTCTTGTAATTGCTGTTATTGGCATAACGAAGTTTACCTGTAAGAAGAAAAATTACATTGGCTTTATACAAGACTCCAGTCACATGCTGCGCATATACAAACACTGGCTGAACACGTGATTGTACCGCACTATGGAGCACATCTGGCGCACAACCTACAGCTGCGAGTTATCCAGACAAGAACAAGGAGTGGTGAAGTGTGTACCCCGACATGATGAACCCATAAGCCTATAGTGGACTCTGCACCAAATCTGGGGAGGGAGAGTAAAATACAGGGGGGGGGGGGGGTTATTTTACGCAGACTGCAGCCGAGGAACGAAGGTCTTCTGAAAATTAAACAAATATTGAAGCTCCTAAAGGTTTATTAAAAGCTTCCTCATAGCAGGAAATGTGATAAATAATAACAACTTACACTTGGGGGGGGTAAACCGTCTGTAGCCCCCACTGGTGTCGACTGACCCTGCAGTGCAAGCTACACACGTGATCACTTACTTTACCCCTCACTACCTTTAGCAGTCTCAGGTCACAAGTGGCGGCATCACAGGTGAAACCAGTGATTGGCTGCAGCGGTCACATGGATGAAATTAGCACTTCATCACGGAAGGGCTGTTAGAAAACATAAGAGCCGGAGGGGGTAGAAGTTTTTCCCGGCGGGTACAGGAGGTTTTCTAGAATTTTACAGCAATCCCTCAGGCAGAAGCAATGATACAAAACAAGGTCATGAACAGTCCGTGTATCCAGCACGTCCCACCAGGCTTAGTAATAACGCTTGTGTCCTCACATGTGTGACCGCTGTGATCAATCACTGACCTCCACACCTTGCCTAGGCCAGTGATTGTCTGCAGCGGTCACACACGCACAGGCCACACAAGATGGCTGCAGGATGTCAGCAGAGACCGAGCAAAAAAACATAGGATATTATAGAGCTCCACACTCTACCTAGACCAGTGATTGTCTGCAGCGGTCACACACGCACAGGCCACACAAGATGGCTGCAGGATGTCAGCAGAGACCGAGCAAAAAAACATAGGATATTATAGAGCTCCACACTCTACCTAGACCAGTGATTGTCTGCAGCGGTCACACACGCACAGGCCACACATGATGGCTGCAGGAGGTCAGAAGATCGAGCAAAAAACATAGGATATTATAGAGCTCCACACTCTACCTAGACCAGTGATTGTCTGCAGCGGTCACACACGTACAGGCCACACATGATGGCTGCAGGAGGTCAGCAGAGATCGAGCAAAAAACATAGGATATTATAGAGCTCCACACTCTACCTAGACCAGTGATTGTCTGCAGCGGTCACATACTACACGTGATCGCTGCAGGATGTCAGCCGAGAGCAGCGCAGAGCCCCAGCACAGCGAGAATGAGGCAAATATTGGATATTTTAGACAATTTCCTTCTAGAGGCCAATTTTCATGAAATATTGGGAAAGTCACCTAAGCTGCTGGGGGTAGTAGTTCTCAGAACCTCAGGTTGCCATAGCAACTCCCTCCAGCCTTGACCGGCGCACACAGCCCAGGCCTGCCGCCAGCTGGCCCCGCAGCCCGCCTCTCATTCCCAGATTCTTACCGTCCGGTCTGAATTCAAACTCTAAAAACTCGTGTCCGAATTTGCCTTTGTGCCCCACGTAATACCGGAGGTAGAAATCGCTGCCCATGGTGTCAAGGAACGGTGAAGCTCCGGAAAGACGACAACCTCGAGCACCGGGCGCGAAAGATGAACGTACTTCCGGCTGGTGACGTAAGGAGAGCGCCTATGGAATCAACCAATGAGCTACGAGGGGGCGGTCCCAAGAAGCCTGTGTGCTTCCGCTTTTCACTAGAGGGCGCACGAGCGAGGACTGAGATTCTTTCTGACAGTAATCGGCTTGGTCTCCGGAAAAATGGCCGCTAGCAGACCGGCTAGCTCTAGTGTTCAATGACAAGCCTCCGGGGGGAAATGGACGCTAATAGTGCAGCCAGCTCTACTATCTGGTGACAAGCCTCCGGAATAATGGCCACTAGTGGTACAGCGTGCTCTAGTGTGTGGTGATGAAAATGGCCACCAGTAGTACAGCTAGCACTAGTGTGGAGAAGTCTCCAGGAAAATGGTGGCCAGTAGTACAGCGTGCTCTAATGCTGGCGGCCATTAAACAGTTGACAATTTTTTCAAGCCATTTATACCGACACAGTACTTGGGAGGAGGCTGTATGAGCAGCTACAGGACTGGAACTTTCCATTTATGCTCTTTTCATAACTTTTGTATTTTTGTTGTTGATGTAGTTGTTTTTTTTTGCAGAACCAGTTGTAGTTTTGAATGGTTCTGGATTAAAGGGGGAACATGAATCAAATTGACATGAAATTATGAAGAAAAAATACACAATACCGCCGTGAGTAACGCCGACTGAACGGATGCCCGCGGATTTGCCGTCCTGTCATGTTTTCAATAAGTGCTGCTCAGCTCGAAAAATCATGTTGCAAAATGAACCGCCAAGGCCAAAATGGCCGCAAACTGCAGTCTATGGGATCTATGTTTACCCAGGATGGATGGACGGCCTGAGGGTCTCCTGACGTACACCTATAAGGATGTGGATCAGGAGAGCTGCGACCCGTCCTGTGCGCCGCGGTCCGAGTACGGAAAACAAAACGAATGTTCCAACATCAGATGGACGCACTTTATCTGCTCTATAACCCCCCCAGGTCTATATGCCTGTAGTAAACCCCCTAATAATGGAAGATATTCTTCAATGGTCTGATTGATCCTTATTTTTCCACAAAAGCCAGCTCTGTTCCAGACCAAACTAACCTTTGGGGAAACTTCGAGAAAAAAACAAAACAAAAGAAGCATTGGGAAAATAAAATTTAAGGAGAGCAAAATCATTTTTCATTTTCCAAATTACATCCAGAACCCTAACTTTCCCGACATCAATATCCCCAGCACGTACAATAATCCACTACGGATCGGGCCATTCCAAATTTAGCTTCTTCATTTCATGAATTACCGAACCCCATTGCAATCCCCTAACTGCAAACTAAAATATGCTGCGAAGCTTTTTATTAATGACAGATTTTCAAAATAATTTCTCCCCAAAGATCTCTACTGGGTCCAATAAACTACAACAACCCCCCCCAATCCCATTTTACCATATCGAGTGGTGGATGAAAGAGGAAAAAAATAAAGGGAGATTAATTGGAAAAAAAAAAAAAAGGAGCAATTCTGCCATGAGTACTGCTACCTTTCACCCCCGTTCAAAATAAAGCAAAAAAAAAAAAAAAATACACGTTCGGTAGGTTCAGAAACTCCCGATCTATCAAAATATAAAAACAATTAATCCGAGCGGTAAACGGCATAACGGGAAACAAAATCAAAACGGCAGAATTACAGTTTTTTAATTAAAATACAATAATGGGTGATCAAAACATATCTGCACCAAAATGGTATCAATAAAAAGGTCGGCTCGGAGCCAAAAAAACAAGCCCTCACCCAACGTCAGATCCCGAAACAGAGATCTCTGAAAATAACAATTTTTTTTTTTTTTTTTACAAACTCTGGATTTTTTTTTCACTCCTTAAATAAAAAAAAAAAGAACCTAGGCATGTTTGGTGTCTGCGAACTCGTAATGACCTGGAGAATCATAATGGCAGGTCAGTTTTAGCATTTAGTGAACATGGTATAAAAAAAACCAAAAAATAATTGTTAAATTGCACTTTTTTTGCAATTTCACCGCTTTTGGATTTTTTTGGGATTTTGCTAGCACACGACATGGTAAAACCAATGATGTCGTTCAAAAGTACAACTCGTCCCGCAAAAAAACAAGCCCTCACATGGCCATACTGACGGAAAAATAAAAAAAAGTTATGGCTCTGGGAAGAAGGGGCGGAAGAAACGAAAACACAAAAAAGGAAAATCCCAAGGGGTTACAGCGCCACTCCAGCGGTTCTTCTAACAAAAAAACAAAATGCTGGAGTGGTGCTTTAAAAGAAAAAAAATGTCTTGCAGCCTTTTCCCTAGTTCTCAGGACTGAGATAACAAATGCATCTTCTTCATTGCTCAAATCTGCTCCATCCAATTATTTATCAAACGCTCAGAAGTTTTGGGTAAAAAGCAATCAGTTCAGTTGCAATCCGATGTCAGTAACAGGCAAATACCAGCAGATGGCGACGTTCTACCACCTTGGCAAACTGTGTCACGTGACCCTGCCGTCGTGGACGGAGGACTCTTTACGACGTGTGTGTAGACTAGATTTCCTGTATTGCCGTAAAGCAATCACCGCCCGTGACGTCATGGTGGTAAGTTCTGCAGAAAAATTGCATGTCCTTGATTGGTATTACAATAAGGCTGCTGGAAGCTGGAGGGTTAAATATAAGGGCATGTTACACTACAGCTGGAAGGTGTACGATGGAGGAGGGGAAAAACAAGTCCCGTGCAATGGTACTTTATACATAAGCTGTTGCAAAACTACAACCTCCAGCATGCCCTGTCAGCTACATACTACCAAGGCATCAACACAACAAAAAAAATAGAGCAAAAATGTCCCAGACCACATCATAGAAGTATAAAAAGATTCATTTATTGAGAAAAATCACATACAAAAAATCCTTTTACATATTCCCAATATAAGGCTGCCGTCACACTAGCAGGATTTGGTCAGTATTTTACATCAGTATTTCTCAGCCAAAACCAGGAGTGAGTGATAAATACAGAAGTGGTTTCTATTATACTTTTCCTCTATTTGTTCCACTCCTGGTTTTGGCTACAAATACTGATGTAAAATACTGACCAAATACTGCTAGTGTGACAGCAGCCTATGTCAAGAGAATTTGACCGGAGGAGATCTGCAGATCTCAAGAAAAGCTGAAACGCGCGTCGGGGGCTGGGGGGCGAGGTGGGAACAATCTCCTGACAAGTAATGGGTGAGCGGACTTTTGGATTAATCTTTGGTCCGAATTGGCTTATAACTTTTTGAGGTATTATGGGTTGTTTTGATTATTCAAAGCCAATAGATCTTTCTTGACTTTGTGTGTCACATGTTTGCTTCCGTGGGGTATATTGTATTGTTCTCCTCCAGTCCTACATATCTGCAGATCTCCTCCGCTCAAATTCTCTTGACATATATTGGGAATATGTAAAAGGATTTTTTAATGTGATTTTTCTCAATAAATGAATCTTTTTATACTTTTATGATGTTGTTTGGGACATTTTTGCTCTATTTTTTTTTTGTTTTGTTGATTTCTATTTGGAGCGGTCCAGTTGAATTTATATTTTCTCATCATTTTGGGAGAGCTGGTACACAGTGCTCTGGGCCTCAACATGTGGTGCTTTTTGATTACATTAATACTACCAAGGCATGCTGGGTGTTGTAGTTCCTCAGTCTCTAGATGCACACATACGAATAATATGCTTGTGCACCTTTTGCCCTGTGAAAAACTACAACTCCTAGAATTACTGGGCAGCTACATCGTATCATGGCATGCTGGGAGTTGTAGTTTTGCAGAGGAGAAGGTCGCAGATCACCATTAGGGATATAATTCGGCTACTTTCACATCTGCATTAGGGAGTAGATGGTCACATGATGGGCACGACGGCTCCTAATAGACCCTACTGACTATAATGGGAACAATAATGCAGATATTACAGTCAGTAGGGTACTTTGGGCGCCATTTGTGTCCATCATGTGACAGATCCGTCCCCTGGGAAATGCTGTTGCACGACACATGTTGCCACAGCTTTAAGGAGCAGAATTCTTAAAGGGCTGTTCTAAAAAAACAAAACAAGTTATCCTCTGATCCATAGGGTTGGGAACAACCTTTTGATATCTGGGGGTCCAACCACCAGGATCCCACAGTCCTGTGAGTAGCATTATCCTGAAGGAGGTGCACATCATTTCTCCAGCTGCTGTGATACTACAACTCCCAGCATTCATCTACCATTGGACTTGAGAGTGAGATGAACTTTTAGACCATGAAGTCTTCACCGGTTTCTCTTTTTCTCCTGTCGTTCGGACACTTGTAGAAGTTTGCGTTACAGTTGAAGGCCAATCTAGAAAACATCACAAGGCTGCGGCCGGTGGGTGATGATTTCCGCTGGTTCCTAAAGGTGAGAGGATCTCCATGTTACTGTATCTAGTGCCGAGTATGGGGTCATGATGTGAAGACTCCACCATGTTTAGTTACAGGAAATACATTACTGCGGTACCACAGCCTTATGGAAGGGATACTTGGGCACTACTGCGGGAACAATATGTGCTCATTAATCTTCTAAACCGCTGATGTAATAATAAATAATCTTTATTTTTATATAGCGCTAACATATTCCACAGCGCTTTACATTTTGCACACATGTATGGTGCTGCTGTGTGAATTAGTGTTTGCACTGCTGCATTCACTAGCGTTTGCGCTGCTGTGTGCACTAGGATTTGCCCTGCTGCGTGCACTAGCGATTGCTCTGCTGCATGCACTAGTGTTTGTGCTGCTGCGTGGACTAGCGATTGCTCTGCTTCGTGCACTAGGATTTGCCCCACTGCATGCACTAGCGATTGAGCTGCTGCATGCACTAGCGATTGCTCTGCTGCATGCTCTAGGGTTTTCCCTGCTGCGTGCACTAGCGATTGCTCTGCTGCATCCACTAGGGTTTGCCCTGCTGCGTGCACTAGCGACTGAGCTGCTGCGTGCACTAGCGAGTGCACTGCTGCGTGCACTAGCGAGTGCACTGCTGCGTGCACTAGCGATTGCACTGCTGCGTGCACTAGCGACTGAGCTGCTGCGTGCACTAGCGAGTGCACTGCTGCGTGCACTAGCGATTGCACTGTTGCATGCACTTGTAATTGCGCTGCTGGCTGCACTAGTGATTGCTCTGCTGCGTGGACTAGCGATTGCTCTGCTTCGTGCACTAAGGTTTGCACTGCTGCGTGCACTAGCGATTGCGGTGCTGGCTGCACTAGCGATTGCCCTGCTGCGTGCACTAGCGATTGCCCTGCTGCGTGCACTAGCGATTGCGCTGTTGCATGCACTTGTAATTGCGCTGCTGGCTGCACTAGCGATTGCGCTGCTGCGTGCACAGTCGGTATAGTCAGTTGCTATGTGAGCTGCCTAGATGTATATCAGTTACCTCATTCAAAAGTGGAACTGTGGCTACAAAAGACAAGTAATCACATATCGCTAGGAAATATCATCACTTTTACGCATATTCCACAGGATAGGTGATAAGTTATAGATCAGTGAGAGTTCACCTGCTGGGACCTACACAGATCACTTTCATACCTGTTAAAATGGAGCTGCAGCGCTCATGTTTGTCCCCAACTCAGCTAATTCTCCATGAGACCGCTGAGCGCTGTAGTGGGCTGTCTTCAGCAGTCCTCTAGAAAATTAATGGGTGTGGCGGTAAATTATGCGGACCACCACCACTCCATTATAATGGAGATAGTGCCACTTTCTGGCGATCGCTGTGGGTCGCAACAATTGGACTCCCACTGACTTCAAAGTTTTCGCCTATTTTGTGGATAAGTGATAACTTGTACCAACCAAAATACCCCATTATGAGCCATAGTCTATTACTTTTTCTATATAGGAATACTCCTGTAATCATCACGTTAATGGCAGCTCAGATTTGCAGAGACGGTTAACGCTCCAGTTGAAAACACTTTGCATGTGGCCATGTTTTGGCCATTTGCAGCATGAAGACCCTTGTGTAAAAGTTGCAGAATTGTCTTTTCTCCTTGTACCTGTTCCCTGTCACTTATTACATGCGACGTAGAAAACTTAAATAAGTCGTCTTCACCATGTGGCTCTTAAGCTGTCGAACTACAACTTCCAGCATGCCTTGGAATGTTTCACCCACAGTGATCTAGATCATTTAATAATTATTTGCATTCTCCTTTTTATAGTTGAAATGTGGAAACTGCGGAGAATTATCGGACAAGTGGCAATATATCACATTGATGGTGAGCGAGGATATCCTCTGGACCGCCTGGTATATTAATTCGGAATGGCAGCGTCTGACCGAAGGGAGATAGGGCAAATTAGCATTTTTAGGACATGTTCACACAGTCCTTTTTATGCCGTGGTTTTTATTTCTGCATGAAAAATGCTGCTTCTATTACACACATTTATATTTTTTATGTTGTTTTATGCATTCAGTTGCATGGCTAAAAACACAGCAAGGATGCTGAAAGAAATTGACATTTCTAGTTCCGTCCATCTCAACTAAACATTCCTAAAAAACCTGGGCACAAATATTGGTCTTATTGCCCCTCTCAGCACTTCCTGTCCAGAATTCTGCTAGCAGCTGGTCTACATATCCTCCCCCTCTGCCCAAAGATGGGCTGGGCATCTTCACTCAACCAACCATGAACCTCATCCAGCCGATATGACATGCCTAGTTTGGCCTCCTTTTCATCGATTGATAAACTTTGTAGTGTCTCTCATCAACCCTTTACATATTGATCTTATTAACCCTCTCAGCTCCTCCTATCCAGGAGTCTGCCAGCTGCTTGTCTACACACTGAAAAATGTGTACTTGTGAACAAGCCCTTAAAGAAAACCTTCCATATTATTACATATTGGAGCGGTGGTATGCCTCTGTAGGTGGTTGTCCCCAAATAAAAATGTAACCTTTATTGTAGAGATCCGGTATGCCAGTCTTGAGAAATCTAACATACAAGTCATATGGAAATCAGGATGTAAGCGCACTGGAGGCGTGACAAAGCACTGCACGGACACGCCCTCAGTGCATTTCTAGTCAGATTTGCATATGGCTTCTACCCTAGATTTCTCATGACTGGCACATCGGATCTCAACAATAAAGGTATCATTTTTATATGGGAAAAACCATCTTGCTATTGCCATATGTAAAACGTGCTGATAGGTTCCCTTTACCAGTGTTTTGGATATACAGTCAGTAAATATTGGGGTGAGGATGACTGCTCTCTATGTTTTATAGGTATAAGTCTGGTAATCCTCTGTCATTATTTCATTCTTTCACCTGTAGGACAGTGTTCCTTTAAAAGGTGGCCGAGGCAGCGCCAGTATGGTACAGAAGTGTAAGCTTTGCTCTCGAGAAAACTCCATCGGTAAGTTGTATTACAGGGGTGGCCGAAGCCTCGTTATTATATTACCTCCCAATAATAAGTTTATTACGGAGCCTATGACCGTAGGAATCAGCTTCAATGTCAAGGAGAAAGCTACAAGGAGTGTCCTGTTTTCCTGCAGCGCCTCTACAGGAGAAACAAAGCATTACACAGTCCCTAATAAATCAATGTGTTGGTTCTTTAATGCATAGATATAGGTCCTCCAGGGCTGCAGACCCTCTTCATAGCTCTCCTGACTAACGGGAGACTCTTAATAACTCAGTACATGGATAACCCCTGAAAGCCGCTAGACCAGTCATTGGTTACACAAAACAGGGTAATATAAAAAATATAGGGATCTGACAATTTTTAATTTTTTTTTCTCATAGATATATTGAGAATCTCGCTGCAGCCGTACAATGTAAGTAACTTAGAGAACTAAATAGCTGCATTACTTGTGGATGGTGCACACAGGTCGTCGGCAGAGTCCGTGCACATTGGATTTGTCATCTTACATTGTAATATTTATTGCCTATCCTCACCTTATAAATAAAAGTACAGTAAAATGCCTTTAAATTTGCATCTAATAATCTGGAAATTCTGATAATCCAGCACAGATCTAAGCTGGAAAGGGAAATGAGGAGAGAACCAGTATGGAGCTTCTTCTCTAAGTTATTGTAGCAGTTTTAGTGCTAAAGGTTTATTCCCATCTCGATCTTTCATGTCTAGTTACCAGAATGGCGCTATGAAAATAACCGAGTGCTACACTTTTTCCATGACTCCCATAAAAACACGGTTTCACTAACTCCTGTTTATTTCTGTGGGAGTTACACAAAGAGCCTAATACAGCTGCCTTAGGCTACTCTCATAGTTTCGCCCTTCGATGGCTTCATCTGGGCACAGTTATTCTCATCTCAGACATGTATACATGTTATACAGCTGAACGTCAGCGGATCCTGCAGATGTCAGCTTTTATCTAATGTGTATGGGGGTCCTTACGGGCTGTTTCAGACGTCTGTGATCATCGGTCCGATCCTAGATCACAATGCACGGACTGGCTGCTTATCTCCTGCCCCCCAAGTGTGACCACCTTCTAGAAATATATGGGGTCGGGAGACACACCGCCAGTCCATGCACTGTGATCCGGGGTCGGGAGACACACCTCCAGTCCATGCACTGTGATCCGTGGTCGGGAGACACACCTCCAGTCCATGCACTGTGATCCGGGGTCGGGAGACACACCTCCAGTCCATGCACTGTGATCCGTGGTCGGGAGACACACCTCCAGTCCATGCACTGTGATCCGGGGTCGGGAGACACACCGCCAGTCCATGCACTGTGATCCGGGGTCGGGAGACACACCGCCAGTCCATGCACTGTGATCCGGGGTCGGGAGACACACCGCCTGTCCATGCACTGTGATCCGGGGTCGGGAGACACACCGCCAGTCCATGCACTGTGATCCGGGGTCGGGAGACACACCGCCAGTCCATGCACTGTGATCCGGGGTGGGAGACACACCGCCAGTCCATGCACTGTGATCCGGGGTCGGGAGACACACCGCCAGTCCATGCACTGTGATCCGGGGTGGGAGACACACCTCCAGTCCATGCACTGTGATCCGGGGTGGGAGACACACCGCCAGTCCATGCACTGTGATCCGGGGTCGGGAGACACACCGCCTGTCCATGCACTGTGATCCGGGGTCGGGAGACACACCGCCTGTCCATGCACTGTGATCCGGGGTGGGAGACACACCGCCAGTCCATGCACTGTGATCCGGGGTCGGGAGACACACCGCCAGTCCATGCACTGTGATCCGGGGTCGGGAGACACACCGCCAGTCCATGCACTGTGATCCGGGGTGGGAGACACACCTCCAGTCCATGCACTGTGATCCGGGGTCGGGAGACACACCGCCAGTCCATGCACTGTGATCCGGGGTGGGAGACACACCGCCAGTCCATGCACTGTGATCCGGGGTCGGGAGACACACCGCCAGTCCATGCACTGTGATCCGGGGTGGGAGACACACCGCCAGTCCATGCACTGTGATCCGGGGTCGGGAGACACACCGCCAGTCCATGCACTGTGATCCGGGGTCGGGAGACACACCGCCAGTCCATGCACTGTGATCCGGGGTCGGGAGACACACCGCCAGTCCATGCACTGTGATCCGGGGTGGGAGACACACCTCCAGTCCATGCACTGTGATCCGGGGTGGGAGACACACCGCCAGTCCATGCACTGTGATCCGGGGTCGGGAGACACACCGCCAGTCCATGCACTGTGATCCGGGGTCGGGAGACACACCGCCAGTCCATGCACTGTGATCCGGGGTCGGGAGACACACCGCCAGTCTATGCACTGTGATCCGGGGTCGGGAGACACACCGCCAGTCTATGCACTGTGATCCGGGGTCGGGAGACACACCGCCAGTCTATGCACTGTGATCCGAGATCGGACCAATGGCCACGGACGTCTAAAACAGCCTTAAGGCTGAGATAGTAATAACCCTATAGTATTACATTGTGACTGTTCTTCCACAGTTTCCGGCCGGTAGGGTTTATATACTTTTTATGACCTGATCAAGAAATTAATAAGTTAAAGGTATATAAATAGGAGTTTCATTCCTGCTCCGCTTTGCCTGAGTGCTCTCGGCCACTCTGGTCTTGTAATATTTCTGTTTTTGCCCTTTATCATATTCAGGCTGAAGACAGCGAGCACTTTAAGACTATAGTGGAATTTGAGTGTCGCGGATTGGAGCCGGTCGATTTTCAACCTCAGGTACATGTATAATCACTGGGTTTCGCAAACATAAAGCTCCTGGCCTGCTGCCTCAAAGTCACAATGTTGCCTTAAAGGGGTTGTCCGGCCTTAGAGTACAAGTCTGCCGTCACTTTAACCGGTTTATGACCTTGTGTATGCAAATCATATACTTTCAGTCACGCGCCAACACCGAAGGATCCTGGCAGTGCGCGCTGCACGCTGTGAGGATTCACAAGTCTGCAATCAAATATAGTGGCTGCAGACTTGTACCCTAAGGCCAGACAACCCCTTTAATTCTCTGCGCAACTATTCTCCCAACTCTGCAGTGATCATATTGTGACTGCCTGCAGACACCACTAGAGGGAGCTTTCTTCACATCCAGTAATATAGGATGCAGTCCTCTCCCGTCAGTGATGACTCTACGCAGCTCAGAAGGCTTAATATTAAATCTGTGTCTGTGCAGAAGATTCGGAGCCCCGTGTCAGAGAAAACAGAGGTCCCACCATCTTCGTGCAATTTTGCATCAAAATATTTTGTAAAACAAAAATGTATGAAAAATCAGGTATTTGGCTATAAGTCAAACGGAAACGGAGATGCACAAAAACTGCCAAAAATGCAAGTTTTGGACATACAGCGTTCATAGTCTGTGGTGCAGATGGCGGTATACATTCAGGACACAGGAAATATCCAGATTAGGTGCAAGATGCGGCTACATGTAGAGTAAAACGACTTGGGATGATCAGATGTCACATATAATCCCTGATGAGTAATTGGGGTGATAACACGAGGAAAAGTTCCTGTATCTCCCCTTTGGTTTCTAAGACAGTGAAAGTCTGAGATCCTTTCCTTACTAATGTCACTTGTAGCCCCCCATCCTATTCCCATCCCGGCCTTCTCTTCCACCCGACACCGATCCATCCTGACCACAGCGTCCTCAAAAAAGGTAGAGGAGAATGGGGATTCCATGGGAAGAAAAAAATCGGCCATGTTGAAATCCAAAATACAGAACCCCTGATAGGTGGTCGGCTGATTCTGCAAATATCAACGAGATCGGGTGTTTCTTTTATTAATAATAAAACTGTTCCCGGTCCTCTTGTGCGGTGGGAATAGTGATGATTGCTGTGTTTTTTGCACCTTTAAGTCCATGTGCGGTAAGCCCTTTATTAGATTACAGATTAGTCACGGCTCTATTACTGCCCAGGTCTGATGTAACTGATTACTGTCCATTATGTAAACCAGAACACTCACCGGGATTGCCAATCAATATATCCGTTACACAACGTCATTTATACGATAGCAGATGGACCCGCACATAACGGCGGATACATTCTCGCTGTCCGCGGAGGCTGCGTTGTGTTATTACCAATGTATCAGGGCGATGACACAATGTTCTATGGACGGACTGAACACAAAATATACTGCACTTATATTTGTGTATATGACAATTGCTCTTTTTATTATCCTCCCGCAGGCCGGATTTGCTGCTGAAGGGGCAGAAACTGGGACACCATTCGGTGACATTAACCTGCAGGAAAAGGTTGGCGTTTGGGGGGAAAATTTTACCAAAAACATTGTGCGAAAACGTGAGCTAGGCTAAGTGCAGATTGTGTCTGAGCCCAGTGTATGGTGGCACAATACACACAGGATGGAGACTGCGGCATTCGTCCATTATAGGGAGCAATTGTAAACAAAAAAATCTTATGCCATATAGTCTGCTGTACTGTCCTGTAGAGTTAAAGGGTTGGAACAAGTTAACACTAGTAATGAGTGAGCATGCTCGGGTGCTAACAGAATGTCTGCGGCGTGCTCAAATAACATGTTCAATTCGCCGCGGCTGCCTGTATCGCGGCTCTTCGACAGTCACAAATCAGGTCGCTAGAACAGCACACTTTTTTCCCCATTAGAATGGAGCTCAGTGCCTATGTTGGATCGACGCACCATTCATTGTCCATGGGACTGCAAGAGAAAGCCAAATAGAGCGCTTGCCAGTCCCATAGAGAATGAATGGAGCGGCGGTCCAACATATGTACTGAAGCTCCATTATAATGGGGATAAAAGTGTCCTGTTCTAGTGATCAGTGGTCGGACCCCCCAATATAGAAGGTATCACCTATCTTATGGATAGATGTAACTTGTTCCAACACCCCCCCCCCCCTTTAAATAAACGATAAGCATACATATATCAGCCAGAGACGTATAGCATATGATGTGAGTTTGGAACATTTGGAGGGGGGGTCTCAGCACCTGGACCCACTACTTCTGACATGTCACTATAGCTCCCTTTTACCATTGACTCTACGTTCTCCCGTAGGACTGGACGGATTATGATGAGAAGGCACAAGAGTCAGTGGGGATCTACGAGGTGACGCATCAGTTCAAGAAGTGCTAACACCGTCCGGTTTATATCTAATTTGTTGGAAATTATTACACTCAGATTCTTGTTACATATCCAATACGGACATTGTCAAAGCTTTTACATTCATCGCTGTAAGTTATAAATGTGCAGTAATCTGAAACACGAGTAATGTAAATATTTAACATAAAAACAAAAAACTTTTGAGCTGTTTTTTTTTTTCTTCTTCCGAGGAGTGTGCATGCGTATGTGTGGAATGGAAATATGCCCGCTCTTTCTAGTACGTGAACTTAAAGGGGTTGTTTGGGAATAAAGTGTCAAGAGTGGTGAAGGGGCTGGAATCTCCAAAAATCAGCTTCAGGGACGTAACCAGTGACCGGAGCCGAACACCACAGCTGTTTCCTGTACAGCGGCCATTCCTGGGTAAAGCTGCTCAGACCCTATTCATTTCAGTAAGAGCTGAGCTGCAGCATCCAGGATCGGATTCAATAGCAGGAATCTTTTCACTGAAGAGGCGCGACCATGCACTGCAGCGTGTGCGACCATCAACACTGGACACGTGATGCTCAGATAGGAAATCAAGCAGTACTATGGGTCGCATAATATATATATTTTTCTTTTTTACAAGTCGCAAATTTTCCATCCTAAGAGATTGAAAAGTAAATCAATACAGATTCATGGGACACCGGCCTTTTATCATGAAGAACATAAATGAATCCCATTCTAATGCGGAGTTTGAAATTACCGGATAAGTCATCAATATCAGATAAATGGCAGCTGTACTCTCACCACTGATCTGCTGGAGTTAAGGGGTACTTCCATCTCCAAGATCCTATCCCAATAGGTAGTTGGGTGTAATATTAGAAAATACCTCCAATTAGAAATGTAGTATAGTTCTTCTGATTAGTTTTGTTGCTTACCCCATGTGCAGGGCATTACAGTAGCTTAGGTATCCTTGGTTACAACCATTGATACAGTGACACTTGGTTGTTTGTGGTCATAACCATGGATACCTAACCTAATGCAATGCCCTGCACATGGGGTAACTGACATGTTATCAGAAGAACTATTCTACAATTCTAACAGGTATTTGCTGATATTATACCAATTACATATTAGGATAGGATCTTGGAGATGGGCATACCCCTTCAAAGAGCAAGTGCCACATTCCCTTCATTGCTTACTAAGCATTTTATTATGCTTTTTTTGCTTGTGTAATATGGTGCCTTTATAATTATTTGGGACTCTGTGTGCGGTCATAGAGGAGCCTCGCTAATTAAACACTGATGTTCTTAGTCGCCATTTTACAGGTTAAGACCCCGATATACATCGACCAAATCCGCCATTATCAAAAGGTTCTTCCGATAGCCTAATATGTATAGGAAACCCCAATTTCAGACTGCTGATCCTCTGTAATCGAAGATATAAGCCGCTGCCAGAGATGTGTGGCAGCAGCTCTTTCATAAAGGACACAGGAGACATGTGAGACGGCCACGACACTCTTCCAACTGAACAATCATTTGATCGACATATCTAAGGTGACGACAATATCTCAATCATTAATAATTGGCGACACGGGCACATTGTGAAGATTGTTGTATTGTACAGCTCCCTACCTGGAACAACCCAATAACATCAGATCAATTACTGCAGAATTAAAGTGCTTTACTTAAACAGTAGCTTCCATTTTTAGACTTTTCTATAAGATAACAGGAGATGATGTCTATCAGATGGTTGGAGACATGACACTCTTCAGGATTATCTGACCACAATCAATCAGAATCTAACACATGTAAGAGATGATTCAGATTGCGATAATATCCAATACGTATTGAGCTCATTAAAGGGAACCCATCAAGATGATTTTACAACTGGAACCAGTGGTCTGGCTGTATAGCACGTAGTACAAGAATACGATACCTTCTGTTACCGTAATCTATGTTCCTGCACTTAGAAATCAAACTTTGACGCCACATGCAAATCAACCTGGAAGTGCAGTGGGGGCGTGTCAAGAGTTTACATCACCACACCCTCAATGCACTAATAGGCTAATTTGCAAGTGGCTTTAACCTTTGATTTCTCAGCAGTGCCATGCTGGATTACTACAAATCTGGTATTGATTTTATTGTTGCTCTAGGACTTCTCCAGCCGTATCGCTGGCAAAATCGTCCAAACAGGTTCCCTTTAATCTTTTGTTTATTTCAGGAGTTTTTGGAGCAGAAACTCTCAAAATCCCCATGAAAAAAAAAAAAAACTCAAAACTTCAACAACTCAGTTGCTGTTTGCTAATTAACTGCTTACTTACTATTGTGTTTTGTTCACACTTTTAATTTTTGCTTCAATTTGGAAAATGTGCAGTAAAACGCTGCGCGGGACGAATGCAATGTGAACGTAGCCTCAATGCCCAAGAGTAAACCGTTAATTAAGAATTTATTAAAAATAATCTGCGTCTCGTATCCTCCCTGAGAGTTCCTATTCTTGATGGGACATAATAATCCAGACTGCTCTGCATTCTTTACGCATTTCCATATATATCACAATTGTTACCTCTGTAGCCAATTCAACTACATTGTACAATCTCAGCTGCGCATACAGAAGTAAGAAAATTATAAAAGGCAATTAAATCATTCATTCTCCAGCCGTCGGGGCTTCATTATTTATTCACACGTTTGTCTTCCAGTACTTTGAAAATGTCCTCCAAGGATTGGTGCACACACTGCACAAACTGCTTCACGTCACGCGTTGGATAGGCAGATATGTTGCAACCAATCCAGTCATCATGGACGCCGTAGCCCACACCAAATCCATCAGGGACCACAGGGGCAAAGCCTCCGATCTGCACGGCAGGGCTGGTCAGGGTGCTGGTAGATAGGACGTTGTGATTAATCCGCGCATAGGCCGGATCCTGGAATAGCTCTGGAACATTCATGCCCTTGCCGGCTGCCAGGTATCTTAAGGCAAAGAGGTGTCTATCAAAACCCTGACCTGCAGAAAGGGGAAAGAAAAAGTGTTATGTGCACGTACAAAAAAAATAAATGCTGCAACAACAATCACCGCCATCTAGCCGAAACTTCAGATTGGACATAATGTAATCACCCCATGAAAGGACGATTTTCCATTTTTTGTGCTTTTGTATTTTCCTCCCCTTCTTCCATGAGTCATAACTTTTATTTTTTCTATCGATGGTCAAATGAGGACTCTTGTTGTAGTTTTGAATGACACCATTCATTTTACCATATAATTAAATTGGGAGGAAATAAAAAATCCAAGTGCAGTGAAGTTGCATAAAAAAACAAAACAAAAGTAATTCCGGCTTTTTTGTGTGTGTTTAAAAAAAAAAAAAAAAAAATCACCTGATAATCCAAAACATAGGAAACATGTAGGGTTTCATTTTAAGTTATGAAGAATAATTCTGAAATATATATAAAACAAATGTGTTTGTCACTATCTTTGCAGACCCGTAATGTTTTCATTTTTACGTTAATGGAGCGGGTGTGAGGTTTTTTTTTGTGCGACGAGCTGATGTTCATGGTGATGGCCTCCTGGCTTAGCACCCGAGCATGCGCAGATAACACCTTATCCGAACATGTTCATTCATCACTAGTAGGCAACTACTGAATTTGTTTTAGTTTTCCATCCACCTTTGACCCATCTAGAATATTTTAAACTAGCGGATGACCCTATAAAAGGTTTGTACATACCAACTAAAAGGACTGATGTCAGAATATTACTCACCCATTGCGGCCTCTTTTGTGAGCTGTCCGTGATATTTGGAGCAACTGTGCAGCATTTCCTTCAGCTCTGTCGAGGAATATTTCGAAGGACTCTGCACAAAAGCTTCAGAAGCCTTTTTGGTATAAATAGAAGCGGGGCGGATGGTCTCTGTTCGGCCATGTTTGAAGGCTGCCGTACTACACGACTCGTAGGTTGCAGTTGTCTGCCCATACTGCCTGAAGAAGCCCATTTGAAAGGAAAGCTGAGATATGGCGTCAGGACTGAGTTTCTGAGTTTTCAGGAACTCCTTCCCTCCTCTCTTAAACTCCATGGCTTCAATAGTCAGTGAACCCACTAATGCATCAAACTTCCTCTTGGCATCAGATACTGCCGCTTTGAGAGAGTCGTCTAGGTTGAAGATAAGTTTTTGGACGGCTTTACTGGAGTCTACGGCCGTGGGGGTGTTCTGTGGGGATACACTGGGCCTCTCTGTGCTGTCCTTAAAAATCTCATTTTGGAATCGTAGAACAGCGACCCCATCGCCCCACGAGTGCTCAAAGTTAATGCCCGCTGTGCCGTCCTCCGTCATGATGATGCTGAATGATTTATCGAACCAGCGATTCATACCGGATCCATGGAGCATATTATGCGACAAGTGAATGTTATCTCTGGTTGGAAAGTCATCTAGACACAGACAAAACACGGCAGAATCTACTTTCCCGAGAGCTTCTTGGTTGCCATTATCATGGAGCTTCTGCCTGACAAGTGCCCATGTGTTTCTATCATCACTAGTCAGATACCCCAGGGGGAATTCGGGTGCGGGGCTTGAGTCAGACAGGATGTGCTTCAGATGGGCATGGATTTCTGACGCTTTCACTATGTTTCCATCTTTATCTAATACATCAAATACGTACAAGTTCCCTCTCCTGAGGACCAGGAGATGTCTTCCCTTCTCGTCCGTCTTCAGTTCATCCTTGTTTAGCTTTGGTATACGGGTGGAGTTAAAGAGACGGAAGTATTGAGACATATCTAAAGGGTAAGCATTTACCATGTACGCCCCATACCAAGACAAGGAGGAAGGCACAAGACGGATAAGCTTCCTGAATTTCTGAGTGTCACTTTTTGCGGGATTCAAGTGGAAAATTTCCGGCTCTAAATAACCAGCTCGTATTGTTTTTAGGAAACGCATAGCGGAGACGGTCATGTTTGTGGCCCTCAGGAGCTGGTTGTTATACTCTGGTCTTGGATCCGGAGTGAAAGACATGAATGGGTTGAAGTTAAGAACAATGGACTCGCGTGCACAGAGATACATGTCAAACCATGGACCTGAAAGACATGAAGAAAAAAAGTAGGATGAAAAATCTTGAAAAAGATTTCCCAAGTGGTAACGCTTACAGACACGGAAAATAACAAAATCAGACAGTAGTCGCCCTCCCTGACTTGGTGTTCGCTCTCTGCCACTGCTCCCGTCTCTGTGTTTAGGATGCAGGGCTGACATCACGTCTGCGTCAGTCAATCACTGAGGTCAGTGGCTCCTGCCGTCTACATCAGCAAAGCTTCCGAGCTCAGTGATTGGCTGAAATGGTGATGTGCGCTGTGGATGTGACATCACCACTACAGCCAAGACTCAGAGGCAATGGCAGAGAGCCAATGCTGAACCTAGAGAGAACGAGACCTACCCGATTTTGTTATTTTACGTGAGCGCTACTGTTCGGGGACAACTTTTTTAAAAGTGGAAAACGCCTTTAAAGCGAGTCTCCACATTTAATCACAATGTAATTTAAAGATCTAAAAGGCTGTGCTGATTAATGTGTTAATTAGAGAGGAGCGGATCGAGAGTCCACGTCGGTCCTCTGGCCGAGGACAGTAGAGATGAGGGAATTTGCTTGGGTTCCCTCTTATTCGGCAAGCTCTAGCGTTTACCAAATAAGCTGCAGAGGGAACCCAGCTTCCTGGATTGCGCCGGCCGATCAGCGCTGCAGCTGCATGTGTCGCGACTGTGTCACGACTCACGACACATGTATGGAGAGCCCTGCAACCATACTGAGGTAAAGGGTAAAATTTGGGCTGTCAACAGCCACCACTAAAGGGCGCTGACTACATGCTGGATATACGGATTGTCCAGCCAGGAAAAAAGTATGTAAAGTGGGAAAAAAATGAATCTTACTAACATGATTAAGAAAAGAGCCGCAATTACAAGATTTCCATGCGAAAGAACATCCGTATTCATTTCATCCAGACTGATACATAGATGGAGAAGGAGTTGGCTATTGTAAAAAGCCGGTCATCTGTCCCTCTCCCTATACAGCGATGGTCAGGGGCTAACATGGGAAGCCCCATATAAAGCTGAAAGTGGCGGTCGGTACGTCTGATTTTAAGATTGTGGTACTTTTCACATACCAAGTATATTATAAACTTTTATAGTAATTGGAGAACCCCTTTAATACGGGAGTGCGCAGAGTTCTCACTCACGTGGTGGCTTTACACTCTGTTTATTCAGGATAGAGTTATGTAACAGGGAAGAGGAAAAACAAAAAACACAACTGCTGTCACTATTCAGATACAGCAGACGAGAAACCCGTTCATATCCAGCCTCCAGTTATAAAAGAAACCCTATAATGAGGCAATACGTAGTCATGTAATCATTAATCTAAATCACTGAATTAGAGGACTTGTCTCTTAGCCCTTTAATGCTCGGCCATTTCTTTTTTGCTCCTTTGCATTTTAAAACAATGAGAACTTTACTTTCTGATACATAATATATATAAAAAATGGTATTTGGTGGTCCTACAAGATTGCTGCATGTGTGTTCGTTAATGGGTTACACTGCTGCATGGAAAGACCACAGTTTGCACTTGACTAAATAACATCCTACTCTCCTGCATCAGCAATTATATAGATAATTATGTTACAGAGGCCTGTGCGGTCACCATTTTTATTTTATACCTGGTGGTACAAATGAAAATGAGACCGGAATTGTGTTTTTGGCATGACGATTTCATTGTAGCCTTCATCTCTAAATCTCAGTGTGTTTTATCGCTTCCTATCCTGTTTGGACTTTTACCGGAGATATAGCTGGTGTGTTTGTTCTCCTTGTCTTGCAGGACGAGCTCCTCGTGCAGCTGTTTCCCCACTCCGTTCTGGAAATTACGTGCCAGCTGCTCCGTCTTGCTGAAAGATATAATAATCGTGTGATAACTGTAATAACAGGCACCTGCACTACTCGGATATTACACCCCCCTACCTGTACTGTTCGTCATCGAGGAGCGGTCGCTGAGCGTTTAGGTATCTTTTTATCGTGTCTTCAAGTTTAGGTACTGGCAACCTACAAACACAGGGGAAGGAATTTGTACATAAGCAATTATACTAACGTGCATAACAATTTTTAGAAAGCCAAAGCTAATGAAACGACACAGAAATACAAGACCTGGCCCCAGTGCAGACTATGGACTCACCACCTGTTACTAGTAAAGTATATTAGTGAGGTACATACTGTTATCATGCATATATGACAATAAACCCGGCGTATGTGCTGAATCATGCTGTCTACAATACAAGAGCAGGGTGGCTTTGCCCATATTACTATCACAGCAGCAAGATACATCTTAATGTCCCTCATATTTCATACTCTAAAAATACATTAACCCCTTAGTGACCGAGCCAAATTTTTGAAATCTGACCAGTGTCACTTTATGTGGTAATAACTCTGCAACGCTTCAACAAATCCCAGTGATTTTGAGACTGTTTTTTCGTGACACATTATACTTTATGATAATGGTAAATTTTGTTCAACATTTTTTGTGTTTATTTATAAAAAATATCAAAAATTTGAGAAAAATGTTAAAAAATTAGCAATTTTCTAAATTTGAATGATTATCCCTTTAATCCAGATAGTCACACAACAGCAAACCATTAATAAATAACATTTCCCACATGTCTGCTTTACATCAGCACCATTTGTAAAATGTTATTTTATTGTGTTAGCATTTTAGGAGGCTTAAAAATGTAGCAGCAATTTTTCATTTTTTCAAAGAAATTTACAAAATTTATTTTTTTAGGGACTTATCCATGTTTGAAGTGACTTTAGGGGTCCCATATATTGGGAAACCCACAAACGTGATACCATTTTAAAAACAGCACCCCTAAACATATTGAAAACTGCTGTCAGGTAGTTTATTAACCCTTCAGGTGCTTTACAGGAATTAATGCAAAGTGGCATGACAGAAATGAAAATGTGTATTTTTACCACCTAAATGTTGGTAACTTCTAAACAGATTACTACAGCCGTCAGACTCTAAGGCCACTATTTGGTCATGAATTGCCATGGCAAACATCAGGACAACAAAATCATGATCTGAGGGCACCAATTGGGATAAAGAAGAAGCCCCCACACTCTGTTAACCATTTATAATGATGTAGTCACTATTGACAGCAGCATCTAAGGGGTTAAACAGATTTAGATGGTGTAAATACTGATCATGGCTGGTACAGCAAGTTGTCAGCTATAGTGTACAACCAACAGATGCTGGATTGTCATCTGTATGGGGAGGCTATTCTCTTATATCTCAGGTCAGTTAAAAGACGTATTGGCGGTCATTAAGGGGTTAAAGTTGGTCTGTCGGCACAGGCGCTCAGTGCACCCTTGGAGCGGCCAAACAGTTCAGAGCACCTTCCCACCTGCTTGTGTTACCTCCATCTCTGCCTCTATAAAACCAGAGCTGTCCATCAAAAAGAGGAGGGGTTGAAGATAAGAGAGAAAACATGTAGGTGGAAAGATGCACTTAAATGTCTGGCCGCACCAAGATTGCACTGAGTGACTGCTTGGTTTGAACAGTCATTCTGTGCTGACGGATTCCCTTTAAGAAGATTTCATACAGTACGGGTTAAGGATAATAAAGCAGAGGTGCAATATGCAATGCCAGGCACAAGACAAGGACAACAGTGGTGCTGTTTGTGGGAGAAAAAAAAACAAACATTTTTTCCTCCTACTTAATCCTAAACAACCTTTACTGCAGGGATCACACAAATGACATCAGGCATGTAGGTTATATTTGTGCCTGGTGCACTGGGGTAGCAAAGACAGTGCCATACCTGTAGGCGAGCATTAATAGAAGAAAAGGCGGGATATCCAGCTACTGCAAGAATGTTATAAAAAAACATCCACAGTGCGCCAGGCCAAGCCCGTACATGCCTGGTGTCTCTGGTGTAGCTGGATTCCCCTCCTTCTGTTATTGCTCAATCTGGGATCCGCTCCGGAACCCTTTCTATGCACCACACCCATCGAGGAACCATTACCTGCTCTGATGACCTGATGTTAATATTTATTTTCTCTAATGTTTGGCAGCATTGACAATCATTCATGTAATTTAGGGGAAAAAAAACAAAAAACGTCCAGTTGACAATGTGGCCTAAACCCAGCCATGCCATGCCAATGGCCACTGGATCTGCAGGATTTTGGCTATAGCAACAGGCAGACATTGTACTGGATAGCAAAGTATACTAGCAGGTAACAACATGGGTATAATCTGCAATATGTGAACAGCAAATAGAGTTAAAAAAAAACAAAACAATTTTGGATTCTTTGAATGTGGAGCTGAAATACAAAGCCAAAACTGTCTGTGTTGGGAAGTGGTTAAAGCAATGCTTCAGGAAACCTGTTATACCTGGTGCAGAGAATAAGACAGCTATGGGGAACATAAAGGTTACTAGGAAACTGGTCACGTAATCAGTCTGTGCAGTCAGCAGACAGATGCTCGGTTCTCCGTGCATACGTCCGAACGGCCCGCAAAACACGATTCGGAGATATGCGCTGATGGGGCCATAGACTAACGGTGGCAGCAGAGCGAACGTGCAGTCTATCGTGCATCATTTTCGGGAGTTTCTACTGGAGACGGACACTCAGACTTCTGCTGGACACAATGGTGCAGCAGAAACATACAGCTTTCCATTCTATTTTCCCCTGGTTTTCAAGATCTTTTTACGGTCTTTTACTAGGATCCTTAGATTTTACTTCCCGTAGACAAATAATAATCTACCCTCATCATGCGAAAGGTGTAGGGTTCACTGCAGTACAGGTCTAAGAGCCGAGAATTGTGATCTTTTATGAAAGCTGAATAACAGCAACCTGTAGTCTTTAAAACAATCTGTAAGGTATACAGAGAGCACTCTGGAAAATACCATACATTTCCATTCAACAAAATAGCTGTACTAATTTGCTGATGCTCCGACAATCTTCACTCTGCAGCTACTGGAGAGAACATAAATGCAGATTCCCACCTGGGTAGGCTTTTCTGGAAGTGCATGGTTGGTACAATGCTTTTGTGCAAGTATTCTGTGTCAGCGCTTCCAGAGTTGTATGTCCTGAGCAAAACCGAACCTGGGGCACATGATGAACCTCCTTTTAAGAGACAGGATTTAGTCAGGAGACGAGCCATTTCGGCAAACAGAATCTGTGAAACCTGGAAAACAACAGAAGTCAGCAGAATTAGAGATATGGGTATCAAAGGGGACATGCTGCATAAGACCATAGCGTGGTATTTTTACTGCAGATAAATCCTTTGAAGCAGAGTTTTAAAATGAAAAAATGCTGCAATTCCTCATTGTTTTTTTTTTTACATTTTTTCAGGCTCATCATAGAGGTCTAAGTCCTTGTTCCCAAGTATTGTAAAAGCTGCATTTTTTTGCTGTGTTTTGTTTGTGCAGAAATTCCTCTGCATTTAAAAGTTAAACAGAATCAATGTGATTTCATAAAAACTCATGAACATCATTTGGGTTTAAAGACACAGTGGAAGAGTGCAGTTTTCTTCTTTTGAAGGGGACCTGTCATGTGAAAAAACAGTGTTAATCTGCAGGTAGTAGCGTTATGAATCTGCCCAGAGCTGGCACCTTGAGTCCCGCTGTCGGGAGGAAACTTTATTCCGCCTGGCAGCGTTCGGCGTTCAGTCGCGGGTTCAATCATTGCTCATTGCTCTGTGTATAGAGAGTGACGGCTGTAACCGCACCCACAGCACTGACTGACAGCAGGATCAGAAACAGACCCGGCTGTCAGTCAGTGCCAGGAGCGCAATTAGAGTCGCCGCTCACTAACGGCTTCTATGGGAAGTTAAAAAAAAAAAAAGCAGTTGTGTTTCTAAGTTCAGAATCCATTTGTTTCTACACTGGGAAAACTAATACCTGGAAAGTAATAGCTGTTTACCATCTGCACCAAAAACCACATAAAAAGGGAGGAGGCAAAAAATGCACCAATAATGCAGATCAATAAGATGAGATTGCCATTTCATATTTTGGTACAGACATCGGCAGAAAAAAAACAACAGACTTTTGGGGAGTGAACAATAGCCTTGAGGCTTTATTGCCACATTGAAAACTGCTTTTATTTTGCTTTTTTATGCATTTTCAGTGCAGACTTGACACAGCGTTTTAAAATGTAGCAATGCTGGGGTCCTGCACTTAAAAATGCAAATGCATTTTTTTTTCAGCCTCCCTGAAAAAAAAAACTTTAGCGGGATCAGAACACCCCTCCCAAAAAAAAGAATACACAGTATCTTTAAAGGGAATCTATCAGCCGGTTTTAACCATGTAATCGCATGACGTAGCGGCAGAGATCCTGATTCTTGCGATGTGTCACTTACTGGGCTCCTTGCTCCAGTTTTGATAAAATCAGTTTTATCTTCAGCAGATCTAGCAGTTCTCTGAATGCTGAGCTCTGTATAACCACACCCACACTAGTGATAGTCAGATTTCTGTGTGCACTGTGCATAGGCAGGAAGCTGCCAATCAGTGGTAGGGGTGGGGGTTATACAGAGCTCATGAAAATGGAGGACTAAATGGAAGCATATTTACTAGTCCTCTGGTGATAATCTTCTGCTGATAAAACTGTGATTTTTATAAGAATTACAGCAAGCAGCCCAGTAAGTGACACACTGCTGGAATCCCATCCACTTTGCTTAAGCTATTAAAGAGAACCTGTCACTAGATTCATGTTGCTCAAACCAAAGCTCGACTGTGCGACTGCAGACAAATATGTCTTCTAGTTAAACACTGCGACATTTCGGCCAGTGACTATAGGGAGAGACCGGGCTCATCTGGCGCATCCCCGGCCAGCTTCTCCAGCCCCCACTAAAGCTGAGTGACACTTCTACACTGCATCGAGCTAGTCAGGTCTCTCTCTATGGTCAGTGGGCTGTTTTTAAAATTAAAGTTTTCTCTGAAATGCCGCAGCATTTCAGTAAAAGACAATCGCACAGCCAGGCTCCGGTTCAGGCGGCGTGAATCCAAAAAGCACAGTGTTTACATGACATAGGAACAGGTCCTCAATGGGGCTGGGCTGCGGCACCCCGGTACCAAATGTCACCGATGAAGAGGACGGATGAAGATACTTTCAGTCAGCCAATCGGTGCAGGGGGAGTGGGTGGGGGGTCCCCTTGAGACTGACCCTCACAAATCTGATCACTTAAGTCACAAACATCCAGGATAAGAGGAAAAGTAAAGGACTTTCCTTTCCCATAAACAGCACCGCTTCCATCCATGGCCCTATGTAAGAGAAAATGACTAAACTGCAATACCAGACACAGCCTGTGGACAAAGAGGGCGCTGTTTTTGAAATAGGGACATTGTTTTTTTTACTTTGCACAACATGGCGATAGATGTACTGGATTGTGCGATCGCACGTAAGATGGCCCTAAACCTGCATACGAGGGTCCGCCGGTCACATGATGGAGGGGCATCAGAGGCTCATGGACACCAGCTCTCAGCAGGACAGGACGAGGCTTCTATTGACTTCTATGGGAAACCATGGCTGCATTATGTAATCAGCAATGTGAGGCAGCAGCAAAAATCCAGAGTTCCTCTGCCCAAAAGTGAAATGACAGGTGTGCAACACCCTCATCCTTCCGGCAGGTGGGTTGCCAGGTCACCTTCCTCCCTCCCCTGTAGTTATGGTGTCCCGCCATACCAGAGTGTGTAAGTCCTCTCACTCCGCGGACCGTCACCGTCTCCTCTCCTCCTGTAACCGTCCCGTTCACCTTTCCCCTAATTCCCTCATCTCCTCCTCTCACCTCTGTCCCGCCCCTTCTCTCCTCCCCGGCTTCAAAATCACTGATATGTGCAACGCGGAATTCTGTCCCCCGGAAACGTTCTGCCGAAGCGAAAGTTCCGGGAATAAGTCAACTGACCGTGCGGACTGCAGAGCTTTCCCCCTGTTCAGCGGCCGCAGGCAGTAATGCCGGCAGATATTCCACCCTTCCCAGAAATAGAAGCAGCAAATTTTGCAAAATATGCATTTATTTTTTTTAATTTAAGGTTTCTTTTTTTTTTGGGGGGGGGGGGGGGGGTTGCAACATTTGCCTGATGTTAAAATGAAAAAAAAAATTATGTATGTATATATATATATATATGTATATATATATATATATATATATATATACATATATATATATATATATACACAAACTGCAAAGTACCTGACAAAAATGAAGATAAAAAAGCGAAATACGTCCAATAATCAGATGTAAAAACAGAATTTTATGGAAGATTATACAAAATAATAAGGTAGGAAACAATACCAGAATTTAATGGGGGCACAACACAAGGCTCGATGCAGCGGGTTGAGCTGCCAAGTCGACTCTTTATTTTGTATGGACGGTTTACTAAAAAAAAATCACGGACTGATGTGTACAGACACGTTGGAAAATCCGTAGTAAATCATTATAAGTGATCCGTGTCCGCAGCCCATAATTCTGATATTGAGACATCAGCTGCATTCATTGTAAACTGTGAAATGATGATAATTACAGTCAAAATTATCCTTAAATGTTTCTTCAGTTTCCAAAAATTCACTGACACCCTTTTATTCTACCTTTTTTTTAATTATCTTGGACTTTCTGGATGGCTGACAGCCCTACAGCTGGGACGCACAGTGATCCTTGGCTGTATGACCTGTGCGGAGGCTGTGCGGACCCCTGTGTAGAATATTTATGCCACATTGAGTGATGAAACGTATCTGAGATGTAAAGGTGATGGCCACTACTTTTTATTAATTTAAAAACAGGCCCATGGTGGTCCTAAATTGATAAAAACTCATACTTTCCCTTTTTAGTGATTGGCTGCAGTGGTCCCATTCTGTCTGAGCTGGAAGAAAGTGGTTGAAGGCAGTTTCTTCTCTCTCGGACGCAACAGGACTGATGTAGCCAATCAGTGGTTGATGATTGGCTGCAGTGGTCACCAACACCCTCACTTTAAAGCCTTATTCAGACATCTGTGTTTGTTATTATTACGCAAAGAAAAATAGTATGAATGTCATTAGTGTATTAGATCTGAGTGTCTTCAGTTTTCAGTCAGTTTTTATCATCAGTTTTTAGTCTGTAAAATATTATTTGGCCATTGCAAAGGGAAATGTAGGAGTATGGTAACACATGGTTTACACATCTGGGTATGGCACTATGTGGCACTGTGAATATGATATCTACAGATCTTTAAAAAATTAAGAGACCACCACATCAAATCCCTGTGATGGACAGCCCAATCTCCAGACCTGAACCCCACTGAAATCCTCTGGAATGTAATCAAGAGGAAGATGGATAGTCACAAGCCATCAAACACAGAAGAACTGCTTACATTTTTGAGCCAGAAGCCGTGTGAAAGACTGGTGGAAAGCACGCCAAGACGCATGAAAGCTGTGATTAAAAATCATGGTTATTCCACAAAATATTGATTTCTGAACTCTTCCTGAGTTAAAACATGAGTATTGTTGTTTCTAAATGATTATGAACTTGTTTTCTTTGCATTATTTGAGGTCTGAAAGCACTGGATTTTTTTTAAATTTTAACCATTTTTCTTTGTCAGAAAAAAATACATAATTTATTACTTGGAAATCCCGAGACATGTTGTCAGAAGTTTATAGACTAAAAGAACAATTTACATTTTACTAAAAAATATATACCTATAAAGAGAAAAATCAGACAAACTGAACATTTGAGGCCATGTGCACACGTTGCGGATTTGACGCTGCGGATCTGCAGTTTTCCATGCGTTGTTCAGTACCATGTAAACCTATGGAAAACAAAATGTGCAGTGAACATGCGGAAAATACATCGCGGAAACGCTGCTTTGTATTTTCCGCAGCATGTCAATTCTTTGTGCTGATTTTGCAGCGCATTACACCTGTTCCTTCATAGGAATCCACAGGTGTTAAAACGCAAGTGAAATCCGCACAAAAAGCGCTGGAAATCCGCAGGTAAAACGCGCTGCGTTTTACCTGCGTTTTTTTTTTCAAAAATGGTGCGGAAAAATCCGCACACGAATCCGCAACGTGGGCAAATACCCTTACAGTGGTCTCTTAATTTTTGCCAGAACTGTACATCACATGACGGGCACTATTGACTTATATAATATACTAGCTGAAGAGCCCGGCGTTGCCTGGGCATAGTAAATATCTGTGGTTAGTTATAGCACGTCACTTCTCTTATTTTCCCATCCCGCCTCTCATTTTCCCAATCACATCTCTCATTTTCTCCCTCACTCCTCTCATTCCCCCCTAACACTTGTCATTTCAACCTCACATCTGTCATTTTCTGATCACTCCATTATTTTTCCTCACTCCTCTCATTTTGCACTCACACCTTTTCATTTTCACCTCACACCTCTCATTTTCACCTCATCACCTCAGTATATACATGTTTGTCATCTCCCTTATATATAGTATACATCTGTATGTCATCTCCTGTATATAGTATATACCTGTATGTCATCTCCCCTGTATATATTATATACCTGCTGTGTCATCTCCCCTATATATAGTATATACCTGAATGTCATCTCCTTCTATATATAGTATATACCTGTATGTCATCTCCTCCTGTATATAGTATATACCTGTGTGTCATCTCCCCTGTATATAGTATATATCTGTGTGTCATCTCCTCCTGTATATAGTATATACCTGTGTGACGCCCAGGAGACCGGGATACCCAGCACCGGACCAATGGAGTCTGTCTCTTGAGGGAGATGTCACGGGTGGCTTGACCCGGTGCTGTGGCCTCAGGCAATGCACAGTGTAAGGGGTATCATGAGGGGACTGGCACTTACTTGATCAGCAGCAGGTTCTCCCAGCGGTGACGATCCCGATCCTGGATAGATGGCTATTGTCCAAATGAAAGACTGAGGCACTGAAACGTTTAACCAGTTTACTTTGACATAAAAGGATTTACAACCAGTCCTGTCACCGGAGTCTGTATGGGAACTCTGAGTTACTTTGACCCTGCCGGGGTCTTCGCCTCTTATTGTGCGCAATTTCTGTGTGGCCCTGCTGCTGTATGTGAACTGGCTGCCGGCCCAATCTGTCCCCTCCGGGTCCTGGTTCGACGGGCAACCCGAGTCCTTTTATCGGTTTACCCCCTCTGGGAGTACCGCTGAACTCTGTGTCTGTTGCTGCGTCCGGCCCTAGTGAAGCTGATATCACCTCACGTTTTTCCGGTTGCTGTATTATATATAATGAATACAGCCACGGATCCGGTATCCGTCTTTGCGCCTGTTCTGGGTAGTGATTAATGCTACCCGGTTCTCACAATGTCCTTTTTCTCTATCCCTCTTCTCCTCAGGCCGGTGATTTAGGCCTGGTAACAGTCACAGGGCTGTTAGAGATTCAATTGTATGACCTCTCACTTTCAGCTCCTTAGCCCAACTGCCAGTTCTTCTCTCAGACCAGAATGGATCAAGGGGAGTCTCTGGAGCTTCCCCTTCTGGCCGGAGGTGGTAGTGCAGTCTTGCTATTTTAGTATTTGTACTTACTGTCAGTAACTATTTTTGTGGCAAATACCCCTAGGGGTGCCACATTCCCCCTTAGTTAAGAACAGTACTCCGGGACTGTGGGACAATAACATTTTGAAATAACAATTAATATGTACAGAGTCTTAAAAATGAAAAGTTACAAAAACCACTCAAGGAAACAAAAATAGAGTTCTGTAAAAAGTCACTTCAAATAGCGTCCATTAATACAGTTCTATCCTTGAAGGTATTAGGAACGGCACTGTACTTAGTGTCCAGGAATTTAGCTCCATTTTTCCAACGGAGTTATCAATATAAAGTCTAAAGAAAGTTCAAAAAGAGCAAAAAGCAAAGTTCAAAAAGCAGTCTTTCCGGAGCTTTGATTTAGTGCCTCCGGGCTGATAAAAAGTTCAAGAATATGCAATAAGTTCATACAGACAAGTCTCTGTAGGCACTGGGCTTAAACGTTGCAGACTGATAGCAATGACTATACTACATTTTCTGTTTAACTATATACGGCATAACATATATACAATTCATATTATGAGCTTTATAGTTGGTAATCTGCATACCTGGCCGGTAATTGACCCTGGGTACTACGCTGTGATCTACGTAATAGCGGTGTCTCTTCATGTGGTGTACTACTGTCTACTGCGGATGTAGTATCTGCCCGCTCTGCTAAAGATAATTCCACGACTATGGAGTTGGCAAGTCCACCGTGAATGGGATTACTCTGACCATGAATCTGTTCTTCCTGGCCTGGAACCTCCTGTAGTACGGGGTCAGCCTCTTCCTGTCTTGGGACTTCTGGTATTGGGTTCGGTGTTGGGTAAAAGGCCACCATGGGAACCACTACTGCACCATGGTATGTTAGTAGGGTTTTGGGAAAGTCTCCTATACAGGTGTGATACACTTCCTCTTCTTTTTCCTTTACTGGTTGAACCTGTATGGGTTGAATAACTTCTGGTTCTGGCTGGACAACGTCTGGCTCTTTCAATGCTTCCGGACATAATTTAAGATTGTCTCTTGACACTAGTACAGATGTTAAGCCTCCGTTTTTGCTAATGAGACACATTTTAGGATTATCCACTCTTGTTGGTAAAACTGTGTAGGGTACGGCTTCCCACTGATTGTCCAGTTTATTGGTTCGACAATTTCTCTTGAGCACTTGGTCACCCGGTCTTAATGGGGTCGCTAGAGCATTCTGGTTGAAAGTTCGCTCTTGTCTTTCTCTAGTTTGCTGAAGGCTTCTTTCCACACTCTCTTGCACTTGGCGATACTGCTTTTGCCATATGATATCCCAATTGGAGTCTTGAACTTCTGCGTCTGGTTTCAGAATTCCCATTTCTAGATCGATTGGTAATTGGCCGGGTCTTGCACGCATAAGGTAAGCTGGGGTGCAGTTGGTGGAGCTCACCGGGACATGATTATACAGATCCACCAAGTCAGGCAATTTCTCTGGCCATTGATTCCTTTCTGTCTCAGGTAAAGTCTTTAGTAGGTCTATTACAATATGGTTCATCTTCTCGCATAAGCCGTTTGTTTGTGGATGATAGGCCGTCGTCCGGATCTTTTTGCAACCATACATATTACAGAATTCTCTGAAGATCTCTGATTCAAAGGCTGTACCTTGGTCGGTGAGAACCTGTTCCGGATATCCATGGGGTCTACAAAAGTACGTTTGGAACGCTTTGGCTGCTGTTTTTGCTGTCAGATCTTTTACGGGTACTACTACCAAGAAACGTGAATAATGGTCCACGATGGTCAAGGCATAGACATAGCCGGACCGGCTTGGTGTCAACTTCACGTGGTCCATGGCTACAAGTTCAAGTGGTTGTTTGGTGATTATGGGCTGCAGTGGTGCTCTTTGGTTCTTTTGATCGTTTCTTCTGAGGTTGCACGGGCCACAATTTCTGCACCACTGTTCGATTGATTTTCTCATCCCGACCCAATAAAATCTTTCTCTTAGAAGTACTTCTAACTTTTTCCAACCGAAGTGACCAGCACCATTATGGTAAGCTTCGAGGACCATCTTCACATCTTGTTTAGGCACAATAATCTGCCAAACCAATTCATGTGTTTTCGGATTGGTGTATCTTCTACAGAGCTTCCCTTGATACAGGAACATTTTGCCTCTCTCTTTCCAGAGTTGATGCGTCTCTTCTGGGGCATCCTCATAGGGATATGCACTTTGCTCAGTCAACAGTTCCTTCACCAACTTCACAGCCGGATTGCTGTCTTGGGTGTCAGCCCATCTATGGTGTGCTAACGGATTAAAATTCACCTCTTGTTGTTTCTGATAGGTACTTGACTGATGATGTTTTGCCTTGGGACGATGGAAGGCTGGTAGTTCAATTTCTTCAAGCTCCCCCGTTTCCTCTTCTACATCTCTCAAGTGTGGCATCCGGGATAGGGCATCGGCATTTCCATTCTTGCGACCTGCTCGATACTTGATTATGAAGTTGTAATTAGATAACCGGGCTATCCATCGCTGTTCTAACGCACCTAATTTGGCTGTGTCCAGGTGGGTCAACGGATTGTTGTCAGTATAGACAATAAATTCTGCAGCGGCCAGATAGTGTTTGAAACGCTCCGTCACAGCCCAAACTACTGCCAGTAGTTCCAATTTGAAGGAGCTGTAATTTTCTGAATTTCTTTCAGTAGGCCGGAGCTTTCTACTTGCAAAGGCGATGACTTTCTCCCGACCTTCTTGCTTTTGTGACAGCACCGCTCCTAGTCCCACATTACTGGCATCGGTGTAGAGGATGAAAGGTTTATGGTAATCTGGGTATGCCAGAACCTCTTCTCCGGTTAGTGCCTTCTTTAGTTGTTCAAAGGAGTCTTCCCTTTCGTCGTTCCACTGAAAAGGAGGGTTTCGGTTTGAAGGTTTCTTCGTCTGCCCTACCAAGGTGTCTTGCAAGGGTGCTGCCAACTTGGTAAATCCTTTTATAAATCTGCGATAGTAACCCACCAATCCCAGGAATTGTCTCACTTCTTTTGCGCTGGTAGGTCTTGGCCAATCCCTTATGGCGCTTATTTTCTCGGGATCTGGTGCTACTCCCTCCGAACTCACGATGTGTCCCAGGTACTGTACCTTTGGCTTGAGAAGGTGACATTTGGATGGCTTGACTTTCATGCCATACCTGGATAAGGCTTCGAACACTTCTGCCAGGTCTATTAAGTGTTGTTCGTAAGTCTTTGAGTAGACGATCACATCATCTAGGTACAGGAGGACGGTCTCGAAGTTCTTGTGTCCGAGGCAGCATTCCATCAGCCGCTGGAAGGTACCGGATGCGTTGCAGAGTCCGAACGGCATGCGATTAAATTCACATAGACCCATTGGTGTGGTGAATGCCGTCTTTTCCTTATCTCTCTCAGCCACAGGGACTTGCCAATACCCACTTGTTAAGTCTAAGGTGGAAAAATAATTAGCAGATTTCAAAGCAGTTAAGGACTCTTCTATCCTAGGCAAGGGGTAGGCGTCTTTATGGGTGATGTTATTAATCTTCCGGTAGTCTACGCACATTCTCATGGTTCCGTCCTTTTTTTTGACAATCACTAGAGGGGCCGCCCAGGGGCTACAGCTGTCTCTTATTACCCCGGCCTGTTTCATTTCCCTCAGCATATCTTTTGCACATTGATAGTGAGCAGGCGGTATGGGTCTATATCTTTCTTTTATTGGGGGATGGTCACCTGTGGGGATTGTGTGTTCTACCCCTTCTATCCGTCCGAAGTCCAATGGGTGTTAACTGAAGACTTGTTCATATTCCGTCACTAGCCTATACACCCCTTGTTTTTGATGGGTAGGTGTTGAATTTATGCCCACGTGTAGCTGTTGGCACCAATCCTCCATTTCTCCATCTGAGCCATTGCCTTCCACCTGACAGGTTGGTTCTAAGGGCTCAATGGTTGTGATGGCATTGTTGTCAACAGTATATAGCTTTGCCATTGTAGCATACCTTGGCAAAGTGACCTCTTCCTCTCCACAGTTCAAAAGTCGTACCGGCACTCGTCCCCGGTGTACCTCGACTATCCCTCGTGCTGTGAGTATAGTGGGCCTGCTGTCGGTGTACACTGGTTCTATTAAGGCTTGATAATCTCGTCCCTTAGTACCAATGGCTGCTCTACACCATACCAGCATTTCTGTTTTTGGTGGGATTACAATAGATGTTGGATCACTTACCCTCACACTGCCGATTTCTCCACCTGCAACTTCTACCTGTTGCCTTAACATCAATACTTTTATTTCCCTCCGGAGAACTCTCTGCTGGCAGGATTGGGCAGTTTCAGCAATTTGCTGTAAGACAGAAATGACTTCGGAAAAGCAGTTCTCTAACACATTCATTCCTATCAATACAGTTGGTTCACAGTTCCGCCGGTCAACATCAACAACAATTATACCCTGTTTCTTCAGTTCTACTTTACCAATCTTTATGGTCATCTCCCTGAATCCTAGTTTCGGTACCAACTTACCATTACTGGCCCATATATCTAGTTCAACATCAGAGGGCCCTTTATCAATATCTGCATCAGCCCAGTACCTCTTATAAAGGATATACGGTATAGATGAAATCTGGGAACCTGTGTCCAGCAAAGCGTTGAGGGGAATTCCGTCCAGCACGATAGGGATAATGGGTCGTCCTCCGATGTACCTGTCGTGCCAGGGTGTTGGGCCTTGAAAGTTCATTCCTGCGAAGCGGCCCGCATTCCCAGGGGATTCCCGTTTAAATCACAATCTCGTGCAAAGTGGCCCGGCTGCTGGCAACGGCGGCAAATGGGCTGTCCATCCGGTTGGTAGCGGTCGCGGGGTCGTCCTCTCCATGTCGGGTATCTCCGGGGTCTCATCCATGGAACATCCTCTCTACAGTTTGCCAACTCCATCTTGTGTCCTCTCATCTCCTGCATGGTTTTAGCCATTGAAGCAACAACATCAGCTAAAGAGTCAAGCTTTTGTTGAAGAGCCTCATTAGTACTGGGCCCCAGGGGCTTAGCAATGGCCCCAGACATAGCTGATGTCACTGGCACTCCCTGTTGTTGAGGTGCCTCTGCCATGGGTTGCGCAGGATCCTGATCCCGAGGTGCCTCTGCCAGCTGGAGACGTATAGCGCTCTCCTTTAATTGGGCAAATGTCAATTCAGGGTTTTTAAAAACAAGCATGCTCACATGCCCCCGGTGAGAAGGGGTGTAGAGTCCCTCAATAAATTGATCTCTTAGCAGTTTATCCGCTCCGGTGTTAAAAATGGGTTCAGCCAGTGTAAGTGATTTAAGGGCTTCCTGCAGGTTTAAGGCAAAGTCTCTCACGCCCTCATTAGCTTTTTGTTTGCAATTAAAGAATCGTATTTTAGCTTTGCTGCTGGCCGTGGTTTCAAATGTAGCTTTTAATCCAGCAAATATGCGTTCAACAGTGCCTTTTAGATCAGCTGCCCATGCTGTGACTTCTCGCTTAGCATGGCCACTTAACTGCATCATCAGGAGACTAACACGCTGAACTTCACCCACAGGGAACATGTCAAAATGGGCCAGCATCTTTTCTCTGAAATCGTCAAGGGTATTAGGCTCACCTTCATACATTGGAAGCCATGGGCCACCCGGGGTATATGGCATCAGCACCGGCATGATGGGCACCACTCCTTGCACCGCTGCGCTGCCGGACTCTCTATTGACACTCTGTCTTTCAGCTGCATTAGCGTTGCCGGGTGCTGCGGCGTCTCCGTGCTGCGACATACTGTGCCCCCTTAGTTAATCCGGACCCTTCCGGTCCTCCGCTTCCGTCAGGATAGTGTAGATTCGTTCCGCTGTGCAGCAGGATCGATTTTCCCCTTGCTCTGATGTCAGAGCGCTCAGCTTGGTGCCGCCCACAATGACACGCCCCCTGCTGCTCCCGCCCGCCACGCGCTCTGTAATGGCGGATTCTGAAGTTTTTCAGTTAGACTGGGGCTCAGGTGATGGCGTAGCTCAATTAACAGTCTCGTGCCTAACGGTTATGAGGTGATTACCTCAGGGGATGGCGGCCATCTTTACTCCATTATAACCAATGGGGAAAAGTCACTTTCAATAGTTTTCAATGGGGAATGGATTTTTCTTTAATAAAGTCAATTTTCAAGATTTTTCATCCCAGTTTTCACAGTTTTGGGCACACAATACCCGGTATACGGGCTGGCTAGATCCTGTTCGTGACGCCAATTGTGACGCCCAGGAGACCGGGATACCCAGCACCGGACCAATGGAGTCTGTCTCTTGAGGGAGATGTCACGGGTGGCTTGACCCGGTGCTGTGGCCTCAGGCAATGCACAGTGTAAGGGGTATCATGAGGGGACAGGCACTTACTTGATCAGCAGCAGGTTCTCCCAGCGGTGACGATCCCGATCCTGGATAGATGGCTATTGTCCAAATGAAAGACTGAGGCACTGAAACGTTTAACCAGTTTACTTTGACATAAAAGGATTTACAACCAGTCCTGTCACCGGAGTCTGTATGGGAACTCTGAGTTACTTTGACCCTGCCGGGGTCTTCGCCTCTTATTGTGCGCAATTTCTGTGTGGCCCTGCTGCTGTATGTGAACTGGCTGCCGGCCCAATCTGTCCCCTCCGGGTCCTGGTTCGACGGGCAACCCGAGTCCTTTTATCGGTTTACCCCCTCTGGGAGTACCGCTGAACTCTGTGTCTGTTGCTGCGTCCGGCCCTAGTGAAGCTGATATCACCTCACGTTTTTCCGGTTGCTGTATTATATATAATGAATACAGCCACGGATCCGGTATCCGTCTTTGCGCCTGTTCTGAGTAGTGATTAATGCTACCCGGTTCTCACAATGTCCTTTTTCTCTATCCCTCTTCTCCTCAGGCCGGTGATTTAGGCCTGGTAACAGTCACAGGGCTGTTAGGCTATGTTCACACTTTGCAGATTCCACTGCGGATTTTTCCGCAGCAGAATTACAAAATCCGCAGTGAAAACCGCAGCGCGTTTTCACTGCGGATTTATCGCGGTTTTTACTGCGTTTTCTTCTGCGGATTTTCAACTGCAGTTTTCTATTGGAGCAGCTGAAAATCCGCAGAAAAGAAGTGACATGCTGCGGAATGTAATCCACAGCGTTTCCGCGCTGATTTTTCTGCAGCATGTGCACAGCGTTTTTTGTTTCCCATAGGTTTACATTGAAATGTAAACTCATGGGAAACTGCTGCGGATCCGCAGCGGTCAAATCCGCTGCGGATCCGCAGCGGTCAAATCCGCTGCGGATCCGCAGCAAAATCCGCAAAGTGTGAATATAGCCTTAGAGATTCAACTGTATGACCTCTCACTTTCAGCTCCTTAGCCCAACTGCCATTTCTTCTCTCAGACCAGAATGGATCAAGGGGAGTCTCTGGAGCTCCCCCTTCTGGCCGGAGATGGTAGTGCAGTCTTGCTATTTTAGTATTTGTACTTACTGTCAGTAACTATTTTTGTGGCAAATACCCCTAGGGGTGCCACATTTGCATGTCATCTTCTATATATAGCATATACCTGTATGTCATCTCCTCCTGTATATAGTATATACCTGTAGGTCATCTGCTCCTGTATATAGTATATACCTGTGTGTCATCTCCTCCTGTATATAGTATATACCTGTATGTCATCTCCTCCTGTATATATATGTACCTGTATGTCATCTCCTCCTCTATATAGTATATACCTGTGTGTCATCTCTCCTGTATATAGTATATACCTGTGTGTCATCTCCTCCTGTATTAGACCTCGTTCACACGTTATTTGCTCAGTATTTTTCCCTCAGTATTTGTAAGCTAAATTGGCAGCCTGATAAATCCCCAGCCAACAGGAAGCCCTCCCCCTGGCAGTATATATTAGCTCACACATACACATAATAGACAGGTCATGTGACTGACAGCTGCCGTATTTCCTTTATGGTACATTTGTTGTAGTTTGTCTGCTTATTAATCAGATTTTTATTTTTGAAGGATAAGACCAGACTTGTGTGTGTTTTAGGGCGAGTTTCGTTTGTCAAGTTGTGTGTGTTGAGTTGCGTGTGGCGACATGTATGTAGCGACTTTTGTGAGATGAGTTGTGTGTGGCAACATGCGTGTAGCAACTTTTTGTGTGTCGAGTTGCATGTGACAGGTTAGTGTAGCAACTTGTGTGCAGCAAGTTTTGCGCATGGCGAGTTTTGCACGTGGCGAGTTTTGTGTGGTGCCTTTTGAGTATGTGCAAGTTTTGTGTGAAGAAATTTTGCATGTGTTGCAACTTTTGTGCATGTGGCAATTTTTCCGCATGTGCAAGTTTTGCATGTGGCGAGTTTTCCATGAGGTGAGTTGTGCACTTGTGGCGAGTTTTGCAAGAGCCTAGTTTTTGCATGTGGCGAGTTCTGCGCGTGGCGAGTTTTGAGCGGCGACTTTTGTGTTTCGACTTTTATGTGGCGAGGTTGGAGAATGTGTGGTGAAATGTGTGCTGAGGGTGATATGTGTTCAAGCACGTGGAAGTGTGTGGCGCATTTTGTGTGTGTGTTCATATCCCCGTGTGTGGTGAGTATCCCATGTCGGGGCCCCACCTTAGCAACTGTACGGTATATACTCTTTGGCGCCATCGCTCTCACTCTTTACGTCCCCCTTGTTCACATCTGGCAGCTGTCAATTTGCCTCCAACACTTTTCCTTTCATTTTTTCCCATTATGTAGATAGGGGCAAAATTGTTTGGTGAATTGGAACGCGCGGGGTTAAAATTTCACCTCACAATATAGCCTATGATGCTCTCGGGGTCCAGACGTGTGACTGTGCAAAATTTTGTGGCTGTAGCTGCGACGGTGCAGATGCCAATCCCGGACATACACACACACATACACACACACACATTCAGCTTTATATAGTAGATTTTTTGTTGTATTTTTAATCTGTGCACAATATTTCAATTTTATGTATGAGAATATTTCTGTTTATATCCAAAGACAAAAGCAGAAAAATTCAATGCGTAAATTGACATTCTGAAGATTTCCACTTTGCATTTTCCCTGCCTGTTCAGATGAAATTTGGTAAAATCTAATATCTACTTTGCTGCTGCAATACAGCTGTGGGTTTTCTAAATCCTAATGGAAAATCTGTAGCATATCCATCTATATATATATATATATATATATATATATATACACACACAGTATATATGTAATAAATGCTGACATATGTACTGGCATGACATTTAGCCATAGTCTGTGCGCAGTTACGATATCTCGTCTGTAAATGTCGCATCCTTGCACTGAAAAGAGTGAAATCTACATTGGAAAATGCAGCGAAATGCGATGCAGCAAATACATCACGTGGGGCCGTTCCCTTAGTATTGATAAATGAAGATCTTGATAATAGCTGTGAACTGATAAATGCAAATTACGAAGTTGCATCATTTTTATTTATAAAGTGACAACTCCTATATTATTCACTAATGTATTATTCATAATCGCTTTTATTTCATATTAACCATTGCATATCTAATATATAATTGCCTAGAATACTACTTCCTGCAATTTGTGCCAACTTCCGGAGCTAATGTCCGGAGCTAATGTCCGGAGCTAATGTCCGGAGATAAGTGACGTCAACAGTGTCCAGTGTCTGATTGGTTGCCGCCTGCTGCGAGCGACCAATCAGAAACGTGCCGTACTGTGACACACTCCGCCCGCCATTTTGGTGTGATTTTTGAATTTTTACCTCACAGCAAGTTTCTACTGCGTGGAGGCGGGCCCAGTGACGTTGCTCTTCAAGCTCCTGCCGAATTTCGTCAAAAAAATGATAATACCATTTACCAAAACTATATATATTTAGTTGTGAAGTGGTTCAGTGACATTTTCACACCAATTTTGAAGTTTTGTTTGGTGTTTTCTCCATATACTGCCTATTATTCACTGACTGTTATACTGAGAGACTGCCGTTTATTAACCTCTTCTTTGCCACATTGGGTATATTGCTCTATTATTTGCCACATAAGGACATTGTCCATTATTGCCCAGCAATTTCTCTGCAATATAAACTGCCTATTTATTAATATCTGCATTCCTGCAAATAACTATTGCCTATTATTAACTGGGTATTTTCCTACTACCTGACATTGTTCTTAAGCAAAGAACCGTTGTTGTGGCATTTGCCACAACACGCAAAGTTGTCGTCTGATGTCTTTCATCCCTCCCCTCATAAGCATGTTCATGGATCCTGTGTAACTGTACCTTAAATAACAAGAATTGTCAAGAGCTGGTCAGTGCAGCCATTTTTTGTTCTTTCTTACTATTATTTATTAATTGTATTATTTTTACATTTGAATAAATAAAGTATATATGGATTCTAGACTCCCGATTCTTTAGAATCGGGCTGCCATCTAGTCTATAATAAATAACTACTCCTGGGCTTGATATCATTATTATTATTATTTTATCTATTATTTAAACGCACGCTGCGGACTGTTGATATTGCCGCGGTCACGTAGAGCTCTCCCTCATATGTATGTCTTGCTGTTGTGCAGCCATATTCTTTTCCAATTATCCCAAGCTCCCTAATCTCCTCCCAGGCTCCTAATGATGAAGTCAGTAATAGGATTGGGGGTATTAATTTGGGACAGTAATGCCAGCTGCATGGCTTATGGGTGAGGGGTGACCTTGTGGGCTGGCCAGCCTGTGCTGGCTTTGATCTGATCTCTAGGGAACGTGAGTTGGCTTTTCCCGGAGTGGCGTAGTCCCTCTGTGGGACGCCGATCATCCCCTGGGCATTTCTGGGACACAATGGCAGGGGCACTGGATGCAGTACTGGCTAGAGCCAAGGATGTGTGCAAGAGGAATGGCCTGCTTATCCTTTCGGTGCTTTCTGTAATCGTTGGATGCCTCTTGGGTTTTTTCCTTCGGACGAGACGTCTTTCTGAGCAGGTCAGTATTATGGAATGACTGTGAGGGATGGATTGCCTACATTGTGTGTTTGGAGGGGATTACAAAATGGCAAATACAATAAGAGCAGAATACTGACGTGCACTAAATTAAAATAGACGAACGGATTGTTACGTGTGCATATAGTTACCCAAAAAGGGACATTGCCACCAGAAAGGACTGTGTACATATGTGCGCTCTACTTATAGGACAACTTCTAATCCAATGATTAACATATGTATTCCTCGTCATCCTCTACTTTTCATTCTTTCGAATCTCCATGTAATGTATCTACATCTGTATTTTTCATATTCCCCTCCCCGAAGCAGGAACATCCCAAATGTTGTGATCAAAAAGGCTGGGTCTTAATCACTTAGGGTGGAGCTTGAAGACATGATGACAGAACGGGGAAAAATACAGATTTCGGAAATTTGATCTTTTACCTTTTAAAGTAATCCCTTGTAAGACCAATTGCAGATTGCAAATTTTTATTTTTCCCCCAAAAAAATGTTTCTTTCTTTTACAATTTTATGTCAAGGCAACAATTTGCAATCAGATTCTCTCCCAAATTTTGCAAGAATTTTAACTGGATTTTTCTTTTTTACTTTACATTACATTTTTTACTTTACATCTTCAGAATTTGTTTTAGTCTTTGCCTGATGAAGAGACCTGTGTAGTCTCGAAAGCTTGCAATTTGTTACCATCTTTTCAGTTAGCCATTAAAAGGTATCAACCACTGAGGACTCTCAATTCTAAATATTTTTCTTTTTTACTTTGCGTTTTTTGCAATTTTTCATCCACAGTTTCTCATCTTGTCACATAATGGTCACACATGGTAAGGCCATACGAGATATGAAATATGTATACAATGAGGGATATACTATTGCTACACTGCCAAAAAATGCTGCCGGCACAGCTGTCCTCCGCGCACATCAGCTCAAGGAGATTGGCCCACATATTGCATTACTGAGCGCTTATGACCTTCTGCGGATCTTGATAGTTATCAAGATATCGTGCGGTTCTCAGTTTAATCATTACGTTGGGTCAAAGTACAACACAACAGATTTTGGGACAACCTGGCAGCGTCTTATTGCGTACGGTCATCTTCAATATATTGTTAGAGCTGTAGTTGGGTAAAGTTGGATACAATGGTGGTGTATCTATTAAAAAAAAAAATCTGGGTCTTAAAAATGTGAAAATCAATTGACCGCTTTGTATAATCGTTAGATAGGTCGGCGGAATAAGGTCATCCATGGCCATCATTAGAGCGTGAGATGTCCGACCCCTCTGTGCACCACCAACAAGATCCCATAAATCACTTAACCAAATTAAGGCCGTCACGTGAAAACAAATGTGTGAACGGTTTCTCCTCTAGGGTTGTTCTCACCTGACCCTGATGGACCTCTCTTTGTCTTATGTTGTACAGGAGATTAGTTACTTTCAGTTTCCTGGAGAACTTCTTATGCGGATGCTGAAGATGCTCATCCTACCCCTTGTGGTATCGAGGTAAAATAAAATATTGTTGCGTCTCCTTGGTTTTTTGGTTCATATTGGATTCTTTTCACTACAGTTTTTTTTTTGCGTTGATTAATATATTTTTTTTGCCAGATGGTTTGAAATGGTAAGATGTGATATTATAAAAGATTTGGGACACAATAGCATTGGTGTCTCAATGGTGGGTGTCACCGCCACTATGGTACCCCATAACTGTGGTAGCCGGGATCAACTCGCACCATCCAAAAGTACCAGTTTCGGATTCAACCAGTGCTAATTGGTGGCGCGGGAACTTTACGCAGATCTGAAGCCCTGTGGAGAACATGTATATCACAGAGTTCCTTCATTATTCCTAATCTTGAGGGATGGGTGGATATACGAGTGGCCATTGCATTGGCTATGGCGTATGGTACATCCAAATAATGGGCTTGATTTGGAGGACCAATTTTGATTTCAACCCTGATTTCGATAGTAATTAATGTCTCTGTTCACCTTTCCATAGTATTTTGGGGGAGTGTGCTCATCGGACAGCACACTGTTCCATTAATAACCTGCTTGCCCCATTAATTTTTCACATATGTTGATAAAAAAAATCGCAGCATGCACCAGTCTGTTCCAGAACAAGTCCATGACGGGCATCTCCCAAAATTCTTGGGCTCCATGTTCAGCATCCCTTTCAATGAACAGTGAGGTCGGGTGTATGCTCCACGGCTTCATTGTTGCACTGCCCGCGCCCAAGGAGTTTGAACCTTATTGCTCACTTATAATATTAATTTTATGGTAATACGAAAAGGGGCTTGTTCGAAAATATATAAAGGGTTCAGTAAAGATATGGAGGTGGTTTAGGGTGACTATGGAAGCTGAATGGTTCCCTTTAAATAAAGATTACCAGTAACTTATTTCTTTTTAAAATGCATCCATAGGCTTTAAATATAAATTATAGGGAATCTGTCAGTAAGTTCAAGACCCCAAAAGACATATTTGGACATGCCAGACTTGGAAATGTACACCCATCAGCATCTTTATATCTTCTATGTGTTTCTACATTCCCCCAAAAAATAGCATTTCAATTCCTATGTAAATGAGGTGTTAAGTGCTCTGGCCATGAAAGAGCACTTAAAAGGTCGCTGCCTCTAGGGCTTGTTTCCCCCCCCCCCCCCAGCATCAGCTTATTTAGGCCGGTTTCACACGTCAGTGGCTCCGGTACGTGAGGTGACAGTTTCCTCACGTACCGGAGACACTGACTCACGTAGACACATTGAAAGCAATGTGTCTCTGCACATGTCAGCGTGTTTTCACGGACCGTGTGTCCGTGTGCAAAACTCGGAGACATGTCAGTGTTCGTGGGAGCGCATGGATTACACGGACCCATTAAAGTCAATGGGTCCTTGTAAAACACGTACCGCACACGGACGCTGTCCGTGTGCAGTCCGTGTGCCATGCAGGAGACAGCGCTACTGTAAGCGCTGTCCCCCCCACGTGGTGCTGAAGCGGCCATTCATATCTTCTCTCCAGCAGCGTTCGCTGGAAAGAAGATATGAAAAATCCTTTTTTTTTTGTCCTCGTGTTTAAATTAAAGATCCCTGTCGCCGACCCCCTCCCACCCCCTGTGCGCCCGCCCGCTGGTAATAAAATACTCACCCGGCTCCCTCGCAGCTTCTTCTCAGCGCCGCACCTTCTCCTGTATGAGCGGTCACGTGGGGCCGCCGATTACAGTCATGAATATGCGGCTCCACCTCCCATAGGGGTGGAGCCGCATATTCATTACTGTAATAAGCGGCACCACGTGACCGCTCATACAGGAGAAGGTGCGGCGAGGACAGGACGCTGCGAGGGAGCCGGGTCTGCGAGGGAGCCGGGTGAGTATTTTAGTAGCAGCGGGGGGGGGCGCACAGGGGGTGGGAGAGGGTCAGCGACAGGGATCTTTATTTTAAACACGAGGACAAAAAAAAAAGGGATTTTGCATATCTTCTTTCCAGCGAACGCTGCTGGAGAGAAGATATGAATGGCCGCTTTAGCACCAGATGCAGGGGACAGCGCTTATCTCTAGCGCTGTCTCCTGCACGCTCCGTGTGGTACCCAGTCGGCACACGGACCGCACCTGTGCCACACTGATGTACCACGGGAGCACACGGACACGGATAACTCCGGTACCGATTTTTCCGGTACCGGAATTATCTGGACGTGTGAGACTGGCCTTAGCTTGATTGATAGATCACTGTCTGTCTGATGTCCGGCACCAGGCGAGGAAATTAGTGAGATATTAAATCAAGCTAAAGAGTGTGAGGCTCGGCAGGAAAACAAGTTATGGAGGCAGTGGCTTGTTTAGTGCTCAGTCAAGCCCAGAGCACTTAATACCTCATTTGCATAGGAACTAAAAAGCTAAATTCTCAGGAATGTAGAAACAGATAGAAAATATAAAGGTGTTGATGGATTTACATTTCCACGATCTGCATATTATATATCCATTTTTGTTCTGAGGGTGTCGAGGGCAGTTGACTTTACTCACAAATTCCTTTAAATGCATTTTTCACGCTGTGCTTAGAACAGATCATTAATTTTGATCCCAGGAGACAGCTGATCAGCACAATGAATCTTCGCGTCCTCTTCAATGCTTACATAGGCGACAAAGTGGTTTATAGACCCCCCCCCCACACCAAAATATTACTGGCTGTCAATATTGAAGCCCCTTTAATATCAGGCAGTCCATTAATGTGTAATGCTTAATTTCCCCTGTGGTGGCACTGCAGGGAAATATAACACAGCCAGGTTTCCCCATAGACTTCTACAGGGAGACACTTTGATAGTAAGTTTATTGTTAGATAACCCTTCTAAGGGTCCATGAAATATGGCCCGTGCTCGGATCACAATACCGTGACGTGCTGGTCAGGCCGGGTACATATTGTTCGAATGTAGACTGTCATATAGACAAAAAAAAATTTTTTTTGCTGTGTTTCTAGCCTTATAGCCCTAAATATCTTTTCTCAAGTATTGATCTCCAACCATTTTACTATGGCTTTTTCTACACTCTCGAAACCCCGACTCCAAACACTACAGAACCAAAGTGACATTTTGCTGCCCTCTAATCATTGTGATCCTTTTTTTTTTTCTTATGACTGTATAATGGCTGACCATGTATGCAATGAAGTCTTTAACTGGCACATTGGAAACATGGACATCTGGAGACTCAGAGGGGGAGAAGGATAAAGACTAAGACTCATTTTAACCTATATATTTATTAATTCCATACACCAATCCAGTGCAACATGAAGATATTAAGCCATAAGGCAGATTAATAATATCATGGCGGTATTGCAGGAGCAGCTGGTCTACACTATACAGTAAGATTATCATGCAATTCGACAGGTTTCATCACAAAATATAGGGAATATAGGATACTGCCATGTGGCGCAAAGTGATAGAAAGATGCATCTTCATATTTTATTTATAATCCCAGAGGTCTAGATACTATAAAGCTGCTGGTGTACGGACTATAGAGAAAGTGGAAACTCCATTTGCAGACACGTGTTTCGGGCGTTTGCCCCTCATCAGTGCAAAGCAGGAGATGTGATTTGGCTAGGTAAGAGGGCTCTGACTGGGGGTCTGAGAGGTAAAATTTCTCCTTGTAGAGAGCAAAAAAATCAGCGTAGGGTGACTTATAAGACGTGCAATGCTTCCTTGGGTATTTAAATATGCAAGTACATGGCTGCAAGTGTAGTTTCTGGATTGTCAGATACAAGGCCCTTTAATGGTTCAAAATTGACTTTTAGGATTGCTACTGTGAAAAGAGACCACTACAGTTTCCATTCTCTTTCTTTCCAATGTGGTTATTTGCATATTTAAATTCCCCAGAGAGCATTGTATGATCTGTAAGTCTCAATATAGCAACTTAGCTTTTGCGCACCTGTTGCCGGTATCTCGGCTCTGCTTCCTTCCCTTGGGTCCGCTGTCCTCTGTTGTGTTCCACATTGGGTTTAGCAAGCTGTCTGATGTGGGTCAATCACATCATCTCCCTAGGCCTATGGAAGGACCACTAAAATGGATTACGGCTCTAGTGTCTATGTTTGGTGTGGTCCAACTCATTGGTCCTGCCATCCTTGCTTTGCTCCACTACACCTGTACTACTGGACCTGAGTTTCCTGCATGTGTCAAGTCCTCACTCCTCACGTGCCTTCTTGCCTGCTGCACCGAGCAACAAGTGCTAAGCATCTCTGGGAACTCCTTCAACATTGTTGGAAGACCATTCCCGGTGACTATGTCTTGAAGCTCATCAAGAGAATGCCAAGAGTGTGCAAAGCAGTCATCAAAGCAAAAGGTGGCTACTTTGAAAAACCTAGAATATAAGACATAATTTCAGTTGTTTCACACTTTTTTGTTAAGTATATAATTCCACATGTGTTAATTCATAGCTTTGATGCTTTCAGTGTGAATTTACAATTTTCATAGTCATGAAAATACAGAAAAATCTTTAAATGAGAAGGTGCGTCCAAACTTTTGGTCTGTACTGTACATTAGATAAAAGTTGTCCAAAGCTGCCGATTTCTGTGGGACCGCCTGACCATCCAATGTGTATGGGGGCTTCCTAACTCTCCACCATAGCTTGATGATATTGGGGGACAGAAGGTTCGATCACTTGGAATTTCAACATTATTATTATTATTATTATTATTATTTATTTATATAGCACCATTGATTCCATGGTGCTGTACATGAGAAGGGGTTCCATACAAATTACAGATATCACTTACAGTAAACAAACTAACAATGACAGACTGGTACAGAGGGGCGAGGACCCTGCCCTTGCCGGCTTACATTCTACTGGATAGTGGGGAAGGAGACAGTAGGTTGAGGGTTGCAGGAGCTCAGATGGTGTTGAGGTGGCCGTGTGGTCATTACAGGTTGTAGGCTTTCAGGTTTCTTTTGAAGGATCCAAATGTGGTGGATAACCGGACGTGTTGGGGCACATTATTCCAGAGGATGGGGGATATTCGGGAGAAGTCTTGGAGGCGATTGGGTGAGGAGCGAATAAGCGTGGAGGAGAGAAGGAGGTCTTGTGAGGACCAGATTTTGATCCTTTTGTTTTCGGAACAGATAAGCCACCATCAGAGGTAAAAAAAAATGTTTAGTGCGTGGCCGAGCCGTAAGCTCGTATATATGGAGTTCAGGAGAGATAGCCGTCATTCAGATGACATCTATCGCATGGGTTCATCCAGCTTTAGACACTGAAGTAATTCAGAAGTTGCAGAATAGGTTATTAAACTACTTTATTCACAATTTTCAGATTTTTTTTGTATTATTTCAGAAAAATATGGAAACAAACTTGAGCGCCAGCAGAGGGCAGCAGAATAGGGACGTAAACCACTGTAGTATGTAAAATCCGAAAACAGAGTAAATGCTCCCATGTTTTCGTAACTATGTGAAATGGCAGAAGCCACGACCGGCGTGACGTGTACAATGTATAAAGGGATCCTGAATGCAGACCGAGGACAATGATATACATTTGTCACCAAAATTGTAGCTTTGCGCCTACAGAAACATAGAACCTCAGAATAGTCTATTGTTTAACCCCGTATTGAAAATTGACATCTGTACACTTTGCCGTACATGTATGCAACTGTGCCTGCGCGATCATAAGGTCAAGGAGAGGTAATGGAGAGCTGATCTGTCAGAGCTGCTCCTACGCAGGCTGAACCAGCGCACCAAAGCGTTACAGTAATGCCCATTCGTTGAATGACTACTACGTAACGCTGCTTTAATAATCCGGGCAATGTGTGGCCGGCCGAGGCTCTCTCCAGCCGATTGGTGGGAAATTAGGCTGAAAGACGTAAAACAAAGTTTGTCTTCTTGAAACAACTGGTTTAAAGGGTTAAAAATGTAATCATTAATTAGCAATTCAGTTATTAAAAAAGCATATTCTCTAGTGCTTTCTTTATCCTTGTATTACTTCACATTGATGAAATACATTATGATTATGGGACTTGGGAAGTTGGAAGCCTGAATTCATTTTTTGGCCTCCTTTGCGCGCTCAGTATTTGGTCAGTATTTTACATCAATGTTTGTAAGCCAAAATCAAGAATGGAACAATCAGAGGAAACATAGAATAGAAAGATTTGCACCTGTTCTTTGTTTTGGAGACACTCCTGGTTTTGGAATACAAATACTGATGTGTGAATGAGGCCTTATGGGTATAGATGCAGGGCCGGATCCAGCTTTATGAGGGCCCTTGGGAAATCTAATTCCCGGTGGGCCTCTCTTTGCCTTAAATTTGTTCTACAAGGGCTATAACTTTTTTATTTTTTGGTTGTTAGAGTTGTATCAGGACTTGTTTTTAGCGGTATGAACCGTAGATTTTATCATTCCCATTTTGGGGTCCATAAGATTTTCTGATCTGTTCTTATTCCAATATTTTGGGAGGCGAATTTACTAAACAATAACAAACTTTTTTTTGTTTGAATGTCCACCATATGTAATAAATATATTTTACCGGTTTGGATCAGTTTTTAACATTTTATTTACACTCCAGGAAGTGTGTGATATGAATATATATATACAGCAGAGTAGGTGAAACGTATATTTCTAAAGGTGCTATTAACATGAAATTCTCACCAGATATCAGTAACAACCCATCCAAATCATACCAGGCAGAGAAATGAAACCATAGATATATATATAAATTAAGTTATGTGAAATAATAAGAAATTACATAGGGAAAAAATATTGAACACGCTTATTGAAATACTTATTTAATACTTCATACAAAAGCCTTTGTTGGTGATGATGGTTTAAAAAGCCTCTTGTATGGAGAAACTAATCGCAGGCATTGCTCAGGTGTGATTTTGGCTCATTCTCCCACACAAACACTCTTCACATCCTGAAGGTCGCGTAGGCTTCTTCTATGAACTCTGAGCTTTAGTTCCTTCCATTTTCTGTAGGATTCAGGTGCGGTGATCGCTCGTCCATTTTAGCAGCTTTATTTTCTTTCTCTGAAACTAATTGAGTTTCCTTGTCTTTGTGTTTGGGATCATTCTCTTGCTGAAATGTCCTCCCTCGTTTCATAGTCATATCTTGGTAGATGACAGCAGATTTTTGTCAAGAATGTCTCAGTACATTTGTCGATTCATCCTTCCTTCAATTATATGAAGTTTGTCAGTGCAGTATGCTGAAAAGCAGCCCCACACCATGATGTTCCCACCTCCAAACTTCACTGTTGGTATGTTGTTTTTGGGGTGATAGGCAGTGCCTTTTGGCCTCCAAACATGGTACATATTATGGCATTCAAAGAGTTCAATTTTGGTCTCATCTTACTGTATTATCCCAGTATTTCACAGGTTTGTCAAAATGTTGTTGAGCTTTAGACACTCTTAAACATGCTTTCTCTTCAGCAATGGAGTCCTTTGTGGTGAGGCATACAGACCATGGAGGTTGAGTGCATTACTTTTTAGTTTTTTTGTTGTTTTTTTTTACACAATTGTACCTGCTGATCCCAGGTCTATCTGTAGCTTTCCAAACGTGGTCCTTAGATTTTGGACAACTCTTCTCATAATTCTTTTCACTGTTCTGTCTGAAATCTTGCGGGGATCAACTGGTCATGGCCTGGAAATCACTCCGAACAGGAGCCACCTGTAGGAAACCCGCCTTGACCTTGATTGGGTGACTGAACTAACTATGCTGACAGCTCAGCACTCCCAAGCCTCAGATAGGACTACTGAACTGTCTATCATGATACTGACAGCTCAGCACGCCACTGCCCCCGATTGGACGGCTGAACTGCCATTCACACTGAGTGGAGGAATTGTGACATAACCAATGCCATCAGTATGGTTTGCAACAATAAGCTTGTGAAAGTCTTGAAACAACTCTCTGATTTTACCAAACATGAGATGTTCCTTGTGTGGCACCTTGATAATGAGACGCCTTTTTATAGGCCATCATTTGAACCAGCTGATATTATTTTTCACTAAGTGGCAGAATTGCTTTCTAATTACTGCAGATTTCAGCTGGTGTCAGGACTTTCCATGGCTTTTTACGCCTGTCTTTCATGTTTTCAATACTTTTCCCTGTGTCATTTGCCATTATTACACATAACGTAATTTATGAACCTCTATGGTTTGATTTCTTTTGCCTGTGTGGAGTGGATGGGTTGTCACCGACATCTTGTGAGAAATTCATGTCAATTGTACCTTTAGAAATGTATTTTCGTTTAAAATTGGTGACGCATTCAATACCTTTCACCCGCTGTGTGTGTATAGATGTGTGTATGCATATATATATATATATATATATATATATATATATATATATATATATATATACATACATATATATACAGTCATAGCCAAAATTTTTGAGAATGACACCAAAATTGTATTTTCACATGATCTGCTGCCCTCTGGTTTTTATTAGTGTTTGTCTAATGTTTACATCACGTACAGAAATATAATTGCAATCATATTATGAGTACCAATAGGTTATATTGACAGTTAGAATGAGTTAATGCAGCAAGTCAATATTTGCAGTGTTGACCCTTCTTCTTCAAGACCTCTGCAATTCTCCCTGGCATGCTCTCAATCAACTTCTGGACCCAATCCTGACTGATAGCAGTCCATTCTTGCATAATCAATGCTTGCATTTTGCCAGAATTTGTTGGTTTTTGTTTGTCCACCCGTCTCTTGATGATTGACCACAAGTTCTCAATGGGATTAAGATCTGGGGAGTTTCCAGGCCATGGACCCAAAATCTCTATGTTTTGTTCCATGAGCCATTTAGTTATCACCTTTGCTTTATGGCAAGGTGCTCCATCATGCTGGAAAAGGCATTGTTGGGCGCCAAACCGCTCTTGGACGGTTGGGAGAAGTTGCTCTTGGAGGACATGCTGGTACCATTTTTATTCATGGCTGTGTTTTTAGGCAAGACTGTGAGTGAGCCGATTCCCTTGGCTGAGGAGCAACCCCACACATGAATGGTTTCAGGATGCTTTACAGTTGGCATGAGACAAGACTGGTGGTAGCGCTCAACTCTTCTTCTCCGAATAAGCTGTTTTCCAGATGTCCCAAACAATCGAAAAGGGGATTCATCAGAGAAAATGACTTTGCACCAGTCCTCAGCAGTCCACTCCCTGTACCTTTTGCAGAATATCAGTCGGTCCCTGATGTTTTTTCTGGAGAGAAGTGGCTTCTTTGCTGCCCTCCTTGAAACCAGGCCTTGCTCAAAGAGTCTCCGCCTCACAGTGCGTGCAGAAGCACTCACACCAGCATGCTGCCATTCTTGAGCAAGCTCGGCACTGCTGGTAGTCCGATCCCGCAGCTGAAACAGTTTGAAGATACGGTCCTGGCGCTTGCTGGTCTTTCTTGGGCGCCCTGGAGCCATTTTGACAACAATGGAAGCTCTCTCCTTGAAGTTCTTGATGATGCGATAGATTGTTGACTGAGGTGCAATCTTTGTAGCTGCGATACTCTTCCCTGTTAGGCCATTTTTGTGCAGTGCAATGATGGCTGCACGTGTTTCTTTAGAGATAACCATGGTTAACTGAAGAGAAACAATGATACCAAGCACCAGCCTCCTTTTAAAGTGTCCAGTGATGTCATTCTTACTTAATCATGACTGATTGATCGCCAGCCCTGTCCTCATCAACACCCACACCTGTGTTAATGGATTAATCACTAAAACGATGTTAGCTGCTCCTTTTAAGGCAGGACTGCAATGATGTTGAAATGTGTTTTGGGGGTTAAAGTTCATTTTCTGGGCAAATATTGACTTTGTAAGTACAGTAATTGCTGTTAAGCTGATCACTCTGACATTCAGGAGTATATGCAAATTGCCATTAGAAAAAAATGAAGCAGTAGACTTTGGAAAAATTAATATTTGTCTCATTCTCAAATTTTTTGTTCATGACTGTATATATATATATATATATATATATATATACACATATATACAGTTAGGGCCAGAAATATTTGGACAGTGACACAATTTTCGCGAGTTGGGCTCTGCATGCCACCACATTGGATTTGAAATGAAACCTCTACAACAGAATTCAAGTGCAGATTGTAACGTTTAATTTGAAGGGTTGAACAAAAATATCTGATAGAAAATGTAGGAATTGTACACATTTCTTTACAAACACTCCACATTTTAGGAGGTCAAATGTAATTGGACAAATAAACATAACCCAAACAAAATATTTTTATTTTCAATATTTTGTTGCAAATCCTTTGGAGGCAATCACTGCCTTAAGTCTGGAACCCATGGACATCACCAAACGCTGGGTTTCCTCCTTCTTAATGCTTTGCCAGGCCTTTACAGCCGCAGCCTTCAGGTCTTGCTTGTTTGTGGGTCTTTCCGTCTTAAGTCTGGATTTGAGCAAGTGAAATGCATGCTCAATTGGGTTTAGATCTGGAGATTGACTTGGCCATTGCAGAATGTTCCACTTTTTGGCACTCATGAACTCCTGGGTAGCTTTGGATGTATGCTTGGGGTCATTGTCCATCTGTACTATGAAGCGCCGTCCAATCAACTTTGCAGCATTTGGCTGAATCTGGGCTGAAAGTATATCCCGGTACACTTCAGAATTCATCCGGCTACTCTTGTCTGCTCTTATGTCATCAATAAACACAAGTGACCCAGTGCCATTGAAAGCCATGCATGCCCATGCCATCACGTTGCCTCCACCATGTTTTACAGAGGATGTGGTGTGCCTTGGATCATGTGCCGTTCCCTTTCTTCTCCAAACTTTTTTCTTCCCATCATTCTGGTAAAGGTTGATCTTTGTCTCATCTGTCCATAGAATACTTTTCCAGAACTGAGCTGGCTTCTTGAGGTGTTTTTCTGCAAATTTAACTCTGGCCTGTCTATTTTTGGTATTGATGAATGGTTTGCATCTAGATGTGAACCCTTTGTATTTACTGTCATGGAGTCTTCTCTTTACTGTTGACTTAGAGACAGATACACCTACTTCACTGAGAGTGTTCTGGACTTCAGTTGATGTTGTGAACGGGTTCTTCTTCACCAAATTAAGTATGCGGCGATCATCCACCACTGTTGTCATCCGTGGACGCCCAGGCCTTTTTGAGTTCCCAAGCTCACCAGTCAATTCCTTTTTTCTCAGAATGTACCCAACTGTTGATTTTGCTACTCCAAGCATGTCTGCTATCTCTCTGATGGATTTTTTCTTTTTTTTTCAGCCTCAGGATGTTCTGCTTCACCTCAATTGAGAGTTCCTTTGACCGCATGTTGTCTGCTCACAGCAACAGCTTCTAAATGCAAAACCACACACCTGGAATCCACCCCTGACCTTTTAGCTACTTCATTGATTACAGGTTAACGAGGGAGACGCCTTCAGAGTTAATTGCAGCCCTTAGAGTCCATTGTCCAATTACTTTTGGTCCCTTGAAAAAGATGACGCTATGCATTACAGAGCTATGATTCCTAAACCCTTTCTCCGATTTGGATGTGGAAACTATCATATTGCAGCTGGGAGTGTGCACTTTCAGCCCATATTATATATATATATAATTGTATTTCTGAACATGTTTTTGTAAACAGCTAAAATAACAAAACTTGTGTCACTGTCCAAATATTTCTGGCCCTAACTGTATATAATTTGTGATTTATTCTTTTCTTAATATTTTAATTGTTCTTCACACTTTTTAGGGTCCCCGTAGGGTACTTGAAACCACTGATCACTTGATTATTTATACAATACACTACAATACTGCAATATAGCAATGTATTGTAAAATTAACAATCTCCTATGAAGACAATCCACAAGCATGTACAAACATGGCAGAAACTGAGGCCATCAGTTGTCACCCGGCTTGACAACGTTATTGGCACCCCGCAGTCATGTCTCAGGGAGGTAGCTGCGTGTTGGAAGGGATACCTCCCTGTCCATCTGCAACCCCTGGCAGTTGTTGCAAGTGGAAATTTGGACTGTGTGGGTCCCCAAGTGTAGTGGGTCCCATTACTTGCTCAGGTTCATCAGGTGCTGACACTTGTCCTGTAATACACGGCAGGTTTAGTTTGGATGATGGTGTGCTCTATAAGCTGCCGGGTGTTGCTTAGCAACCAGTGTCAGTGGCAGCCATGACTTCAGGAGGGCCTTGTAAATGTCGGCAATTGTATAATTACTTTGGAGCGGGAAGGGGAAGCTAGCAGACATTTCGTAGCCTCCCGGGTGGAGGGATAAATGTGTGTCCTCTTCGTTATATAATATTAATACATCATATACTCTGATGTAACCAGAACCATGTGTGCGTATGTGTCAGAGAACCGGAAATATGGATGCTATGAGATGGTGACGAGGAGATGGATGCTGCTTACCTTCCCCACAAGTAAGAATTATGACTCCGGCATTGGAAAATATTACCACAGTGACATCATCCCTATTTTTCATTTAATTTATTTTTTTTAGTCTGAGCTGGACGCAGTTGTAACGACCCCTCAGCTGTGACAATTTTTAGGGTTTTTTCAGGCTTTGAATATAAACATGAAAGAAAACATTTGTCCACTGACAGCAGAGAGCTAGAAAATGGTCTAGAAAATGGAGAACTTTTGTCCACTTTTGAAAACAATCTTCTTTTCTTACTTGTATGCATTTTGGGCTAAAAATATTTTTTGGGCAATTGGATTTCATTAAAATTTTTGCACCATTTGCCTTCTGCATCTTTTTGACAGTTAGGGTGATCAATGAGTGGAACAGGCTGCCACGAGAGGTGGTGAGTTCTCCTTCAATGGAAGTCTTCACACAGAGGCTGGACAGACATCTGTCTGGGATGATTTAGTGAATCCTGCTTTGAGCAGGGGGTTGGACCAGATGACCCAGGATGTCCCTTCCAATTCTGCCATTCTATGATTCTATGATCCCTTGTGTTGCACTGTCTATTGCACAATGGGGTAACTGAGAATCTGTCAGGGACTTGTTGGTTATGACGGTCTGACGGGAGAGTTTGTACTCTTTTGTTTGTCTTTTTGTGAGCTACTCTCAGCTGATTTATGATCATAGACCACATTAAAGTTGAGCCTGGAAAACTAAAATGGTGTAACATTTTTAATGAAACCCAAGTTCAAAAATAAATGCATGCATTGTCAAAAATGGGCGGGCCTGACTCCTTTTTAAAAAAAAAAAATATATTTAAATAATTAAAAAAAATGTGGGGACCCCTCTATTCTTGATAACCAGCCTTGTTGAAGCTGACAGCTGAGGGTTGCAGCCACCAGCTGTCAGTTTTGCCTGGCTGGTTATTAAAAATACAATGGAACCCCCAAAATTTTTTAATCTTTTTATAGCACAGCCAGTGGCTGGTGAATACTTCCTTCAGCCGCCGCCTGTCTCACTTTTATTAGCGGCAGCAGGTGTAGGCTGATGGAAGTAGTAGTCTCATCAGCTGCCAACCATAGTCGGGAAAAGCTGCCGATGCATACTCTAGGCCAGGGATGTCAAACCCAAATACACAGTCAGTCAAAATTTAAAGCGTGGACAAAGTCGTGGACCAGCCTTGACATTTCTTTAAAAAATTCAGCAATTGAGGACGTTTTTCCTTATCAAATGTAACAATTAACTTTTTTTTTTTTTTAATGGAAACAAACTTTAAGTGGCTGTCCCATGAACAAAGTGCATTTCATTTAATAGATCTTAAAACAAAATGTTGGATATAGTATATTATATAAGAGCAGTAAAAAGCATATGACCTAAAGGGCCTAATTTAAATATCTAATAACAAAGGATACAAAATCTTGAATAATGCAGATAATAAAGTATTATGCCAACAAACGTGCCACCCAAACACAGTAAGATATCCCCCCCGACAAAGAATGTAGACTTCATCACAACCCTCCATACAGCATACAGTATAATGGGCCCTACATAGTCCTCCATACAGTATAATTGTCCCCTCACAGTCCACTATAATGTGGCTCTGCATTGCCTTCCATACAGTATACTGGCCAGACATTTTGCTTCATACAGTATAATGGCCCCACATAGTGCTGCATACAGTATAATGGCCCCACATAGTGCTCCATACAGTATAATGGCCCCACATAGTGCTCCATACAGTATAATAGGCCCACCTGTTATGACCTGGTGGTCAGGACAATAATGGACCTGGTGGTTAAGAGCACACGGAATGACCTGATAGTTACTGATAATAAAGGACGAGCTCTGGGACGTGGGAACTCTGCTGACCGCAATCCCTAATCCTATCAAACACACTAGAAATAGCCGTGGATTGCGCCTAACGCTCCCTATGCAACTCGGCACAGCCTAAGGAACTAGCTAGCCCTGAAGATAGAAAAATAAAGCCTACCTTGCCTCAAAGAAATTCCCCAAAGGAAAAGGCAGCCCCCCACATATAATGACTGTGAGTAAAGATGAAAATACAAACACAGAGATGAAATAGATTTAGCAAAGTGAGGCCCGACTTACTGAACAGACCGAGGATAGGAAAGGTTACTTTGCGGTCAGCACAAAAACCTACAAAAAGACCACGCAGAGGGCGCAAAAAGACCCTCCGCACCGACTCACGGTGCGGAGGCGCTCCCTCTGCGTCCCAGAGCTTCCAGCAAGCAAGACAACAATAAAAATAGCAAGCTGGACAGAAAAATAGCAAACCAAAGAAATACAAGCTGGAACTTAGCTTCTGCTGGGAAGACAGGTCACAAGAACGATCCAGGAGTGAACTAGACCAATACTGGAACATTGACAGGTGGCATGGAGCAAAGATCTAAGTGGAGTTAAATAGAGCAGCCAGCTAACGAATTAACCTCGTCACCTGTGGAAGGAAACTCAGAAACACCCACCAGAGGAAGTCCATGGACAGAACCAGCCGAAGTACCATTCATGACCACAGGAGGGAGCCCGACAACAGAATTCACAACACCCACCATTGAAAAAAATAAATACTCACTTTGCCCGATCCCCGTTTTAATGTTGTGCCTATTATACTGTATGGAGCACTAAGTGGGCACTTTATACTGTATGGAGCACTATGTGATGCTATTATACTGTTATAATGACCCCACATAATGCTCCATACAGTATAATGTGTCCACGTAGTGCTCTATACAATATAATAGGCCCAACATTAAAAAAAATAAATACGCACCTTGCCAGATCCCCACTTTAATGTTGGGCCTATTATACTGTATGGAGCACTATGTGGAGCTATTATACTGTTATAATGGCCCCATATAATGCTCCATACAGTATAATGTTCCCTCTTAGTGCTCCATACAGAATAATAGGCCCAACATTAAAAAAAAAATATATATATATATATATTCACCTTGCTGGATCCCCTGCTTCTCTGGTCTCTTTGAAGCGCCCGCCAGGCCCGTGGTGACACTCGGTACTGGGCCGGTTCTTAAGGGGACGTGTCATGCTGATTAAAGGGATCACTGGGGCTGATGGTGTTGCAGCAGAGTTGATATAGCTCCCCACAGGTAGAGCTTAGCCCCAGGACTAGCGGTGTAACTGGTGAAGGTTGATAGACGGTGGGATACAGAGCGGAAGGTACAGGAAATAATTGGAGGACACAGAGATTGCAGTTTCCTTTACCTTTTACTGGTGAACTGCAGGTGTAGTCCGGGGTACAGGTTACAGGTGTTAATGGGGTTGGGGCACCCTGAAAACAATTCAGAATCCCCCTAGCCAGGTGGATTTGGAGGCCTTCCTTACTGTGCTGTTTTCAAGGTTCCTGATGCTTTATGCTCTATTCAAGTCCCTCTCTCTCTCCGTCCTTTAAGTGGAACCCTACCCGCATGGCAGACAGCTCAAGCCTTTTCCAGGTGTGCCTTCAGGTCTCAGTTGTGGCCAGGAGACCTGCAATCTCCTGGCCTCCGGATTCAGTTGCAGGGCCTACAGTCCCCACACAACCTCGGACTCCGGTGTCCGGCCTTTTGCGCTCAGTCTTGGAGTGAGCTCAATCGCAGCTCCACTCCCAGGCTTTCCCCTCTTGCCTCCTCTTCTTTTAATGTCTGCTTCCTCACTATCCCTCCCTCGGACTGAGACTACCTAACTCCTCCTCCAGACCAGAACTTATAGGGCAGCTCCCCTGAAACTGGGTTTAGAGCTCCCCCTTCTGGTCTGGAGTCAGGAAAGTGTTGCATGCCAGTGTTACCTGTCAAGGGGATTCCTTCTTGCTTCCAGGCATGGCATCACCCCCTGTGAGGGAAGTAATGCCACTGTGGCATCCGGACTCCTGGGGTGCCACATCTTCATGGTGTCGTCAGATCCTCTGCACATCTCGGTACAGCGGGTGCGTTGAAGATGACGTAGTCTCACCCGGTGCGTTGAAACGTCAGATGAAAATGGGGACTGATGGGATTGGGATTATCAGCTGACGCTCCCTCTTCCATCATTGCTTTAAACTGTATCATCATCTAGAATGCCTAAATAGTTGAGAGTGCAATGGGGAGCCGCTCAGCGTTCTGCTGATCTCACACCATCACGATGTTAAGGAAGCATCTACCACCAATGGAGAAAATGCAGAAAACAAACTGACTTTCTAATCCTCTGCATGTCAGTTGTTTATATGGATTTACGTCACAGATTTTAGCTTTTGCATTGAGTACTGTGAACTCTTCTGAAAATCCGCATCAGGATTTGTATTTAGATTTTGCAGAGGATTCACGCCCAAAAATTGTCTGCCGAACGTTTTCCTTATGGCTCGGCCTAGTACAATAATACTTTTAGGAAAACTGAAAGAAAATAAATGGAAAGAGCCAACCAACAAGGAAGCAAATGAAATAGTTTTGTGCAGGGCCGGACTGGCCATCGGGCAGCTCTGGCAAAAGCCAGAAGGACCAGTGTTAGTAGTGGACCTCTCGCCAGTGCTGACTCCCCCCCTCCCCCAGCACCGACTCACCCCCCAGCAGCGCTGCTGCATTCAACTATACCGGCGTCTATGGGGGCTGTGCCGTATTACATTCTATGGGGGCTGTTCTGTATTACATTCTATGGGGGGATTTATTACATTCTATTGGGGCTGGCTGCATTACATTCTATGGGGGGTTGGCTGCATTACATTCTATGGGGGGATTTATTACATTCTATTGGGGCTGGCTGCATTACATTCTTTGGGGGGCTGGCTGCATTACATTCTATGGGGGCTATGTAGTATTACATTTTATGGGGGCTGGCTGCATTACATTCTACTGGGGCTGTGCTGTATTACATTCTATGGGGGGGCTAGATTACATTCTATGAGGGCTGGCTGCATTACATTCTATGGGGCTGGCTGCATTGCATTCTATGGGGGCTGTGCTGTATTATATTCTATGGGGGCTGTGCTGTATTATATTCTATGGCGGCTGGCTGCATTACATTCTATGGGGGCTGGCTGCATTACATTCTATGGGGGGGCTGTATTACATTCTATGAGGGCTGTGCTGAATTACAATCTATGGGGAGCTGTATTACATTCTATGGGAGGCTGTATTACATTCTATGGGAGCTGTGCTGTATTACATTCTATGGGGGCTGTATTACAATCTATGGTGGGGGCTTTATTACATACTCTGGGGGCTACATTTTATTCTATGGGGGCTGTATTATATTCTATGGGGAGGTGGGCTGTATTGCATTCTATGGGGGCTGTATTACATTCTATGGGGTGCTGTATTATATTCTATGGGGGGGCTGTATTATATTCTATGGGGGGCTGTATTACATTCTCTGGGGGCTACATTATATTCTATGGGAGGTTGATTGCATCATACTCTATGATGGGGCTACATTATATTCTATGGGGAGCTGCATTATACTATATGAGGAGCGCTGCATTGTATTCTATGGAGGGGCTACATTATATTCTATGGGGGCTGCATTATGCTCTATGAGGGGGCTACCATATATTATATATGCAGGGGCTGCATTATACTATATGAGGGGGCTGCATTATATTCTCTAGGGGGTTACATTATACTCGGGGCTACAATATATTCTGTGGGGTGGCTGCATTATACTCTGGGGTGGCATCATTATTCTATATGTGGGCTGCATTATACTGTATCGAGGACTATGAGGAATGCATTATACTATATGAAGAACTATGGGGTGCATTATACTATGGGAAGCGAATTGTACTACATGGATGACAATGGCGGGGCATTATGCTATATGGAGCACTATGAGGAATGTATTATATTATTTGGAGGACTGTGGCAGTACATTATACTTTATGGAGGACTGATGAGTGTATTATACTATGTGGAGGAATTGCCGTGTATTTTAATATATGGAGGACTATGAGGAGTGTATTATACTATATGGAGGATGTTATGTTTGCTAATGACAGGTGTTATGAAGGCAATCCAGAAACACAGTGTGCTTAGCGATCAGAGCGCACACAGTGATCTGACAAATACCCAAAAATACAAGAACGAGCTCTGAGACGTGGAAACTCTGTAGACTGCACACCTGATCCTATCCTAAACACAACTAAAAGCGGCTGTGGATTGCGCCTAACAACTACCTAGGCAACTCGGCACAGCCTAAGAAACTAGCCAGCCTGAAGATAGAAAAATAGGCCTGACTTGCCCCAGAGAAATTCCCCAAAGGAAAAGGCAGCCCCCCACATATAATGACTGTGAGTAAGATGAAAAGACAAAACGTAGGGATGAAATAGATTCAGCAAAGTGGGGCCCGATATTCTAGGACAGAGCGAGGACAGTAAAGCGAACTTTGCAGTCTACAAAAAACCCTAAAGCAAAACCACGCAAAGGGGGCAAAAAAACCCACCGTGCCGAACTAACGGCACGGCGGTACACCCCTTGCGTCTCAGAGCTTCCAGCAAAACAAAAGACAAGCTGGACAGAAAAAAAGCAACAAAAAGCAAAAAGCACTTAGCTATACAGAGCAGCAGGTCACAGGAACAATCAGGAGAAGCTCAGATCCAACACTGAAACATTGACAAGGAGCAAGGATAGCAGCATCAGGCGGAGTTAAGTAATGAAGCAGTTAACGAGCTCACCAGAACACCTGAGGGAGGAAGCTCAGAAGCTGCAGTACCACTTGTGACCACAGGAGTGAATTCAGCCACAGAATTCACAACAGTACCCCCCCCTTGAGGAGGGGTCACCGAACCCTCACCAGAGCCCCCAGGCCGACCAGGATGAGCCGCATGAAAGGCACGAACAAGATCGGAAGCATGAACATCAGAGGCAAAAACCCAGGAATTATCTTCCTGAGCATAACCCTTCCATTTAACCAGATACTGGAGTTTCCGTCTAGAAACACGAGAATCCAAAATCTTCTCCACAATATACTCCAATTCCCCCTCCAGCAAAACCGGGGCAGGAGGCTCAACAGATGGAACCATAGGTGCCACGTATCTCCGCAACAACGACCTATGGAATACATTATGTATGGAAAAGGAGTCTGGGAGGGTCAAACGAAAAGACACAGGATTGAGAACCTCAGAAATCCTATACGGACCAATAAAACGAGGTTTAAATTTAGGAGAGGAAACCTTCATAGGAATATGACGAGAAGATAACCAAACCAGATCCCCAACACGAAGTCGGGGACCCACACGGCGTCTGCGATTAGCGAAAAGTTGAGCTTTCTCCTGGGACAAGATCAAATTGTCCACTACCTGAGTCCAGATCTGCTGCAACCTATCCACCACAGAATCCACACCAGGACAGTCCGAAGACTCAACCTGTCCTGAAGAGAAACGAGGATGGAACCGAGAATTGCAAAAAAATGGAGAAACCAAGGTAGCCGAGCTGGCCCGATTATTAAGGGCGAACTCAGCCAACGGCAAAAAGGACACCCAATCATCCTGGTCTGCAGAAACAAAACATCTCAGATATGTTTCCAAGGTCTGATTGGTTCGTTCGGTCTGGCCATTAGTCTGAGGATGGAAAGCCGAGGAAAAGGATAGGTCAATGCCCATCCTACCACAAAAGGCTCGCCAAAACCTTGAAACAAACTGGGAACCTCTGTCAGAAACAATATTCTCAGGAATGCCATGCAACCGAACCACATGCTGAAAGAACAAAGGTACCAAATCAGAGGAGGAAGGCAATTTAGCCAAGGGCACCAGATGGACCATTTTAGAAGAGCGATCACAGACCACCCAAATGACTGACATCTTTTGAGAAACGGGAAGGTCAGAAATGAAATCCATCGAAATATGTGTCCAAGGCCTCTTTGGGACCGGCAAGGGCAAAAGCAACCCACTGGCACGAGAACAGCAGGGCTTAGCCCTAGCACAAATCCCACAGGACTGCACAAAAGTACGTACATCCCGTGACAGAGATGGCCACCAGAAGGATCTAGCCACTAACTCTCTGGTACCAAAGATTCCAGGATGACCAGCCAGCACCGAACAATGAAGTTCAGAGATAAGTTTATTAGTCCACCTATCAGGGACGAACAGTTTCTCTGCTGGACAACGATCAGGTTTATTCGCCTGAAATTTTTCAGCACCCGCCGCAAATCAGGGGAGATGGCAGACACAATGACTCCTTCCTTGAGGATACCCGCTGGCTCAGATAAACCCGGAGAGTCGGGCACAAAACTCCTAGACAGAGCATCCGCCTTCACATTTTTAGAGCCCGGAAGGTACGAAATCACAAAGTCGAAGCGGGCAAAAAATAACGACCAACGGGCCTGTCTAGGATTCAAGCGCTTGGCAGACTCGAGATAAGTCAAGTTCTTATGATCAGTCAATACCACCACGCGATGCTTAGCTCCTTCAAGCCAATGACGCCACTCCTCGAATGCCCACTTCATGGCCAGCAACTCTCGATTGCCCACATCATAATTACGCTCAGCGGGCGAAAACTTCCTGGAAAAGAAAGCACATGGTTTCATCACTGAGCAATCAGAACCTCTCTGTGACAAAACCGCCCCTGCTCCAATCTCAGAAGCATCAACCTCGACCTGGAACGGAAGAGAAACATCTGGCTGACACAACACAGGGGCAGAACAAAAACGACGCTTCAACTCCTGAAAAGCTTCCACAGCAGCAGAAGACCAATTAACCAAATCAGCACCCTTCTTGGTCAAATCGGTCAATGGTTTGGCAATGCTAGAAAAATTACAGATGAAGCGACGATAAAAATTAGCAAAGCCCAGGAACTTTTGCAGACTTTTCAGAGATGTCGGCTGAATCCAATCCTGGATGGCTTGGACCTTAACTGGATCCATCTCGATAGTAGAAGGGGTAAAGATGAACCCCAAAAATGAAACTTTCTGCACACCGAAGAGACACTTTGATCCCTTCACAAACAAAGAGTTAGCACGCAGGACCTGAAAAACCATTCTGACCTGCTTCACATGAGACTCCCAATCATCTGAGAAGATCAAAATGTCATCCAAGTAAACAATCAGGAATTTATCCAGATACTCACGGAAGATGTCATGCATAAAAGACTGAAACACAGATGGAGCATTGGCAAGTCCGAACGGCATCACTAGATACTCAAAATGACCCTCGGGCGTATTGAATGCAGTTTTCCATTCATCTCCTTGCCTGATTCTCACCAGATTATACGCACCACGAAGATCTATCTTAGTGAACCAACTAGCCCCCTTAATCCGAGCAAACAAGTCAGATAACAATGGCAAGGGATACTGAAATTTAACAGTGATCTTATTAAGAAGGCGGTAATCAATACACGGTCTCAGCGAACCATCCTTCTTGGCTACAAAGAAGAACCCTGCTCCCAGTGGTGATGACGATGGGCGAATATGTCCCTTCTCCAGGGATTCCTTCACATAACTGCGCATAGCGGCGTGTTCGGGCACGGATAAATTAAATAATCGACCTTTAGGGAATTTACTACCAGGAATCAAATTGATAGCACAATCACAATCCCTATGCGGAGGTAGAGCATCGGACTTGGGCTCTTCAAATACATCCTGATAATCAGACAAGAACTCTGGGACCTCAGAAGGGGTGGATGACGAAATCGACAAAAATGGAACATCACCATGTACCCCCTGACAACCCCAGCTGGATACCGACATGGAATTCCAATCCAATACTGGATTATGGGTTTGTAGCCATGGCAACCCCAACACGACCACATCATGCAGATTATGCAACACCAGAAAGCGAATAACTTCCTGATGTGCAGGAGCCATGCACATGGTCAGCTGGGCCCAGTATTGAGGTTTATTCTTGGCCAAAGGTGTAGCATCAATTCCTCTCAATGGAATAGGACACCGCAAAGGCTCCAAGAAAAACCCACAACGTTTAGCATAATCCAAATCCATCAGATTCAGGGCAGCGCCCGAATCCACAAACGCCATGACAGAAAACGACGACAAAGAGCATATCAAGGTAATGGACAGAAGGAATTTGGACTGTACAGTACCAATGACGGCAGACCTAGCGGACCGCTTAGTGCGCTTAGGACAATCAGAAATAGCATGAGTGGAATCACCACAGTAGAAACACAGACCATTCAGACGTCTGTATTCCTGCCGTTCAACTCTAGTCATAGTCCTATCGCACTGCATAGGCTCAGGTTTAACCTCAGGCAGTACCGCCAAATGGTGCACAGATTTACGCTCGCGCAAGCGTCGACCGATCTGAATGGCCAAAGACAAAGACTCATTCAAACCAGCAGGCATAGGAAATCCCACCATGACATCCTTAAGAGCCTCAGAGAGACCCTTTCTGAACAAAGCTGCCAGCACAGATTCATTCCACTGAGTGAGTACTGACCATTTCCTAAATTTCTGACAATATACTTCTATATCATCCTGACCCTGGCACAAAGCCAGCAAATTTTTCTCAGCCTGATCCACTGAATTAGGCTCATCGTACAGCAATCCGAGCGCCAGGAAAAACGCATCGACACTACTCAATGCAGGGTCTCCTGGCGCAAGAGAAAATGCCCAGTCTTGAGGGTCGCCGCGCAAAAAATAAATAATAATCAAAACCTGTTGAATAGGATTACCAGAAGAATGAGGTTTCAAGGCCAGAAATAGCTTACAATTATTTTTGAAACTTAGAAACTTAGTTCTATCTCCAAAAAACAAATCAGGAATAGGAATTCTTGGTTCTAACATAGATTTCTGATCAATAGTATCTTGAATTTTTTGTACATTTGTAACGAGATTATCCATTGAAGAGCACAGACCCTGAATATCCATGTCCACACCTGTGTCCAGAATCACCCAAATGTCTAGGGGAAAAAAAAAAAAATGAACACAGAGCTGAGACAAAAAAAAAAAAATGATGTCAGAACTTTTTCTTTCCCTCTATTGAGAATCATTAGTTAGGCTCCTTGTACTGTTATGTTTGCTAATGACAGGTGTTATGAAGGCAATCCAGAAACACAGTGTGCTTAGCGATCAGAGCGCACACAGTGATCTGACAAATACCCAAAAATACAAGAACGAGCTCTGAGACGTGGAAACTCTGTAGACTGCACACCTGATCCTATCCTAAACACAACTAAAAGCGGCTGTGGATTGCGCCTAACAACTACCTAGGCAACTCGGCACAGCCTAAGAAACTAGCTAGCCTGAAGATAGAAAAATAGGCCTGACTTGCCCCAGAGAAATTCCCCAAAGGAAAAGGCAGCCCCCCACATATAATGACTGTGAGTAAGATGAAAAGACAAAACGTAGGGATGAAATAGATTCAGCAAAGTGGGGCCCGATATTCTAGGACAGAGCGAGGACAGTAAAGCGAACTTTGCAGTCTACAAAAAACCCTAAAGCAAAACCACGCAAAGGGGGCAAAAAAACCCACCGTGCCGAACTAACGGCACGGCGGTACACCCCTTGCGTCTCAGAGCTTCCAGCAAAACAAAAGACAAGCTGGACAGAAAAAAAGCAACAAAAAGCAAAAAGCACTTAGCTATACAGAGCAGCAGGTCACAGGAACAATCAGGAGAAGCTCAGATCCAACACTGAAACATTGACAAGGAGCAAGGATAGCAGCATCAGGCGGAGTTAAGTAATGAAGCAGTTAACGAGCTCACCAGAACACCTGAGGGAGGAAGCTCAGAAGCTGCAGTACCACTTGTGACCACAGGAGTGAATTCAGCCACAGAATTCACAACAGGAGGACTGAGGAGTGTATTATACTATATGGAGGACTGAGGAGTGTATTATACTATATGGAGGACTGAGGAGTGTATTATACTATATGGAGGACTGAGGAGTGTATTATACTATATGGAGGACTGAGGAGTGTATTATACTATATGGTGGACTGAGGAGTGTATTATACTATATGGAGGACTGAGGAGTGTATTATACTATATGGAGGACTGAGGAGTGTATTATACTATATGGAGGACTGAGGAGTGTATTATACTATATGGAGGACTGAGGTGCACATTATAATATATGGAGGACTATGGGGTGTATTATACTAAACAAGCAAAATGCTGCCTATTCATCGAGTGATTGGATTGTTTATGTGGGAACAGAAATCCTTGTTCTCAGCAGCACATCGCCGGTGTAAACTGTAGTTGTGCTGCTGATAACATGATACTGTATGGGGACAGATTGATCTAATTGTGATCATTCTGTTCCCTTCATTCTTTTTCAGTTGGTGTAAAGAGGCCGGGAACAAGTGAACGACTTCAGTATTGTCGATCACACTGGTTTAGCGGCCTGAGATTAGCGCATGTAAATACAGCAGAAATGCTGCGCAGGGGGACCAGGCAAGGATGATGACAGTTGTAGTTAGCACCCAGCGCCTGGGAATAGCGCTAACTCTACTGCTTTCCCCAGCCGCCAGAGCATTTAATTCTGGTATGTGTAATGATTTTTAGGGTTGATGTCAGCTGCGTAATGTCAGCTGCTATCAATCCCTGGTGTAAGTAATGGAGAGGTGTCTATCAGATATCCCCACTACTAGCCCAGACCTGGCGAGACCCAGCGATTCTGAAGAGCGGTGACGGTAGTAACAATACCGCTCTTCACAGTCACCGAGCTCAGCGCAAGACCTGGAATATCTGAAGAGCGATGACGTTACTGATGTCACTGCTCTTCAGAGTCACCGGGTCTCGTGCTGCGCAGCGGAACCAAAAGTGGCTGTAGGCAAAGTTTGTGGAGCATCAGAATGAGGTTCCATAGCTTTTGGTCGTCTCATCCCTTCATTATCTAGGAGATCCAGTTATGGAGGTAAAGTAGCCGCTTTTCTTGAAACTGCAACTAAAAGTAATAAATAGGACCGAGCTGTAATGCTGGATACAGCTGTGATTATATGTTATATAATCGTGTTACACCCCTCACTTCTTGTAACCTACAAGTGTACAAAGATATTATACAGTCACCATGTGACAAGTGGGCCTGTGTAACTTTAAATGCCAGGGCTGAATCTTAGTCCCAGTCCGGCCCTGGTTTTGTGGTTACATTACTGATCTCCTGCAGCAGCTTGCAGCACTTATTCTGTTACACTAAATTCTTCTTTGCAACCAATTATTTTTGTTTTCTTCTTCCTACCATGCATCTAAAAAAAAAAGAAAAATAAATGGCTAAAAAAGCTTATCGGTTCAAGTGCAATCTGACAAAACATTGAATCACACCCTGACCAATTTTATGCAATGGGGCCGTGCACATATCTAATTTTTTACTCTGACACAGCCAGTCCGGGGAGACAAAATGCAGAAGGTATCAGCAAAAATGCAGCATGCCCAAGTTTGATCTGATATTGAGATTGTACTCAGCCATGCAAGTCAATGAGTCTGTGGAAACCATCGTACTGCACTCGGATGACATCTGAGAGCAGTCTAACTTCCATGGACTGACAGGAGGAAACAATGGAAACTTTTTTTCTCCATCTTCTCTTCATCCGAGAGAATCAGATCCCACTATGCATAATCGACTTGATTTTCTCAGATGAGACAATACATGGTCGTCTGCACAAGTCTTTAGACTCCAAAACACAATCTAGCCTTCACCAATTTGGTTGCATCTCAGATAGCAGAAACCCATATGTATGAAGTCCCTGGACCTTTTTTTTAAATATATATATAAGAAATAAGGGGAGCTTCAACATCACACAGAAAAACCTGGTGGTAAACAACCACTAGGTCTCGGGACATTATTTATGGTAAAAGCTAAGCAGCCGCCTGAGATGCACGACTATCGCGTATTTGTGGCATATCTTGTAGCTATACTATAAGTGCCTAATAGGGGACTACTTCTTTAAACTGATTCAGGGGCGGACATACCGTGCAATTCAAGAAGGCCCATTGCGGCTCAATAGGTAAAAAGGCCAGTACCACCTCCAAAGCAAGGGTAATTGTGCATTATGATGAGCTATTGGACTGCAAAGGGCCCATATATTGTTCTTGCACAGGGGCCCATTTCTCTCTGTGTCTGCCCCTGAGCTGATGTATCAGCCAACATTACAAAACAAGCTGAATACATTAGTAGATCCAAAAATGTATATCAGAATGACTGTATGATCCTACTATTAAAATGAGCATTTTATGAGTCCTGCTATAAAATGAAACAGCTAATGAGTCCAAGTGTATTCAGCCCTCGGCCACACAGACTGATTGACAACTGCAGCTTGTACTGAGCATTGTGAGATTTCAGCAGCAGTGCTTCTGCTGAGGAGCGACACCAAGGAGCTGTCAATCCGGCTAGTTGGGAAGAGACTCAACAGCAACAGGGAGGTGGGACGCTAAGGAGCTATCAGTAAGGGCAAGTGGGCAGAGATTCAGCAGCAGGGAGGAGAAACTCTAGGGAGCTGTCAATATGGCTAGGTGGCTGGAGATACGGCAGCAGGGAGGTGGGCCACTGAGGCGCTGTCATCAGGCTACGTTGGAGTAGATTCTATAGCAGCAGGAAAGAGAGATGCTAAGGAGCTATCAGTAAGGGTAGGTGGGCAGAGACTCAGCCACGAGGGGAGAAACTCTAGGGAGCTGTCAATATGGCTAGGTGGCTGGAGATACGGCAGCAGGGAGGTGGGCCACTGAGGCGCTGTCATCAGGCTACGTTGGAGTAGATTCTATAGCAGCAGGAAGGAGAGATGCTAAGGAGCTATCAGTAAGGGTAGGTGGGCAGAGACTCAGCAACAAGGGGAGAAACTCTAGGGAGCTGTCAATAAGGCTAGGTGCCTGGAGATACGGCAGCAGGGAGGTGGGCCACTGAGGCTCTGTCATCAGGATAGGTGGCCAGAGGTTCATACTAAACTTTAAAAGTGGATAATAATGAGATTCTGACATGGATTATCAAAGAAAAAAAAGAAAATACACCAGCTCCATCAGGTCTAAGATACTGTATGTATTTAATAATGTATATAGTTTGCATTATAAAATCTAGTGGCAGACCCACTTCAAGTACTATCACCCAAATTTATTCTTAAGGAAGTCTGAAGAATTCCTGGCAATTTTCCCTTTACGAGAGGTTGTAGTAGACTGTAGTGCAGCTTTAGATAACCTGATAGAGGGTGATGGAAATGTCAGGCATTCATAGTTTCCATACAAGTTATATTCACTTCAGCTGGCCCGCGTCCCGGGATGCACAAATCATTTCTATTGAGGGATCCTTAGGCCAGATGTTTTTCATGGATTTGGTTGCTGCAATGTATTTTATTAATTTCCATTTCTATCACTATTAATCATAAAATTAAATGGTAAAATGCAATAAAAACATCAAGTGGGCGCCCAGATCTTATTTGTGGAGCCCCTGTCTCTCACATATGATGATCTCAATAGTACTTGAAATCTTTGACTTGTTTGAGTACTTTAGTAGTATATATACAGTGCCTTGAAAAAGTATTCATACTCTGTGAACTTTTCCCAAAAATTTTCATGTTATAACTAGTGATGAGCTAGTATACTCGTTGCTCTGGTTTTCCCGAGGACGCTTGGGTGTCCTCCGAGTATTTATCACTGCTCGGATATTAAGTTTTCATCGCCTCAGCAGCATGATTTACAGCTACTAGCCAGCTTGATTATATGTGAGAATTCCCTAGCAACCAGGCAACCCCCACATGTACTCAGCCTGGCCAGTAGCTGTAAATCATCCAGCTGCCGTGATGAAAACTAAATCTCCGGACACTAACAAATACTCGGAGGTCACCTGAGCGTGCTCAGGAAACCCCGAGCAACGAGTACACTCGCTCATCACTAGTTATAACCACAAATTTTAGATTGGATTTTATGTGATATACCAACACTTAGTAGCAAGTATTTGTGAAATGGGAAGAAAATGATACACGGTTATTTAAAAAATACATATCTGACAATTCTGACATGCATTTTATCCAGCTCCTCGAGTGAATACTTTTTAGGACTAGTGATGAGCGAGTATACTCGTTGCTCGGGTTTTCCTGAGCACGCTCGGGTGACCCCTTGAGTATTTGTTAGTGTTTGGAGATTTAATTTTCATCACCTCAGCTGAATGATTTACAGCTACTACCCAGGAATCTTCACATGTATTCAAGCTGGCTAATAGCTGTCAATCATCCAGCTGCGTCGATGAAAACTAAATCTCTGAGAAGTCATAAATACTCGGAGACCACCCGAGCGTGCTCAGGAAAACCCGAGCAATGAGTATACTCGCTCATCACTATTTAGGACCATCTTTGGCTGCAATTACTGCTGCGAGTATTTTGGGGTCTGCCTCTACCAGCTTTGCACTTCTAGAGGTGACATTTTTGCCCATCTTCATTGCTCACTTGCTCTGACTTAGTGACATTAGATGGAGACATCTGTGACCAAAAAGTTGCAAGTCTTGAGATAGAATCTCTATAGGATTTAGGTCTAGACTATGATTGGGTCGTTCAGACATATGAATATGCTATGATCTAAACCATCCATTGTAGCAGAATGTTAAGGGTCGTTGTCCTGCTGAAAGGTAAACCTACACTCCAGTCTCAAGTCTTTTGTACCTTCTAACAAGTAGTTTCCTCTAGGTTTGCCCTGTATTTAGCTCCATCCATCTTCCCATCAACTCTGACCAGCTTCCCTGCCCCTGCTGAAGAAAAGCCTCCCCACAGCATTATGCTGCCACAACTATGTGTGACGGTGAGGATGGTGTTTTCAGGGTGATGTGCAGTGTTAGTTTTTCATCACACATAGCGTTTCGCATTTAGCCCAAAAATGTTCTACTTTGGTCTCATCTGAACAGAGTACCTTCTTCCACATGCTAGCTCTGTCCCCTACATGACTTTTTGCAAACTGCAAATTCATATGACTTGCTGTCAAATTTAGCTTTCTTTTTGCCACAAAGACTAGTGGAGCGCCCCCAGACACAGGGCCACGGGTTACTCGGTACCGGTCCTCTCTATCTCAGTTCTGGGGTTGTCACGGTGGCTGGACCCGGTCCGTGACCCTGCTAAGGGGTGTCCAATAAAAGAGGTGATGAAAGTTGGCCAAAGTTTCGTGACGCCTCCTGTGGTATTCGGTCAGGTCGACCGACGCTGCTCGGGGTCCACTGGGGTGATGTGACGGCAGCTAGATGGTTTACCTTCCCACAGGTGAAGTGTGTCCCCAGGGCTTCCCAGTAGTGTAGGTGGCAATGGTGTGAGGCGCAGTCAATAACGAGGACACAGGGTTGCGGTCTCTTTACCTTTTACTGAAGGCTTCGGGATCCTCAATCCAGAGCACTGTCAAATGGGCTGTCTGAGACCGGCCGGTCCAAAGGCACATCCAGAGTTCCCTTTGCAGGTGGAAATCAGCGCCTACCACTAGCACCTGTGTGTTGTAGTTCTTCCCTGCTGAGCATTCGGGATAGTCCTCACTGTTCTCGTTCTTTCTTTTTCTCTCTCTCCGTCCCCCAAGTTTATCTGGATAGGACGCACCCGTTTGACGGGAAGGCTCGGAGCTATTCTGGGACCCTAGATGCGCCCCTCTTCACGCTTGCCCCCTATGTCTGCTTAGGTGATGTATGGTAGACAGCCAACATATAATTAACTGTCCTGCGGTATTTGAAGTAAGGCATAGAGTCAGTTACTTCCTCGGTGTTCCGGTCACCGGCTACGCGCCTCAGTAGGATGTTGCCGTTCTCGGGGCACGACTCCTACTGGCTCTCCTTTGTGCTTTGATCTCGTTTCTCACTTTCCACAATATCCTTCTCTTCGTGTCCTTTCTTAGGATACCGCCGCAAGGTAGTGCAGGCGCGGTTCCGTTGCTTTCTATTCGTTCTGCTAGGCCCCTGTCAGGAACCCACCCCTGACAGGTCCTCCCTGGACTCTCCCAGGCTGCGTTCTGTTCTAACTTCCTATCCAACCCCTTGTTTTACCAGTGTGATGAGTGCATTTTGCTCCCCCTGGTGGCCAGAGTCTGAAGTGTAATGTGTGCTTGTGATACCTGGTCAGGTGAACTCCTTTAGTGCAATCAGACATAACATCACTCCCCTTAGCGGCAGAGCGACAATACTGCAACGACCAGGACTCTGGGGCGCTGCACTAGATTTGTGGAGTATATGACTAAAAGTTGTCCTGTGGGCAGATTCTTCCACCTGAGCTGTGGATCTCTGTAGCTCCTCCAGAGTGGCCATATGCCTCTTGGCTGCATCTCTAATTAGTGCTTTCCTTGGTTGAGATGTCAGTTCAGATGGACGGCCATTTCTTGGTAGGTTTGCAGTTGTGCCATACCCCTTCCATTTTAAAATGACGGTTGGAACAGTGCTCCGTGAGATATTCAGAGCTTGTGCTTTTTTATCACCTAATCCTGCTTTATTCTTCTCCACAACTTTATCCCTGACCTGTCCGGTGTGTTTCTTTGTTTTCATGATGCTCTTTGACCCCTAATGTTCTGAAACAAACCTCTGAGGCCTTCACAGAACAGTCATAGTTATACTAAGAATAAATTACACACAGGTGGACTAAATTTACTAATGATGTGACTTCTGGATGCAATTGGTCGCTCAGGATTTTATTTAGTGGTATCAATCTATAGATGGCTGAATACAAATGGCACATCATAATTTTCAAATTTGTATTTTTAAAATAATTAGAAAATTATGTTTCATTTCCTTTATACTTCACAAATACTTTGTATTGGTATATCACAGAAAATCCTGATAAAAAAACATTTAAGTTTGTGGGTGTAAAGTGAAAAATGTGGTAAAGTTCACCGGGTATGAATATTTTTTCAAGGCATTGTATATAAATTGAAATTGCAACACCAAGATGGAAAAGTTGTGGAGTTAAGGAAATCACAGGAGAGTCATTTTAATTAAATGGAAAAATGGAAACAAAATTTTTCAAACATTTCGATTTATTCAGTATCAGGTATGAAATAAATATGCACACACTTACATGCTTTGTGTGATATCAATACATTTATTAATAATTATCCAAGGAATGTTCTGCCAAGCTGAATGCACTTGAATCCTCTCCACTGCTGTGTCTACTCACCTCTTCAGGCGTCGCGCTGTCGTTGCCTCTGTTGCTCCTCCGCTGTCTCCGCTCCTGGATCCGCTGTCCCGCTTCCTCCTCGCCACTCTGGTCGTCTCGCCGCCGTCTCCTCTGCTGCGGTCGCTGCCACCGCTGTCTCCGGGGTTTTTGTTCCGCCTTCTACTCCTCTACTTTCCATTCATTCTCCCGGCCTGTTTCTGCTTCATGCATGCGCCATAGGTCTCGGGCGCACGCTCCTCTCCCCTATTAACCCTCTCAGCTCCTTCCCAGTAGCCCTTGCATCCCAATCAGCCTTCAGCACAGGGTATTTCTGGCGGCGCCTGATTATCATGTGCACTCCATACGTGCTTCTGGCCCATTCTCTGTCCCGTCCTGCTTACTTGGCAGTTCTAACCTTCTTGTTCGGACCTTTTTGACTCTCACCATCTGTATCCTGTCCTGTGCTTCATTTCTTCTGAGCCGTCCCTCTTGGTTCCAGCTGTTGCGGTATCTGACTCCCTCGGGCCTGCTCATCACGATCCCTGTATAGGGGTTGGTCTCCCAGGTCCGCTCACCCGTGGGAGCTTCAGTGCCGTGACCCAGAGGGTTCACTCTTGCTTCACATCTCTCCCGACGTCATAGTATCATAACTTGTCTCCCATCGAGCACATCTGGAACATCAGTCCTCAACGATTTCAAAGGGAGCTGCCAGCAGCGGAATTTGATGAATTGCCCAAGTGCATTCAGAGCAGTAAAACATTTTTCAGACAACTTTTAATAACCTCATTGATAGCAGCCAAGGATGTAAGTGCGGGGATTTCTGCATGTGGCGCTCATACTCGATACTAAATGAATTGAGATGTTTTGAAATATTTGTTTCCATTTTCTTTATCCTTTGCATGTCATCAACATCTCTATCCTTCCTACATATAGGGAACATGGTTCCATATCTCAGGAACAGGACAATGGTGTTTACACCAAGTAAAAAAAAATTACATATTTATAGCATGTGACAAGTCTTCTTTACAGAGATTGTCCAGGCTTGGGGTTCACGTCTGCAGTCACACTGGGCACTGCCAGGATTCTCCAGCGCCGGGAGCGTGAGGGTGCTTGACTGCAAGTAGTTGGCTGTCCCAGAATATTTCCTATGCAAAAAGAAACTTTAAGTGAGTTTTTCACTCCCAAAATGGCAACTGCCTAAACATTTATTATATAGGAAACCAAGCTCCTATTTAAATCATACTTGACATATATAGTTTAACTTAATATTTTATTAAAAATCAACTTTTATTTGATAAGCAGATGAGGATGGTTAGGTGCACCCTTGGCGTGGCCTATGCATTGGTGCACCGTCACGCCGTCCTATTTGCATAATAAATAAATAAAGCCGGTACCGTGCAGTGATTGACATATCTCTTATGGGGTTGTCTCAAGATAAATGGGAACAACTGCAAGGTGCTTCCCAAAAAAAAAAAAACATGCAACTTTGCAATTTGCTTGTTATTAAAAATTCTCTTTGTTCTCAAGATTGGAAGGATTTTTCATTTTATAGTTTACTGCTCGTTACCTGGGTTATCGGCTAACTCCGCGGTTTGTTAGTGGTGACCCGTGTCCTAGTCAAGGAGGGCAACATCTGCAATCTCTTTGCTACTGAGTTCTGGAGCAGCGCTTGCACGTTCATTTCTGGCCAATGGGTCAACTAAGCCGCTGCTCCAAACCGTCAATCACAGCTGCTTGTCAACCTCCAGCAAGCTGGAAGCCAAGAGCCCTCCTCAAGATTGACCTTGGAAAACTCCTTTAATGCTATTAAATCTACACGATTTAGGAAATACTATTTCTCCTTGTGAAGAGACCACCCAGCTGGTGTAAGGAGACTTTAAGGGTATGTGCCCACGCTGCAGATTTTCCTGCGGACTTTTCCGCAGGGGATTTGGAAAATCCGCAGTGCAAAACCACTGCGGTTTTCACTGCGGATTTTCTTGCGGTTTGTTCTGCGGATTCTTCTGCGGGTTTTCACCAGCACTTTCCTATTGGTGCTGGTTGAAACCCGCTGCGGAATCCGCACAAACAATTGACATGCTGCGGGAAAATAATCCGCAGTGTTTCTGCGCTGCTTTTTCCGCAGCATGTGCACAACGTTTTTTTTCCCCCCATAGGTTTACATTGTACTGTAAACTTTGGGAAAACTGCTGCGGATCCGCAGCGTCCAAATCCGCTGCGGATCCACAGCAAAATCCACAGCGTGTGAACACAGCCTTAAAGGGAACCTGTCACCTGAATTTGGCGGGACAGGTTTGCGGTCATATGGGCGGGGTTTTCGGGTGTTTGATTCACCCTTTACTTACCCGCAGGCGGCATGCTGGCCGCAATATTGGGTTGAAATTCATGCTGTGTTCTCTGAAGTACACGCCTGCGCAAAGCAATCTTGCCTTGCGCAGGCGTGTACTTCGGTGGACACAGCATAAACTTCAACCCAATATTGAGACCAGCATGCAGCCAGCGGGTAAAGAAAGGGTGAATCAAACACCCGAAAACCCCGCCCATATGACCGCAAACCTGTCCCGCCAAATTCAGGTGACAGGTTCCCTTTAAGGCCAGGCACTGCTCCCTTGGAAAAGGTATGCAAATGATCTATCATCTAAGAAGAAAGCTAGATCTATAATGCCACATAGGAGGGCTACCACCAATAGGTGCCACTAACGTGCCAGCTTTCCAAGGGCAGGAGCGCACGTTCATAGATTCTTGCCGATTATGCAAATGACACTGATGAAACTCTGATCAGAGCGTCAATAAAGTGTGATCCAATTCTCTCCGATGGGGAGAAGATTGAGAACAAAATCTCTCCATCTTCTCCATTGTGTCAGTGAGCGACTGCACTTAGATGTCATCTAAGTGCTTTCCGATGGTTTCCAAGCACTCATTGACTTGCATGGCTGAGTGTTATCTAAATATCGTATTGGACTCCGACTTGTGCGTGGCTCCATAGAATAACATTAGCCCGGGTGCAATCTGATGTCTGCAGGAGTTCTAACTCGTAGATTTGTGCTAATTTACATATATCTTATAGTTTGTGATTTTTCAACATTTTGTAAAATGCACGACGGCTCATTGACCGTTAGTTATGAGATGGAATTCAGACTTTTCTTGATTTCTCCCTATTAACTGCAGCACTTCAGTAAACATTTGGGAACTTAAGATTTTTCACTGAGATTCCGGTCACTCATTTCAACATTTTTTTTTTTGCCTCTTCAACGACATCTCCTACAAAATACCACAGACATTTTTTCCAATGCACGAGAAACCGTAAAATCCAGAGTAAATTCCAAATGGCTGAAGCTTTGCTGATTCATGATTCACAGTCTCGAAAAAGTGCGGACGATGGAAAAATGTGATACACACGGGATGTAACTAATGAAAAACAATTGCATGGTTCCATCGAGTCTGCAGGAAAGCATTTCATTTAGGCTCGTACCTCAGAGAGAACTGAGCGAGGTTTATTATGCCCGAGAGCTTGGAGCGATGTATACGGAGTATATGGAATGGAATGGTTTTACTTTGTTTCTATAAATCTGACAAAATATTGCCCATTGAGAAGTTATCTATGCTGCAAAGTGTCCAACCAGCTGATTAATGGGAAACTATTCTGGAAGTCATGTGCGGCACTAGAAAATAAATATATTGCTGGTAGTGATGAGCGGACGTGCTGGGATAAGGTGTTATCTGTGCATGCTCGTGTGCTAACTGAGTGTCTTCGGCGTGCTCGAAAAATATGTTCAAATCCCCCGCGGGGACTCAAACATATTTTTCAAACACGCCGAAGACACTCGGTTAGCACACGAGAATGCTCGAATAATGCCATTTCCATGCACGTTCACTCATCACTGATTGCTAAACAAGGTGCTATCAATACAGTTTATAGGTACAAAGTGACATATAAGCCCCTAGTACAAGAACAACTTCTCTGCTATCTATGTATGCTGTGATTTGTGGCTGATTCCTGCATAGATTTCTGCTGTTTTATACAATATGTCCATTTACTACTCAAACATTAAAGGGAATCCACCAGGTCCCCTAACTATCCCCATCCAGTACTATAGTAGTACAGGCTGGCTCGGTTATTGCAGTTGTGAGTATTTTACTCTGAAAAGTTGGAGCATGTTGGAAAAAATTTACTTTGAAAAGCCGGCCAGGGATCATGCGTTTCAACTGCCTCCTCTGAAAGGCTATGGGATTCTTTAAAGCATACAAGGATCAAACTTATTAAAAAAATTTAATCTATAATATAAAAAAAATACAGTACAAAAGATATAAAAAGCTAAAATGACACACAAATATGCAAAACATTTATAAAAAAAAAGGGAAAAGTAACAGATATACCCAAACATTTCCATCTACAGTTGTCTTCTGTTTCCTTGAGGTAAGGAGAAATGAATTATGGATCCCACATATGAACGCTGATCCCCACATGTTCCTATTGTGTCACCCATATTTTATACGCCTGATCCTGGACTTATATTTCCAGAACGGCCAGGATTGGACTTTTTAAAAATTGCTGTCTGTGACTGCACGGTCTGCTAATTTACGGGACAGGGTCTTGCATTTCATTATCCTTTGTCTCTAGCTACTCCCTCTATACAGTATATAGGAAATATTCAGCTTGGCTATAATAACCATTTGCTAACCCTTTCAGGCTCAGAGTGACCAGAGTTGGTTATCGGAATTGACACTTCTGTGCTCATAGCAAGAAGATCCCTTTTGTTCTGAGTTCTTGCAATACTGGTAAATCCAGTTTGTCCTTTAGTCAACTAAATGTAACTCTACTGCTGTTATATATTCCTCTATAATTATATTTTACCTTCACACTGGGTCTGATTTAGACCTGCATTGCCGATTTTGATTCAACCCTTGAATCAAAATTGGATGTCTCCATGATTTTCTCACGACTCGATCCGCAAAAAAATCACGGACATGTGAATAAGACCATAGACTATCACATGTACGCGTGCTATCCGTGAAAACCACACATAGTATCAAAACCACACATAGTATAATTCGTGAAAATAAGAAGTCTAAATGAGCCCTAAGGGAGCCAACTGGGAGATGCTATTGAAGACCGACCTTGAAATACTCATCTGAGACACTTAGGCTACTTTCGCACTGCGACGGGCCGAGATTCCGACGCTAGCGTTTGATGCGCTGCACAACGGGTGCAGCGGATGCATTTCTCCAGCGCATCCGCTGCCCCATTGTGAGGTGCGGGGAGGTGGGGGCGGAGTTCCGGCCGCGCATGCACGGTCGGAAAAAGCGGTCCGTCGGCAGCAAAAAACATTACATTTAACGTTTTTTGCTCCTGGCGGTCCGCCACAACACGGCGCAACCGTCGCACGACGGTTGCTACGTGTGTCAATACGTCGCAATGCGTCGGTAATGTTACTCTATGGGGCAAAAACGCATCCTGCAAACAACTTTGCAGGATGCGTTTTTTCCCCTAAACGACGCATTGCGCCGTATTCAAAACAACGCCAGTGTGAAAGTAGCCTTAGACCTTGATGAATTATTTTCTGTATTTTTACGGTTACTTTTCTTTTGTTGTCTTTTGGAATTGATTGCAGTTTTTGTGACAAATTTTTCAAACTGTAGCAGGTGCTTAATTCATTTTGCTTAAAATAAAAATATTTTTTTTCTTATATATGGCCTCTTTGGCGTTCATGTTTTGCAAAATGGAGAAAACTGCCCAAAAATAACTGGAATACATAAAATCACTCGATTACATTTGCGCTAGATTTATCAACCTTTTAAAAATTAACTTTTTTTAATTAGTATAAAACATGTGGAAAGGCCACGTTGACGTAAAAATCAGAAGACTAACTAACTAAACAACAAAATCGGTTGATGAATTTGTAGCAAATCAGAAAGTTACTAATCGAGAGGTATTCAAGCTAAAAATTTTGTCAAAAATGGAATGATAAATTGGGCTCATAGACTTCGGGCGGCTTTTGAACGCGTGCTGTGCTGTCAGTATGAAATAAATTATATCTAGAGAGTCCAGGGCTTGATTAAATAATAGCGGTTTTATTCTCAAAGCATTTAGAATATCTAAAGGCTTCATGTGGTTTCTCCTAATAAAGTTATAGATACTTTGAGAATAAAACCGCTAACATTTAATTAAACTCTGGACTCTCTGGATATCATTTATTTCACACCGACCAGCTGCGCAGCACACCTGCATCTCCTACAAATAAAAAAACAGCAATGTAATTCTTATGGTCCCTTCAAATTCAGATTCTGATTTGGCTTTTATCGTAAGCCACATTTGAAGGCTTAAACTTTAGTCCAGAGCCTCTCAGTTAGCCAAATCAGTTCTCATACTTTGCACTGATGAGGGGCAATAACCCGAAACACTGTGTCGGCAACTTGAGATTCTGATTTGGCTTTTATCCTAAGTCACATTTTGAGGCTTAAACTTTAGTCCAGAGCCTCCCACCTAGCCAAATCAGTTCTCATACTTTGCACTGATGAGGGGCAATACCCCAAAACACTGTGTCGGCAACTTGAGATTCTGATTTGGCTTTTATCCTAAGTCACATTTTGAGGCTTAAACTTTAGTCCAGAGCCTCCCACCTAGCCAAATCAGTTATCATACTTTGCACTGATGAGGGACAATAACCCGAAACACTGTGTCGGCAACTTGAGATTCTGATTTGGCTTTTATCCTAAGTCACATTTTGAGGCTTAAACTTTAGTCCAGAGCCTCCCACCTAGCCAAATCAGTTCTCATACTTTGCAGTGATGAGGGGCAATACCCCGAAACACTGTGTCGGCAATTTGAGATTCTGATTTGGCTTTTATCCTAAGTCACATTTTGAGGCTTAAACTTTAGTCCAGAGCCTCTCACCTAGCCAAATCAGTTCTCATACTTTGCACTGATGAAGGTCAATACCCCGAATCACTATCGGCAACTTGAGATTCTGATTTGGCTTTTATCCTAAGTCACATTTTGAGGCTTAAACTTTAATCCAGAGCCTCTCACCTAGCCAAATCAGTTCTCATACTTTGCACTGATGAGGGGCAATAACCCGAAACACTGTGTCGGCAACTTGAGATTCTGATTTGGCTTTTATCCTAAGTCGCATTTTGAGGCTTAAACTTTAGTCCAGAGCCTCCCACCTAGCCAAATCAGTTATCATACTTTGCACTGATGAGGGACAATAACCCGAAACACTGTGTCGGCAACTTGAGATTCTGATTTGGCTTTTATCCTAAGTCACATTTTGAGGCTTAAACTTTAGTCCAGAGCCTCTCACCTAGCCAAATCAGTTCTCATACTTTGCACTGATGAGGGGCAATACCCCGAAACACTGTGTCGGCAACTTGAGATTCTGATTTGGCTTTTATCCTAAGTCGCATTTTGAGGCTTAAACTTTAGTCCAGAGCCTCCCACCTAGCCAAATCAGTTCTCATACTTTGCACTGATGAGGGGCAATACCCCGAAACACTGTGTCGGCAACTTGAGATTCTGATTTGGCTTTTATCCTAAGTCACATTTTGAGGCTTAAACTTTAGTCCAGAGCCTCTCACCCAGCCAAATCAGTTCTCATACTTTGCACTGATGAGGGGCAATACCCCGAAACACTGTGTCGGCAACTTGAGATTCTGATTTGGCTTTTATCCTAAGTCACATTTTGAGGCTTAAACTTTAGTCCAGAGCCTCTCACCTAGCCAAATCAGTTCTCATACTTTGCACTGATGAGGGGCAATACCCCGAAACACTGTGTCGGCAACTTGAGATTCTGATTTGGCTTTTATCCTAAGTCGCATTTTGAGGCTTAAACTTTAGTCCAGAGCCTCCCACCTAGCCAAATCAGTTATCATACTTTGCACTGATGAGGGACAATAACCCGAAACACTGTGTCGGCAACTTGAGATTCTGATTTGGCTTTTATCCTAAGTCACATTTTGAGGCTTAAACTTTAGTCCAGAGCCTCTCACCTAGCCAAATCAGTTCTCATACTTTGCACTGATGAGGGGCAATACCCCGAAACACTGTGTCGGCAACTTGAGATTCTGATTTGGCTTTTATCCTAAGTCGCATTTTGAGGCTTAAACTTTAGTCCAGAGCCTCCCACCTAGCCAAATCAGTTCTCATACTTTGCACTGATGAGGGGCAATACCCCGAAACACTGTGTCGGCAACTTGAGATTCTGATTTGGCTTTTATCCTAAGTCGCATTTTGAGGCTTAAACTTTAGTCCAGAGCCTCCCACCTAGCCAAATCAGTTCTCATACTTTGCACTGATGAGGGGCAATACCCCGAAACACTGTGTCGGCAACTTGAGATTCTGATTTGGCTTTTATCCTAAGTCACATTTTGAGGCTTAAACTTTAGTCCAGAGCCTCTCACCCAGCCAAATCAGTTCTCATACTTTGCACTGATGAGGGGCAATACCCCGAAACACTGTGTCGGCAACTTGAGATTCTGATTTGGCTTTTATCCTAAGTCACATTTTGGGGCTTAAACTTTAGTCCAGAGCCTCTCACCTAGCCAAATCAGTTCTCATACTTTGCACTGACGAGGGGCAATACCCCGAAACACTGTCTACAACTTGAGATTCTGATTTAGCACATATCAAGGCTCGTTAAAGGGTTGATAGTGACTTACAGGATTGCTTCTTCCAACAGTTGGCGCTATAGAGTTCAAGTACTCTTCCTAACAGAAGAGGCCATTTGCTTATTAAATTTCCTATAGGAGCATTGCACAGCGAATTAGGCTCCTTTCCCTGGCATGCCAGAGCCGGTATGTCACTCTCTGCAATGAGAAACGTTCCCCCTTAGACCTCAGTCCAGAGCCTCTCACCAAGTCTAATCAGTTCTCATGCCTCACACTGATGAGGGGCAATACCCCGAAACACCGTGTCTGCAAATAAATATTCTGATTTGGTTTTTATCCTAAGTCACATTTCAAGGCCTGTTAAAGGGTCGATAGTGACCTGTAGAATTTCTACTTCCAACAAATGGCCCTATAGAGTTTAAGTCCTCTAAAGAGGCAAATTACATATGGTCTCTTTTGACACTTGAGAAAGGAATAGGGTGACAAATCCAACTTACTGTATGTCCGAGGAGGCAGCACCTAACTCACCCACAATATTATACTTACTTGGTCCTCTCTGATCTGATGATCCAGGGAGGAGACCTGTAGTGATCAGTGGATCAGTAAAGGCCAGGAGAGTATAATTTGGATTTGGGATGGCCAGCTTAAAATGTGACAGTTTCAGCAGTCACATTCCGTACTTGCAAGCGTCATCCTAAATGAAGGACGATCGTAAGCACTGCAGGATCTATAGGGTTCCCTGGAGCAAAGCATTCATGGTGCAACCCTTGAAAAATCTTGGAAAACCCTTTAAAAAAAAACATAGGGTTGTAATTTGCAAAAATAACTTTGAAAATCTAGATTTTTTTTTTTTTGTTAGTCGTGAGTTGAAATAATTTATAAGGAGTAATTGCCACAATGTTTGTTTGTAAAGGAATGTAAGTACAGTAAATATCCTGACCTCCCTTGTGATGTCTGCTTTAAATTAGTAGCCTAAAATATGTTCATTGCTTTTTTTTTTTTACATTTCTGATTTCTGTTTGCTTTTAGCGGAGGTTCAGTTGCCAAAATTTGCATTACAGAATTTAGAAATCAGATTGACCTAAAGGGTCCGAAGGTTAAATATGCTTTTAACTATGTAAAATGAATCCGAGCTGATTTGGACTTTTTGACCACAACTACTAAACAGTGTGATCCATACTCCAAATCTAATAAATAGAGAATAAGAAAAGCCCGTAGAAAGCTTCAGATTTGGATGCCACTTTGATCACATTTCTGAACAGGAAAGAAACCAAAATTGCAGTCGGCAGTGACCCCGATTCCAGCGATGTGTCACTTACTGCGCTGCTTGCTCCAGTTTTGATAGAATCCTTGTTTTCCCTGTTGTAGATGTAGCAATGATCGGAATGCTGAGCTGTGTATAACTCCGCCCACACCCCTGATTGGCAGCTTTCTGTGCAAGCTGCCAATCAGTGGTGGGGGCGTGGTTACACAGATTAGGCTGTGAGACCTATTCCTCTAGTGATAATCTCCTGCTGATAAAACATTGATTGTTTGAAACTAGAACACAAATCCTAGTAACTGACCCATCCCTTGAATCAGGCTCTCAAATGAAATAGCAAAAACTTGCTGACAAGTTCCCTTTAAGCAAATAGTAACAATAGTGCTTTTCTGTGTGTCTGTTTATTCTTGGAGCTTTAGCAGAGAACTGACCAAGTTGTGTATTCCCTTTTACTTCTACTGCAATCAGGATGCTGTAATTGTTGCAATGTTTCTCCATAATATAACTCATTAGCAACTAGATTTCCGGAAAACCACAGGAAGACAAATCAATGCAGCATATTTATGGAAAAGAATTCTTCGCAGCAGCATGTTTAAAGGTTATGTACACTTTTGCTGGTTCAAAGTTTTTCACCTTTCTATTTCAGGTGATTTTTCAGAAAAAAAAATTAGTGTGTTTGTACATTATGAATGACATTATTTCTGGCCATTATATGACTTGTATGCTGCATTTTTCACCAGTTTTTTCCTCTCCTCTAATCTCCAATTTCCTGTGGATGGAAGCTTGCAGCTTGAATATCTCTCTTGCACAACACACACAGACATCAGGGATTTCAGCTCCTGTGTCTCTATGTGGCACTTCATCATCAGCATCATCATCAGCATGGAGTACATTATAAAGCAGTACTGAGCAGTGTAGCTGTAAATCCAGATCAAGGGTGAGATAAAACACTTTCTGGAAAACAGCAGCACAATTTCTCTCTGTCTCTCTCATTCTACTCCTCGCTTTTTATAAACTTCAACAGGCAGTGTAACCTGATCCCTCAGTCAGATGGTGAGCTAGCAATCCCTCTTGCTTTGAGAAAGAAGGATTTTAGCAGCATTCCTGAGAGTGAACGATCAGTTCAGGAAGCAGGAGCGAGGAGAAGTAGCTCACATGCAAAGAAACAAGCATGTTACGATATAAACATGCTGAGCATAAATGCTGCTAATATTTGCTTTTATTATTAATTTATGCAAACATTGAAGCGGCAGTGACCATGTGAAGCAAATCTGTCAACGGATTAAAAAAAAAACTGCATCCATTATTAAATCCGTTCCTCGGACCTGATGAGGCTCATATGCTTACTTTAAAATTAAAAAAATCCAAAGTATAATCTGTATCTGGGTCCCTACCTTCCATGTCATACTATTTTTTAATGAAAATTTATTTTATTAAAATTACTATTAAATTGATTTATATTTTTTTAGGGGCTAACGCTAACCAGCATTGAAAGCTACTTACTCAAAAAATTGAGTTAAATATATTTTAAAATAACCTGCGCTCCCTTGATTCTTCGGCTTTTTTGTTTTTTTTGCTGTGTCTCTCCATTGCAGAGATATTCACATTTGTTGGTTTTAGAGGACAGTGTGATAAATACATACACGTGGGGAGAGACCTGTCAGTCTAGGGTAGCATGTTAGGGAGAATCAGCAGGGGGTCGGACTGGGTTGGCAAAGGCCCACCGGTAACATTGATTCTTGGGGCCTCACTGTACGCAAATTTACTTCAGCTTCCATCTAATATTAATTTGGCTACCTTGTTTAATAATTGAGTGCATTATACCTTTTTCTGACAATTGTCAATCAAGTGTAATAGCTCTACTCATTAGCACTCCTTAACAGGGACGGCCTACCGGAGGATTCCACTGTTTTCCTGCTGGCCAGTCCGAGCCTGGATCGGCCGCAGACTAGTCAGTCCAGAAATATAATCCCCAGCCGGCTTCTCAAAGTATGTTTTCTCTAAAAAGCCGCAGCATTCCATAGTCAAACATGCCAAACAGCAAGACTCTGAGTAATTAATCAGATGGCAGGTTACTTTATCGATTGGAGATGTGTAACTTTAAGAATTTGGGTTCCAATGCCAAATCCATAAAAGGTCTCTTCTGGTGTCTTTTCATAAAGCAGAAGGACATCATGATCCGGATATGACTACTACCTCTGCATCCCCCCCACAGCTACATCCCTTATTTCTTGCAATTAGGAAACAGGTTCTTTCATTTTTATTTTTTTTTTATTTTCTTTTATGACCATTGATGAACCGAAACGGCACAAATGAATGCATTACCGAGCTGCTAATACAATGTCCTTTTGCCGGCACCCAAGTTACGTGACATGTCAAGAACATGAAAACAAATCCATACAAACAAGATGCATACAGTAGGAGTGAGCCGGATTAGGGAGCATCACCCGTCCATCTGGCGAACGCAGGAAATATCTAGGAGTCAGCGAGCAGAATCCATCGGGAGGGAATGAGAGGAAAGATCTGTTCTCATAGGGCGGAATGCAATATTTATCATACACTGTATCATAAGCAATGCCGGCACATCAGAAGCATGGGAGAGAAGGAATTCATATTTCATGGAAAGGGATATTGAGCAGGTTTAGTGCCTACATTTTGGATTATATACGAAAATAGAAAAAAAAAACTGAACTTGGGGACAATGGTTGAGATGGGGACATGGCTTGTTTGTATGTGATCGAAGAGACAATGGTTGTTTGCTTTCATTACTTTCCATCTTTGTGTATGTGGCTTTAAAGGGACTCTGTCACCTGAATTTGGCGGGCTCTGTTAGCGGTCCGATGGGCGGTGTTTTCTTTTCTTTCATGCACCCCTTCCTTTCCCGCTGGCCGCAATATCGTCTTGAATTTGATTAGGTTTCCTCCGTAATACACACGTGCGCAATGCAATCTCGCCTTGCGCACGCGCAGTCTGCTTTGCCCAACTGCGGGCATTGCCGAAAAGCATTAGTGCGCATGTGCCGGCGCACTATGTCCCGGAACACAGCGAAAGACTTCCGGGACATAGTGCGCCGGCACATGCGCACTGATGGTTTTCGGCTTTGCCCGCAGTTGGGCAAAGCATACTGCGTGCACAAGGTGAGATTGCATTGCGCACGCGTGTATTAGGGTGGTCCCTTTAAGGACAGAGCTTTTTACACTTCATTAATCTAGTGACTGAACCTCCAGTGCAAAACGTGAACCCCCAATGTGCAGGGGCAGTGATGGCTCCAGACTTATGAAGGTCTTTGGCTGATAGTCCCCCTTAGGGTATGTGTCCACGTTCAGGATTGCATCAGGATTTGGTTAGGATTTTTCATCAGTATTTGTAAGCCAAAACCAGGAGTGGAACAATTAGCGGAAAAGTATAATAGGAACATATGCACCACTTCTGCATTTATCACCCGCTCCTGGTTTTGGCTTACAAATACTGATGAAAAATCCTGACCAAATCCTGATGCAATCCTGAACGTGGACACATACCCTTAGGGAACTTGAAAATGCAAATATGCATCAGTGCTGCAATATTACAGATGTTATTTTAATAACTTATCTACCATGAAGGTCAGCCGCAGGATGAATTTCACCGGTGTACCAATATGGCAGACACGGAGGTTTTTTTTTTCTTGTTGCCATGCACCCCACAATTGCTTTGCAAATGGATGGGGGCATTAGACGTCCTAAACTTGCACCTCCCACAAAATTTCCATCTTCTTAAATGCCACTGTCATGATTGACGTCAGCATCAAGGACGATAAAGCAGGGGTGTCAAACTGCATTCCTCAAGGGCTGCAGACAGGTCATGTTTTCAGGATTTCCTTGTACTGCACAGGTGATAATTTAATCACCTACACACATAATGATTGCAGCACCTTGTGCAATGCTAAGGAAATCTTGAAAACACGCATGGTTTGCGGCCCTCGAGGAATGCAGTTTGACACCCCTGCGATAAAGTGCTGTGATTGGAGCTAGCTATATAACAAAGCCCTCACCTGAGGCTTCCGTAGGTCATGATCCTTCATAGAAAAATCCTCAATCCTCAACTCCCACATGCATGATCGTTCCTGATTATAGCCACCTAGACATATGGAAATAACTGAGCATGTTTCTTCCGCTGTCTGCTGCATCTGAGGCCCCCATAACGTTGTAGGTCGGCCATCACTGCTCTAAGGTCATGGTCAGTGTGAAATGTCAAAGGTTTTCCAAGAGGTCCCATTGGATGAGAAATGTGTTGCCTGCTCCTCGGTGAACATATGTTGTGAAATCTGCATTCGTGCTCATGTTGCTTCTTAGATTAGTATCTGTGTGATCAGTCTAAACATCCCAGACTGCTTCTCCAAGAATCCACATGTTTTCTGTTGCCCGTCCAGATGGCTTTTTGGACTTGAGTTTTTTTTTCCATATCCAAAAGCTAAAACACAACAATGTATTGTACGGAGACAGGTGCAAAGACTGAGAAAACATGACCGAAGTCCGAAGTTCACAGGTCAAGCTCTAAACGTTCCGCCAGTTTTCTCAGTTCTCTGAGCCTGAAAAGCAAGTCTTGGAACAAAAAATGTATAGCTATAATGTGCTGGTAAATAATAATTTATTAAACCTTTAACAAAAAAAAAATACTACTATTTCTGGGATCGCTGGAGCACAATGCTATGTCTTCATCCTGGCCAGTTGCAGCACAGTGCTTGCAAGCTAGATAGCAGCAGCAGTGGACGGTCTCCTAAGCAATGAGCTGTAAACAAAAGAAAAGAGTAAATATCTTAAGAACTGCAAATTTTGGCGTATGCAGACCACTACTTGAAATGGCGGAAACGAGCATGCAGCAAAGTTAAGTGTGCGGTCAGCACCAGGAACAGCAGAGCTGATAGAACTGTATTGTGGATAGCACTCAGGAGACACTGAGTAGATAGTCTGACACCTAGATGCAGCAGAGCCGAGTGTTCAGGGTGTCCAGATTCCTGGAACATGCACTGGTACTGATACTCAGGCAGTGTGCAGCTGCCTGACCCGGCCTCAAAAGTTCTAGGATGATGACATTAGAAGTACATGCTGGGCTACCACCATAGAAAAGGAAGATGCAGAGCCCGGCGCTGGAGCCCAGACAGGTGAATAATCAATAGTAATGATGTGTCATAAATTCCATTTAACTTCTGGTTCCACTTAGTCCCAAATGATTTTTACTTCCCGGAATATGCATACGGTACTTATTGTTATCTAAATGGTGGCCCGATTCTAACGAATCAGGTATTCTAAAATATGCATGTCCACGTAGTATATTGCACAGCCCACGTAGTATATTGCCCAGCCACGTAGTATATTGCCCAGCCACGTAGTATATTGCCCAGCGACGTAGTATATTGGCCAGCCACGTAGTATATTGGCCAGCCACGTAGTATATTGCCCAGTCACGTAGTATATTGCCCAGTCACGTAGTATATTGCCCAGCCACGTAGTATATTGCCCAGCCACGTAGTATATTGCCCAGCCACGTAGTATATTGCCCAGCCACGTAGTATATTGCCCAGTCACGTAGTATATTGCCCAGTCACGTAGTATAATGCCCAGTCACGTAGTATATTGCCCAGACATGTAGTATATTGCCCAGTCACGTAGTATATTGCCCAGCAACGTAGTATATTGCCCAGCCACGTAGTATATTGCCCAGTCACGTAGTATACTGCCCAGTCACGTAGTATACTGCCCAGTCACGTAGTATATTGCCCAGTCACGTAGTATATTGCCCAGTCACGTAGTATATTGCCCAGTCACGTAGTATATTGCCCAGCAACGTAGTATATTGCCCAGCCACGTAGTATATTGCCCAGTCACGTAGTATACTGCCCAGTCACGTAGTATATTGCCCAGTCACGTAGTATACTGCCCAGTCACGTAGTATATTGCCCAGTCACGTAGTATACTGCCCAGTCACGTAGTATATTGCCCAGTCACGTAGTATACTGCCCAGTCACGTAGTATATTGCCCAGCAACGTAGTATATTGCCCAGCCACGTAGTATATTGCCCAGTCACGTAGTATACTGCCCAGTCACGTAGTATACTGCCCAGTCACGTAGTATATTGCCCAGTCACGTAGTATATTGCCCAGTCACGTAGTATATTGCCCAGTCACGTAGTATATTGCCCAGCCACGTAGTATATTGCACAGCGACGTAGTATACAGCACAGAGCCACGTAGTATATTGCCCAGTCACGTAGTATAATGCCCAGCCACGTAGTATATTGCACAGCGACGTAGTATACAGCACAGCCACGTAGTATACTGCCTAGTCACACAGTATATTGGCCAGTCACGCAGTATATTGCCCAGACACGTATGTAACAGGTTAAAAAAGAATTAAAATAAAAAATAAACATATACTCACCTTCCGAGGGCCCGCTTGTGTGCGGTGCAGGCGGCAGCTTCCGGTCCCAGGGTTGGTAGCGCGGGACCTGTGATGACGTCGCGGTCACATGACCGCGACATCATGGCAGGTCCTTGTCGCATACCATCCTTGCCACCGGAACCTGCCGCTTGCATGGAGCGGTCACCGGAGCATCGCGAGAAGCGGGAAAGGCGCCAAAAGGTGAGTATATGATGATTTTTTATTTTATTATTTTTAACATTAGATCTTTTTACTATTGAGGCTGCATAGGCAGCGTCAATAGTAAAAAAGTTGGTCACACAGGGTTAATAGCAGCATTAAGGGAGTGTGTTACACCGCGGTCCATTAACGCTGCCATTAACCCTGTGTGAGCGCTGACTGGAGGGGAGTACGGAGCGGGCACTGACTGCGGGGAGGAAGGAGCGGCCATGTTGCCGCCGGACTGCACCCATCGCTGATTGGTCGTGGCAATGGTCGTGGGCGTTTTGCCACGACCAATCAGCGACTTGGATTCCATGACAAACAGAGGCCGCGACCAATGAATATCCGTGACAGAAAGAAAGACAGAAGGACAGACAGAAGTGACCCTTAGACAATTATATAGTAGATATGCATATAAATCCAATGCAAAGTTTCTTTCTTGTACTTTTGTGTATTTTTTTTTCATCTCTGTCTATCCCTCTATGCATCCAGCTCCCATTCTTTTATTCTAAAATTACTTTTCCCAGCAGCACTTGCTTTTCCTTCTTGCTTCAGACCCTTCCCCCGAGTTATCATCAAACCAATCTAAGTGTATGTCTCATGCCTCTGTGCACTGCTCCTGTACTGTACCCTGCCTGGCTGATTTTATCCTCTGCCATTTACATCAGTATAGCAGCATCATGGTTATATATTATTATTATTATTACTACCTTGTTTCTCTCAAAGCTCAACTCTCCTGCACTCTTCCACAATGGAGCTTATAATTAGTAGTCAGTGCACAGCTGAGCTGTGTCTCTTGCCTTTGAAACTGCTAATAATGCTCTTTTGATGCATATGCCAGAGGATTATCTTCTACCATATGCATCAATTGAGCAGTGTCTAGTAGGCTGCTCACAGTAGTACGAACAAGCTTATGTTTTAAACTAGGTATAAAGCCAAGGATGCAAATACCCTCCACACCAGCGCTGATGATTTGGTGGTCCCAATGGTGTTAGCTGTCGTGTACTGATGATAAACCATTGAGCACAATCAGTACTTTTATGCAAAGACCTGGAGGGGCAGACATTTTTGCAAAGTAAAATTGAACAGATATTTGCAATCAATTATTTTAAATTAATTGTAACATTGATGTGTTAGATACTCATATGAATTGTTTTCTCTTTTATCCATTATTAGCTTGATGTCCGGGTTGGCTGCTCTTGATGCAAAGACATCCAGTCGCTTGGGAATAATCACCATTGCCTACTACTTGTGGACCACCTTTGTGGCGGTGATTGTGGGAATCATCATGGTGTCCATCATCCACCCTGGAGGTGCTGCCCAGAAGGAGAATACGGAACACAGCGGGAAGCCGGTGATGAGCTCGGCGGACGCTCTCCTGGACCTGATTCGGTAACTGCACTGCCCCATGGCTGAGCTATAGTGTAACCCTCAGCAGATCCATGAAATGGAAGCGTTTTATCAGAGGTTGTCCAAGGAGGAGTATGTAGCACCGAGCAGTAAGAACATGATACAAATTGTTCCCTGATTCCGTGACATTTCTTCCGCGTGATACTGTGTTGCAATCAGAAACGGCTTAGTCAAATCTCAACATGAAGAAGAGGATGGGACGTTGTGTTTCGAGGCAGAGGCTTAGGCTGGTGCAATCTTGGTGTTCGCAGAGAGTCTAACGTTTCGCCGTACATATTAGTAAAAAGTCATCTGTCCCTGCTGACATTTCATGTCTACGGCAGCTTTCTGACTCGGCTCTAGGAAAGAGACGGATCGGGCATGTTGATTTTCAATGCCTGATCCTTTTTTTTCCCCCAGGACATGTTCTCTCTCCCCATTGAAAACACATGCACGATCAGCTGAACCTACTGTACATGTGTATGAGGGAGTCTGGAGAGAGCGCCAAGATTCACACATACGAGAGCTATCTGTAGTTTTCCCGGATACTACTGGTACCTATGATATTCTATGGTTCCATTCACAAGTCCAACTTGGAAAATATCGGAATTATGTCAAATTTTAATTTCAGCGTCAGATTAAAATTGAAAAGGGTCCGTGAAAAAAAAAAAAAAAAATTGGACTGCACTTGGATGAAATCACAGTTCGGTCCGATTTTCAGACAGAATGGAGGAGGTGGAGGAACTTTGTTTTTGTTTTTTTTATATTTCTCCACGTACAAGAATAACGGATGACGCTCAGACCACGCTCTGATCAGAATAATCCGTCCGTCTTTCTCGTACGGGGAAAAGTTGGACATGTGAATGAGTCTTTCCAATGATTAACTCTTTTTTTTTTTTTTTTCAAGTAGAGCCCCCTATAATATCTCATCGGACTTTTTTCCTTTAAACTGTAAAAAAAAATTAAATCCCCCCCACTGTCCCAGCAGTGATGCTCTGGTGGTCCCCGTCAGTATTTATTTATTTTATATACTCATGTGATCACTATAGTGAACAACTGTCCTCAGCACCGATGCCATCTTGTATGTCGTGTGACCCCCTATGGTCGGCGACTGCAGTGCGGACCCCCGGAACCTCAATGCTGAAGATGAGGAGGAATATTCAATTTTTATTTTAGAACGTTTCTTGCTTTCATGTTAATTTTTGACACTCTCGGACATTCCCCGTTAACACTTTGCTGACAGCAAAGAAAAAAAAAAAAAAACGGGTTAGAAAGTGGGCTTCACATGCTCATCACATGTCATATTCCAGAAAAAAGCCCCTGGTAGACTGGGACAATATCCTCAGAAATAAGAATACAGATAATAAATGGGAAATGTTTAAGAACATCCTAAATAGGCAGTGTAAGCGGTTTATACCTTGTGGGAATAAAAGGACTAGAAATAGGAAAAACCCAATGTGGCTAAACAAAGAAGTAAGACAGGCAATTAACAGTAAAAAGAAAGCATTTGCACTACTAAAGCAGGATGGCACCATTGAAGCTCTAAAAAACTATAGGGAGAAAAATACTTTATCTAAAAAACTAATTAAAGCTGCCAAAAAGGAAACAGAGAAGCACATTGCTAAGGAGAGTAAAACTAATCCCAAACTGTTCTTCAACTATATCAATAGTAAAAGAATAAAAACTGAAAATGTAGGCCCCTTAAAAAATAGTGAGGAAAGAATGGTTGTAGATGACGAGGAAAAAGCTAACATATTAAACACCTTCTTCTCCACGGTATTCACGGTGGAAAATGAAATGCTAGGTGAAATCCCAAGAAACAATGAAAACCCTATATTAAGGGTCACCAATCTAACCCAAGAAGAGGTGCGAAACTGGCTAAATAAGATTAAAATAGATAAATCTCCGGGTCCGGATGGCATACACCCACGAGTACTAAGGGAACTAAGTAATGTAATAGATAAACCATTATTTCTTATTTTTAGTGACTCTATAGCGACAGGGTCTGTTCCGCAGGACTGGCGCATAGCAAATGTGGTGCCAATATTCAAAAAGGGCTCTAAAAGTGAACCTGGAAATTATAGGCCAGTAAGTCTAACCTCTATTGTTGGTAAAATATTTGAAGGGTTTCTGAGGGATGTTATTCTGGATTATCTCAATGAGAATAACTGTTTAACTCCATATCAGCATGGGTTTATGAGAAATCGCTCCTGTCAAACCAATCTAATCAGTTTTTATGAAGAGGTAAGCTATAGGCTGGACCACGGTGAGTCATTGGACGTGGTATATCTCGATTTTTCCAAAGCGTTTGATACCGTGCCGCACAAGAGGTTGGTACACAAAATGAGAATGCTTGGTCTGGGGGAAAATGTGTGTAAATGGGTTAGTAACTGGCTTAGTGATAGAAAGCAGAGGGTGGTTATAAATGGTATAGTCTCTAACTGGGTCGCTGTGACCAGTGGGGTACCGCAGGGGTCAGTATTGGGACCTGTTCTCTTCAACATATTCATTAATGATCTGGTAGAAGGTTTACACAGTAAAATATCGATATTTGCAGATGATACAAAACTATGTAAAGCAGTTAATACAAGAAAAGATAGTATTCTGCTACAGATGGATCTGGATAAGTTGGAAACTTGGGCTGAAAGGTGGCAGATGAGGTTTAACAATGATAAATGTAAGGTTATACACATGGGAAGAGGGAATCAATATCACCATTACACACTGAACGGGAAACCACTGGGTAAATCTGACAGGGAGAAGGACTTGGGGATCCTAGTTAATGATAAACTTACCTGGAGCAGCCAGTGCCAGGCAGCAGCTGCCAAGGCAAACAGGATCATGGGGTGCATTAAAAGAGGTCTGGATACACATGATGAGAGCATTATACTGCCTCTGTACAAATCCCTAGTTAGACCGCACATGGAGTACTGTGTCCAGTTTTGGGCACCGGTGCTCAGGAAGGATATAATGGAACTAGAGAGAGTACAAAGGAGGGCAACAAAATTAATAAAGGGGATGGGAGAACTACAATACCCAGATAGATTAGCGAAATTAGGATTATTTAGTCTAGAAAAAAGACGACTGAGGGGCGATCTAATAACCATGTATAAGTATATAAGGGGACAATACAAATATCTCGCTGAGGATCTGTTTATACCAAGGAAGGTGACGGGCACAAGGGGGCATTCTTTGCGTCTGGAGGAGAGAAGGTTTTTCCACCAACATAGAAGAGGATTCTTTACTGTTAGGGCAGTGAGAATCTGGAATTGCTTGCCTGAGGAGGTGGTGATGGTGAACTCAGTCGAGGGGTTCAAGAGAGGCCTGGATGTCTTCCTGGAGCAGAACAATATTGTATCATACAATTATTAGGTTCTGTAGAAGGACATAGATCTGGGGATTTATTATGATGGAATATAGGCTGAACTGGATGGACAAATGTCTTTTTTCGGCCTTACTAACTATGTTACTATGTTACTATGTTATTTTGCCATTCATTGTGCTTAGATATATACTTCATTTATAAATTCTACATGATGTGTCCATTTTATATTATTTTCCTATTAAATCCGTCCCTGGGTGGATCCGTACAGATAATGTCAGTCTCTGACCCTCATGTAGGGACAAATTGACCATCTAACGATGTGTGAGATTATCCCGGATCTGCTCCCAGTGTAATTTCACTACGTGAGACTGAGTTATAGGAATCAAAACATTTTAATCCTCTCCAAACCCGAACGGCAATCTGTCCGATGATCACGGGGTCGCGTCTCTCTGGAGCAATCTGAAACTGACCTGAATGTTACTTATTCCATCTGTATTCTCATCCCGCTGTCAGAGGCAGGCTATTACGTGATGTCAGTGCTAATAAGTCATTGCACCCCATGTTTAGACATAGATCACTAGACTTTAAGAGAATCTGTCACCAGGTTTTGATGCCTCATCTTTCAGCAGCATGAATAAGGGGCAGAGACCCTGATTCCAGTGATGTATCACTTAGCTTACTGGGTGCAGGAGCTGTGATAGAATCACATTTTTATTCTGCTGCAGAGCTCAGAATGGTGAGCCCTCTATAACCCCACCCCCACCACTGATTGGCTACTTTCTTTATACACTATATATTGACAGGACAGAAAGTGACTAGTAAACTAGGAGTGATAATCTCCTGCTGATAAACCACTGATTTTACTGAAACAACAGCACATAGCCTAGTAAGTGATACATCGCTGGATTCGGGGTCTCAGCCCCTTCCCCATGCTGTTCTCAAATTACATAGCTAAAACTTGCTAACAGATTCCCTATAAAAGGTTGACAGGGAATATCTTGCTGATTACAGGCAGTCTGACCACTGGGACCATCAATGATCCCAAGAACAGGGCTCTGCCTGTCCTTACGTGTCTCACAGACAGCTTCATTCACTGTTGCCACGTAGCCCTGCCCTAATGGATAGATCATAAATGTTTGGGAAAGCTTTTTTATTTACCGTATTTATTGTATTGTTTGATATAAAAATAAGATATATACTGTATATATTATGTTATGTACACACATTTTTTGTGGATTTCTCAGGTAGAAAAATGCACATTAAAAAAGGTTTCTAAAAGAAACAGGATTTTGTGAGAACACTGGTGTTTGACGCTGGTTTTGATGTGGTTTATGAGTGTGATTTTAGACATGTTTTTGTTTTTATTCGCGGTGTAACAATGGGATGTGTTTTCATGGTTCCGTTACACACCTCGCCAAAAAATAACCCACATTAAAAAATGCAATAAAAGTACCAGTTTTTTGTGCGGAAACCGTGCCGGAAAAATGACTTGATGCTTTAAAAGCCACGTAAAAAAAAAAAAAGTGATGAACACTCTTTGAATAAGCGTCCTATTGATTTCAATGGGAAAATATGCCCATAGTGCACATGCTGCTGTTTTTTTTTTGTTTGTTTCTTCTTTCAAACCAATATTTGAATTAAATGCTTTATACAAAAGCAACGTGTCATTTCATGGCGTGTTTCTGCTGGATAAAAAAAAAACCTCAAAATTTTGGCTACTGAATCAATTGAAGCAGATTAAAAAAAAAAAAACATAAATAAAAATCCATGTAAAACGTACACCAAAAAAATGCTCCAGAAAATGTGGTGTTATACAGCATTTTTTTTTTTTCGGGGGGGATTTTCAGACAGATTATTCAAATTAAAAAAAAAACCTCTGTGTGAACATACTCTTAGGCTAAAATTCTTTTTTTTTTTTAAATTCTAGGAACATGTTTCCTTCCAATCTGGTGGAGGCCACTTTTAAGCAGGTCAGTCACTCGCTATATCGCTTGTACTATGGTTTATGGTTGCAGAGATATTATTCCATCTGTTGCAATATTTATTCGCTTTAAAAGTGTGTAATTTAAATTAACATTTATGTTATCTTTCTTGGAACAATATACTGTTTGTCTGCCTGTTTAATGTGCGATTTGCCATAAGACAAAAAGTAGAGTAGTTGCCCTCAGTAATCAAACCGATGACAAGTTTTCTTTGACAGGTTGGGATCTAAGAGGTAACATTTCTCCGTGTGGCTTGGTATGTGAGAGTAAGGAGACTTATAGGCCACTAGATTGTGGCCCGATTCTAACGCATCGGGTATTCTAGAATATGCATGTCCCCGTAGTATATGGACAATGACGATTCCAGAATTCGCGGCAGACTGTGCCCGTCGCTGATTGGTCGAGGCAACCTTTATGACATCATCGTCGCCATGGCAACCATTATGACATCGTCGTCGCTGTGCCCGTTGCTGGTTGGTCGATGCCTGGTGGCCTCGACCAATCAGAGATGCGGGATGTCTACATCCTTTATGACATCGTCGCTGTGCCCGTCGCCGCCAGGCCTCGACCAATCAGAGACGCGGGATTTCTACGTCGATGCTGGCGGCCTTGACCAATCAGAGAGGCGGGATTTCCAGGACAGACAGACAGACAGAAAGACAGACAGACGGAAAAACCCTTAGACAATTATATATATAGATGCAATGCTCCTCTGGGAAATTAAATATGCAAATTGTCTCTTCAGAGAGGACTAGAACTCTAGCGCCACCTATTGGAAGTAGCAATCCTAAAAGTCAATATAGACCCTTTAATGAGCCTTGTCACATGACTTAGGATAAACAGGTTGGAAAGTATAAGAGAAGAACCTGATTGGATGTTACATTTGTTTAGTCTTCCTTGGATTATTTTATACGAATGCATTCCGCATTTTTTGTGCATATGTTAGCGTTTTTTTCCGCAAAAACAAGGCATTCTGCAAAAAGAACGGACATGCTCATTCTTTTTGCGGATTTTTTGCGGATTCCATATCAAAAAGGACATTCCGGAAAAAAAAAATTCCGCAAAAATCCGCGCAAAATCCACGCAAAAAATGCGCAAATTCCGCGAGAAATCCGCGCGAAAAAAAGACGCGGATTTCTGGCAGAATTCTCAGGATTCTGTCAGGAAAAAAACCTGACGTGTGCACATACCCTAAATGTGGATTATTTGTAAAAAAACAAACAAAATGCAAGCAAATAATCTAGAGAAAAAAAATGGGTCCCCAGCACTTTAAGAACATAAAACATTTCTTGTCTTATTATATTACACGTTTCAAGGATTCCCCCTTCTTCAGATAAAAAAAGAAAAATAATTGATGTTTATTAAGACAGTAAATATTTCATCTGTTTCTAAAGTGATGGGACCACTACTACTATTTTTTTGGGTTACAAATTATAACGGTAGCTTGTTTATAAAATGTGCGACGTCAAATGCAGTTTCCTATGTTAATGATTGAAATGTAGCTGTAAAATTCAAGTGCAATGTGGATGGTCCGTATGGGTTCCGTTTTTTTGAGTGAGTGAGTCTCATCCGAAATATGGAGTAAGCTAGTGCATTCTCGATCATTTTTTTTATTTTTTCCCCCCACCAGCGCACATATACAGTCATGACCGAAAGTGTTGACACCTTTGAAATTGTTCCAGAAAATATATTTATTTTTATTTATTTTATTCGCTTTATATAGACCTATTAATTCCTCAGCACTTTATAGACATTATTATAGTTGTCCCCACTGGGGCTCACACTCTACATTCCCCATCAGTATGTCTTTGGAGTGTGGGAGGAAACCGGAGAAAACCCACACAAACACGGGGAGAACATACAAACTCCTTACAGATGTTTTCCTTGGTTGGATTTAAACACAGGACCCTGTTGTGAATTCTGTTTTCGAACTCCCTCCTGTGGTCATGAATGGTACTTCGGCGAGTTCTGTTCATGGACTCCCTCTGGTGGCTGTGAGTGGAGCTGCTGCTTCTGAGGTTCCTTCCACAGGTGACGTAGTTCATTCTTTGGCTGGCTGTTCTATTTAACTCCACTCAGATCGTTACTCCATGCCAGCTGTCAATGTTCTTGTACTGGTTCAGTTCGCTCTTGGATATTTCTGGTGACCTGTCTACTCCAGCAGAAGCTAAGTCCCTGCTAGTTATTATTTGTTCATTGTTTCCTTTTCCAGTTGGCTATCATGATTTTGTCTTGCTAGCTGGAAGCTCTGGGATGCAGAGTGGCACCTCCGCACCGTGAGTCGGTGCGGAGGTCTTTTTGCACACTCTGCGTGGTCTTTTGTAGTTTTTTGTACTGACCGCAAAGATACCTTTCCTATCCTCAGTCTGTTTAGTAAGTCTGGCCTCCCTTTGCTGAATCCTGTTTCATTTCTGTGTTTGTGACTTTCATCTTAACTCACAGTCAATATATGTGGGGGGCTGCCTTTTCCTTTGGGGAATTTCTCTGAGGCAAGGTAGGCTTTATTTTCTATCTTCAGGGCTAGTTAGCTCTTAGGCTGTGAAGAGGCGTCTAGGTCATGTTAGGTACGCTCCACAGCTATTTCTAGTTGTGTGATAGGATTAGGGGTTGCGGTCAGCAGAGTTCCCACTTCCCAGAGCTTGTCCTGTGGTAGTTTAACCATCAGGTCATTCCGGGTGCTCCTAACCACCAGGTCCATAACAGTACAGCTGGCCCAAAGTATTAATGCATCTCAATAGAGGGATAAGAGAAGTTCTGAGACCATGATTTTTGTCTTTCTTTTCCCCTTAACCTCTGGGTGGTTCTGGACACAGGTGTAGATATGGACATTCAAGGTCTGTCCTCTTGTGTGGATCATCTCACTGCAAGGGTACAAAACATTCAAGATTTTGTGGTTCAGAATCCGATGTTAGAGCCTAGAATTCCAATTCCTGATTTGTTTTCTGGGGATAGATCTAAATTCCTGAATTTCAAAAATAATTGTAAACTGTTTCTAGCTTTGAAACCCCGCTCCTCTGGTGACCCTGTTCAACAAGTAAAAATCATTATTTCTTTGTTGCGTGGTGAAGCTCAGGACTGGGCATTTTCCCTTGCGCCAGGAGATCCTGCATTGCGTGATATAGATGTGTTTTTTCTGGCGCTTGGATTGCTTTATGATGAACCAAATTCAGTGGATCAGGCAGAGAAAATCTTGCTGGCTTTGTGTCAGGGTCAGGATGAAGCGGAGGTGTACTGTCAGAAGTTTAGAAAGTGGTCTGTGCTTACTCAGTGGAATGAGTGTGCCCTGGCGGCAATTTTCAGAAAGGGTCTTTCTGAAGCCCTTAAGGATGTCATGGTGGGATTTCCCATGCCTGCTGGTCTGAATGAGTCTATGTCTTTGGCCATTCAGATCGATCGACGCTTGCGTGAGCGTAAAGCTGTGCACCATTTGGCGGTACTATCTGAGCATGGACCTGAGCCTATGCAATGTGATAGGACTTTGACCAGAGCTGAACGGCAAGAACACAGACGTCGGAATGGGCTGTGTTTTTACTGTGGTGATTCCACTCATGCTATCTCCGATTGTCCTAAGCGCACTAAGCGGTTCGCTAGGTCTGCCACCATTGGTACGGTACAGTCTAAATTTCTTTTGTCTGTTACTCTGATTTGCTCTCTGTCGTCCTATTCTGTTATGGCATTTGTGGATTCAGGCGCTGCCCTGAATTTGATGGACTTGGAGTTTGCCAGGCACTGTGGTTTTTTCTTGGAGCCCTTGCAGTATCCTATTCCATTGAGAGGAATTGATGCTACGCCTTTGGCCAAGAATAAGCCTCAGTACTGGACTCAATTGACCATGTGCATGGTTCCTGCACATCAGGAGGATATTCGCTTTTTGGTGTTGCATAATCTGCATGATGTGGTCGTTTTGTGGTTGCCATGGCTACAGGTCCATAATCCAGTATTGGATTGGAAATCTATGTCTGTGTCCGGCTGGGGTTGTCAGGGGGTACATGGTGATATTCCATTGCTGTCAATTTCGCCTTCCACTCCTTCTGAAGTCCCTAAGTTTTTGTCAGATTACCGGGATGTATTTGAAGAGCCCAAGTCTGGTGCCTTACCTCCTCATAGGGATTGCGATTGTGCTATTGATTTGATTCCTGGTAGTAAGTTTCCTAAGGGTCGTCTGTTTAATTTATCTGTGCCAGAGCACGCCGCTATGCGGAGTTATATAAAGGAATCCTTGGAGAAAGGTCATATTCGCCCGTCGTCATCACCGTTGGCAGCAGGGTTCTTTTTTGTGGCCAAGAAGGATGGCTCTTTGAGACCTTGTATTGATTACCGCCTTCTTAATAAGATCACAGTCAAATTTCAGTATCCTTTGCCACTGCTGTCTGATTTGTTTGCTCGGATTAAGGGGGCTAGTTGGTTCACCAAGATAGATCTTCGAGGGGCGTATAATCTTGTGCGAATTAAACAGGGCGATGAATGGAAAACAGCATTTAATACGCCCGAGGGCCATTTTGAGTACCTGGTTATGCCATTCGGGCTTTCTAATGCTCCATCTGTGTTTCAGTCCTTTATGCATGACATCTTCCGAGAGTACCTAGATAGATTCATGATTGTATATTTGGATGATATTTTGGTCTTTTCGGATGATTGGGAGTCTCATGTGAAGCAGGTCAGAATGGTGTTCCAGGTCCTCCGTGCGAATTCCTTGTTTGTGAAGGGGTCGAAGTGTCTCTTTGGGGTTCAGAAGGTTTCATTTTTGGGTTTCATTTTTTCCGCTTCTACTATCGAGATGGACCCTGTTAAAGTTCAGGCCATTTATGATTGGACTCAGCCGACATCTGTGAAGAGCCTGCAGAAGTTCCTGGGCTTTGCTAATTTTTACCGTCGCTTCATCGCTAATTTTTCTAGTGTTGCTAAACCGTTGACTGATTTGACCAAGAAAGGTGCTGATGTGGTCAATTGGTCCTTGGCGGCTGTAGAGGCTTTTCAGGAATTGAAGCGTCGTTTTTCTTCTGCCCCTGTGTTGTGCCAGCCAGATGTTTCGCTCCCGTTTCAGGTTGAGGTTGATGCTTCTGAGATTGGAGCAGGGGCTGTTTTGTCGCGAAGAAGTTCTGATGGCTCGGTGATGAAACCATGTGCCTTCTTTTTTAGAAAATTCTCGCCTGCTGAGCGCAATTATGATGTTGGCAATCGAGAGTTGTTGGCCATGAAGTGGGCATTCGAGGAGTGGCAACATTGGCTTGAAGGAGCCAAGCATCGCGTGGTGGTCTTGACGGATCACAAGAATTTGACTTATCTCGAGTCTGCCAGACGGTTGAATCCTAGACAGGCTCGATGGTCGCTGTTTTTCTCCCGTTTTGATTTTGTGGTTTCGTACCTTCCGGGCTCTAGGAATGTGAAGGCTGATGCCCTGTTAAGGAGTTTTGTGCCTGACTCTCCGGGTGTTCCTGAGCCGGCGGGTATTCTCAAAGAGGGGGTAATTTTGTCTGCCATCTCCCCTGATTTGCGGCGTGTGCTGCAGAAGTTTGAGGCTGATAGACCTGACCGTTGTCCAGCGGAGAAACTGTTTGTCCCTGATAGATGGACTAGTAGAGTTATCTCTGAGGTTCATTGTTCGGTGCTGGCGGGTCATCCTGGAATCTTTGGTACCAGAGATTTGGTGGCTAGATCCTTTTGGTGGCCTTCTTTGTCACGGGATGTTCGTTCTTTTGTGCAGTCCTGTGGGACTTGTGCTCGGGCTAAGCCCTGCTGTTCTCGTGCCAGTGGGTTGCTTTTGCCCTTGCCGCTCCCGAAGAGGCCCTGGACGCATATTTCCATGGATTTTATTTCAGATCTCCCTGTCTCTCAAAGGATGTCGGTCATTTGGGTGGTTTGTGATCGCTTCTCTAAGATGGTTCATTTGGTACCCTTGTCTAAATTGCCTTCCTCCTCTGATTTGGTGCCATTGTTTTTCCAGCATGTGGTTCGTTTGCATGGCATTCCGGAGAACATCGTCTCGGACAGAGATTCCCAGTTTGTTTCGAGGTTTTGGCGGTCCTTTTGTGCTAAGATGGGCATTGATTTGTCTTTTTCTTCGGCTTTCCATCCTCAGACAAATGGCCAAACCGAACGAACTAATCAGACTTTGGAGACATATCTGAGATGCTTTGTTTCTGCTGATCAGGATGATTGGGTGTCCTTCTTGCCTTTGGCTGAGTTCGCCCTTAATAATCGGGCCAGCTCGGCTACTTTGGTTTCGCCTTTTTTCTGTAATTCTGGTTTCCATCCTCGTTTCTCTTCAGGGCAGGTTGAGCCTTCGGACTGTCCTGGTGTGGATACGGTGGTGGACAGGTTGCAGCAGATTTAGACTCATGTGGTGGACAATTTGACATTGTCCCAGGAGAAGGCTCAAAGGTTTCGCTAATCGCCGGCGCTGTGTTGGTCCCCGACTTCGTGTTGGGGATTTGGTTTGGTTGTCATCTCGTCATGTTCCTATGAAGGTTTCCTCTCCTAAGTTTAAGCCTCGTTTCATTGGTCCGTATAAGATTTCTGAGGTTCTCAATCCTGTGTCATTTCGTTTGGCCCTTCCAGCTTCTTTTGCCATCCATAATGTGTTCCATAGGTCGTTATTGCGGAGATACGTGGCGCCTATGGTTCCCTCCGTTGATCCGCCTGCCCCGGTGTTGGTCGAGGGGGAGTTGGAGTATGTGGTGGAGAAGATTTTGGATTCTCGTATTTCGAGACGGAAACTCCAGTACCTGGTCAAGTGGAAGGGTTATGGTCAGGAAGATAATTCCTGGGTTTTTGCCTCTGATGTTCACGCTGCCGATCTTGTTCGTGCCTTTCATTTGGCTCATCCTGATCGGCCTGGGGGCTCTGGTGAGGGTTCGGTGACCCCTCCTCAAGAAGGGGGGGTACTGTTGTGAATTCTGTTTTCGAACTCCCTCCTGTGGTCATGAATGGTACTTCGGCGAGTTCTGTTCATGGACTCCCTCTGGTGGCTCTGAGTGGAGCTGCTGCTTCTGAGGTTCCTTCCACAGGTGACGTGGTTTATTCTTTGGCTGGCTGTTCTATTTAACTCCACTCAGATCGTTACTCCATGCCAGCTGTCAATGTTCTTGTACTGGTTCAGTTCGCTCTTGGATCTTTCTGGTGACCTGTCTACTCCAGCAGAAGCTAAGTCCCTGCTAGTTATTATTTGTTCATTGTTTCCTTTTCCAGTTGGCTATCATGATTTTGTCTTGCTAGCTGGAAGCTCTGGGATGCAGAGTGGCACCTCCGCACCGTGAGTCGGTGCGGAGGTCTTTTTGCACACTCTGCGTGGTCTTTTGTAGTTTTTTGTGCTGACCGCAAAGATACCTTTCCTATCCTCAGTCTGTTTAGTAAGTCTGGCCTCCCTTTGCTGAATCCTGTTTCATTTCTGTGTTTGTGACTTTCATCTTAACTCACAGTCAATATATGTGGGGGGCTGCCTTTTCCTTTGGGGAATTTCTCTGAGGCAAGGTAGGCTTTATTTTCTATCTTCAGGGCTAGTTAGCTCTTAGGCTGTGAAGAGGCGTCTAGGTCATGTTAGGTACGCTCCACAGCTATTTCTAGTTGTGTGATAGGATTAGGGGTTGCGGTCAGCAGAGTTCCCACTTCCCAGAGCTTGTCCTGTGGTAGTTTAACCATCAGGTCATTCCGGGTGCTCCTAACCACCAGGTCCATAACAGGACCCTAGCAGTGCAGGGCTACAATGCTAACCACTGAGCCACTGTACAGTGCTAACCAATGAGCCAGCATACAATATTAGCCACTGAGCCAGCATACAATGCTAACCACTGAGCCAGTATATAATGCTAACCACTGAGCCAGCATACAATGCTAACCACTGAGCCAGCATACAATGCTAATCACTGTGCCAGCATACAATGCTAACCACTGAGCCAGTATATAATGCTAACCACTGAGTCAGCATATAATGCTAACCACTGAGTCAGCATACAATGCTAACCACTGGGCCAGTATATAATGCTAACCACTGAGTCAGCATATAATGCTAACCACTGAGTCAGCATACAATGCTAACCACTGAACCAAAAATGAAAGCATTTCTCCCAGAAATGTATTGCAATTACACACGTTTTGTTATACATGTGTTTATTCCCTTTGTGTGTATTGGAACAGCACAGAAAAACAGAGAAAAATGGCAACGGCAAAATGGACATCATTACACACAAAATCCAAATAATGGGCTGGACATATTTATTGGCTCCCTCATCTTAATATTTTGTTGCACATCCTTTGGAATAAGTAACTGCAATTTCTCCCTATAACCATCAATAATAATAATAATTTTTATTTATATAGCGCCAACATATTCCGCAGCGCTTTACAAATTCAAGCTTCTTACATTTCTCACCTGGAATTTTGGAGCACTTCTCTGTTGCAGACTGCTCCAGGTCTCTCATATTTGGAGGCGACTTCTCCCAACAGCAATTTTAAGATCTCTGCACAGGTGTTCAATGGGATTTAGATCCGGACTCCTTGCTGCCACTTCAGAACTCTCCAGCGATTTGTTTCCATCCATTTCTGGGGGCTTCTAGAAGTATGTTTGGGGTCATTGTCATCTGACTGTAGGTACTGTGTTCTTTTGTAGGCCTCATTCAGTTTTAGGTAAACAGAAGAATGATGTGCTTCACCAAAAAGCTCTATCTTGGTCTCATCTGTCCGCAAGACACTTTCGCAGAAGGATTTTAGCTCATGTACATTTTGGCAAACCGCAGTGTAACTTTTTATGTCTCTGTGTCAGCAGTGGGGTCCTCCGGGGTCTCCTGCCATAGTGTTTAATTTCATTCAGTGTCGTCGGATAGTTGACAGTGATGCACCTTGAGCCTGCAGGACAGCTTGAATTTCTTTGGGACTTGTATGGGGCTTCTTCTCCACCATCCAGACTATTCTGCATTGCAACCTTTCATCAATTTTTCACTGCCGTCCACATCCAGGGAGTTTAACTACAGTGCCAAGGGGTGTAAGCTTCTTGATTATATTGTGCACAGTGGACAAAAGAACATCAAGATCTCTGGAGATGGACTTGTAACCTTGAGATTGTGGCTATTTTTCAACAATTTTGGTTCTCAAGTTCTCAGATAGTTCTCTTCTCCTCTTTCTGTTCTCCATGCTTAGTGTGACACACAATGCAAAGATGGAGTCAAATTCCCCCCTTATTATCTGGTTTCAGGTGTGATTTTCATATTGACCACATCTGTTACTTGCCACATGTGAGTTTGAACAAGCAGCACATGTTTGAAAAAAAGTTGTTAACCCACAATTTTGGAACAATGCCAACAATTTTGTCAGTCTCAATTTTGGGGTTTTGTGTCATATGATGTCCACATATTTATGATGTAATTACAATAGTTTTCTGGGAGAATACTTAATTTTCTGGAACAATTTCAAGAGTGCCAACACCATGACTTTATATAACACGCTGGTCTGAACGAACCCTTATTGGCTGAATCTGATCCCCCAAACAGTTGAGAATTGGACATGATGTAAGTGTAGCGTATTGAACAAATGGATCTATTTTAAAACTAATATGCAAATGGTTCAATGAAACTCTATGGGTCTGTATGCTGTCCATTTAAAAAAACGGAAAGCACTTGAACATGTAAAACACATGTGTGAATGTAGCATTAAAGGGGTTTTCCCATGAACAGAGTTAATTTTAATCAACATTGTAATCAATAGATCTTGGAAAAATAATAATTTCCACAATAGAATGTTCCTGTGCTGAGATAATCTTATCAATGTGCTCCTGCTGTGTACTGTGTAATGGTCGTGTACGACCATGCAGGAAGAGGGTCTGGTCATACCACTTCTCTTGAGCAGGGAAGGGGGAGCAAAAGACACTCTGATCCCTTCTGCAGCAGAGCTGGGTCAGTGTCATTAGCATATCACATCTGATGGGCGAGCCATACGCTTTTGTGTCTCCAGCCTACTTCACTGGATTTGCTAAGAATGCTTTAATGCCTAAGAATGCTTTAAAAATTGAAGTGTTAGCAGTTTATTTTTATTAATTATCTAGATGTAAAGTGAAGGAATGAAAGTGAAATCTAAGGTTGCTTTCACACTGCGCTCAGGCACCCGTTCAGTGGCTCCGTCGGTGCGATCTCGGGATTTGAGTGTATGCACCGATGGGGCCGTAGACTATTGTGCTGACAGAGGGAACATGTGTGCTAACATGCATCATTTTCAGGTTTGTGTGCCTACTGGAGGCGGCCATTGAGATGTAGTAGACTGCGTATGGGTGTCAGTCTCCAGTAGGCGTACTCGCCTGAAAGTGATGCACGTAAGACCGCATGTTTGCTCTTTCGGCACCATAGTCCATGGCCCTGTTGACGCATACAATCCCGCTTTGTGGGGGTCACACACGCCATGGCAAGACTGAGCATAGCAACAAGTTATACTGCATCAGCAAGATCTACCCCAAGCAAAGATTTCAAGATGAAGCATCAAGAAAGTTCCAAGGAAACTTAGTGCAGCAGATGAAAGATGCATCATTCTTACTTCCCTTTTAAATCAGAAGATGTCCAGCAGTGCCATCAGCTCAGAAATGGCAGCAACCAGTGGGACTCGGCTACACCAATCTACTGCTTGGAGAAGGCTGGCCAGAAGTGGTCAAGAATTGCAACATGGAAACAAGGCCAAGTGACTGAACTATGCAAGAAAACAGAGGAACTGGTGTGCAGAAAGATGGCGGCAGGTGTTCTGGACTGATACATCGAGATATGAAATATTTAGCTGTAATACAAGACAGATTGTCCACCCCGGGGGTGAAGAGCTGTACAATATTGTGTACAGGCAGCAGTGAAGTTTGGTGGAGGCTCCTTGTAAATTTGGACTTCATTTTAGCAAACAAAATTGGGGATTTGCTCAGGATTTATGGTGTCCTCAATGCTGATAAATACAGGCAGATACTTATCCATCATGTAATACCATCGGGGAGGCGTCTAATTGGCTCCAAATAAATTCTGCACAAGGGTAAGAGCCCAAATCGTACAGATAATGTCAATAGGAACTATCTTCAGGGTTGGGAATAACAAGGAGTCCTGGAAGTGATGATCCAGCCCCCGCAGAGCCCTGATCTCACCTCATTGAGTGTCTGAGGGATTATTAGACGAGACAGAAGGATCCACACAAGCGACAGCCACAGAAGATATGTGGTCAGTTCTCTAAGTTGTTTGGAACCTCCCTGCTGAGTTTCTTCAAAAACTACGTGCAAGTGTACCTAGAAGAATGAATGCGTTAATTTCGTATGCAAAGGGCGGTTACACCAAATATTAATTAGATTTAGTATTTGTTCATTCACTTTGTTTTTATCAACAAAATGGAAACTATTATTTTTTAAAACATTCTTACTTTGCAGCATATACCGAACACCTGCCTAAAACTTTTGTACAGTACTATGTGTATATATATATATATATATATATATATATATATATATATCTGTGTATGTGTGTGTGTGTATATATATATATATATATATATATATATAACATATTGTATCTGCTTTCCATTTTTTCAGTACCGCACCAAGAATATACCCATAGTAAAAAGTGGGAAGACAACTTCTTCAGAAAGTGTCACTCACAGAATCTTCATCTATGGGATCAAGGATGAAAATGGGTCACATATACAGAACTTTGCTCTAGATATCACTCCTTCTCCAGATGTGGTCTACAAGTCAGAACCGGGAACCAGCGATGGGATGAATGTTCTTGGAATTGTCATATTTTCTGCCACCATGGGTATGTGTTATTTGAATAAAATTAAAGTAAATCCCAACTCGGAGACCCTCTCATAACTACAAATAAAAAAATGAATGGGCATGTGCATAGTCCACTCCACTGAAGTCTATGTAGGGGTTATGTAGATAGACATGCCATGCCAACAACACCATTAGCCTTAGGGTGTGAGGGTTTTTTTTGCAGAGATTTTGGAGCAAAAACTCTTTAAAAAGTCACAAGGAGTTAAAAAAAAAAAAAAAAGTTTTGATTGGAAAGTTGGAAAGCCTTTGGTCCAAAAATTCAGCATAAAAACTCACTGTGAACTCACCCATAGTCATCACAACTCCAATAGTCATCACAGAGGTAATTGGATCCCCTAAGGACCAGAAGATGGCGGGGGTCAACTCACCTGCTTTATAATCAGGCCATGCCACAAAAAAAGGTTCAGATTGTAAAAAAAAAAGTTCTAAAAACTTTCAAATTTACCTTTGTACTTTTTACCAAACTACCATATTCATTTGGACAAGAAACGGGCAACCCCCCCTTCCCCCAAACATATAATGTTGTTATATGAGACTTATATGGAAATGGTGGTTGTTATATGAGACTTATATGGAAATGGTGGCTTACTTTTCCACCCCTATCTTTCAGGCATAATGCTCGGACGCATGGGAACGAGCGGCGTACCTCTTGTCAGTTTCTGTCAGTGCCTGAATGAGTCGGTCATGAAAATTGTAGCCGTTGCCGTCTGGTGAGTTTGGCGTTGACTTTGCATTCTGTATCACCTATTTAATTTTAGAGAAAAAAATGGTCTGGTCCCATAGGTATGGACATGGCTTTTGTACAAGAGGCCCTAATGTATTGGCTACTGTGTAAATTATAATTTTTCCAAAATTTTCGGAGAAAGATTAAACACAATAGAAAGAAAACCCAGCTACGTGCATGGCAAGGTGGAAACTGGCCGGGAGGGTGCCAAGTAGTCATTCTACATTGATGCACATATTTGAATACAGGGCTAGGATAGACGGCTAAATCTTTGTCCCAGCAGAAGGGTAACCGAGCCAAGGTTCTTGTTTCATCCAATAAGAGATTGATTTGCAGCTCATTTTCCACCACCCAACAGTCCCATCATTTTTGCCTTTTGATGGACTGTGAATCACAAGAAATAGTTCTGTAATATCAAGACTCTTGACCAAACCTCAAACCTCTGTACAGAGCATCATCCATGTGAGAAGTAACCTCCAATGTCCCACAAGGGTGTCTCAAGTCTAGGAGAAGGTAATAGAGGTTGACCATGTTGACAGTCGTGAAGGCTGCCTTGACTGAATAGACCTGATATGTGACTAGTGCACATTTGTTTTCTTAAAAAAAGTGCAATGTGATTATTTTATTTTAGAAATAATTTATAAAACACTCAAATTGAAATTGTAGTTACTTTGTATTGTTCCTTGCTTTTTGTAGGTACTTTCCATTTGGGATAGTCTTCCTTATTGCCGGCAAGATCTTGGAAATGGATGATCCCACAGCCATTGGGAAGAAGCTTGGATATTATGCCATCACTGTTGTATGTGGACTGGTGGTACACGGCCTCTTTATTCTTCCCATCATGTATCTATTTATCACTAAGAAGAACCCCATTGTCTTCATCCGAGGAATCCTTCAGGCTCTGCTCATAGCACTGGCCACATCCTCCAGGTAGTAGCCACAGAAGACCGGAATAGAATGTTATATTTTAATGGAATGTTGTGGATTTTCCTTTTTTGTTGGTTGAACATTTCCAACCGCAGTCTCTGTCCAGCACATGGTTGACCAAAATTTCATTGTAGTGCTGCAAATAATTTGGTGCATTGTCCCCATATTCTAGGGTGTAATTCCCAGGGCGCCTTGCAGTCCTGCTCCGCCAAATTGAGGCTAAGTGCAAATCAGGTTTTAAAGAGATTGACAGCCCCTGGTGAAATCTTCAACACTCTTTCAAGGATTTGGCCCCTCTTTCTGTTTCCAGTGGTCGTCACGCGTTTCGCATTGTTTTATTGCGAGACGTAGCTGAGACTTTAATGAACCACAAGTGTACAAATCACATGTCACATGATGACTATGGGACCCTGAATCAGTGGAATCCTAATGGCCATGATTTGGCAAATTGCAGTGCTTTCTGGAGTATTCATAACCAATTAGAAACAACAATACTAATGTTTTAACTAAGGAAAAGTTCAGAAATCAATATTTTATGGAATAACCTTGATTTTTAATCACAGCTTTCATATCTTGGAATGCTTCCCACCAGTCTTTCACACTGCTTTTGGGTGACCTTATGCCACTCCTGGTACAAAAATGTAAGCAGTTCTTCTTTGTTTGATGGCTTGTGATTATCCATCTTCCTCTTGATTAGATTCCAGAGGTTTTCAATGGGTTTTGATGTGTTGGTCCTTCATCCACACCTTTATTGACCTAGCTGTCTGGCATGGCGCATTGTCCTGCTGGAAAAAAAACAGTCCTCAGAGTTGGGAAACATTGTCTGAGCAGAAGGAATCAACTGTTTTTCCAGGATAACCTTGTATGCGGCTTGATTCATACGTCCTTTGCAAATATTAACCTGCCCAATTCCAGCCTTGCTGAAGCATCCCCAGATCATCACCGATCCTCCACCAAATTTCACAGTGGATGCAAGACACTATGGCTTGTACGCCTCTCCAGTCTCCGTCTAACCATTAGATGACCAGGTGTTGGGCAAAGCTGAAAATTAGACTCATCAGAGAAGATTACCTTACTCCAGTCCTCTATGGTCCAACCCTTATGGTCTTTGGCAGACTTCTGCCTGGCTCTCCTTTGCTTCTCATTGATGAAAGGCTTTTTTCTAGTCTTACATGACATGAGTCCTGCCTCTAGGAGCCTGTTACGAGTGTTCTTGCCGTGCACTTCACCCTAGCTGCCATTTGCCATTCCTTTTGCAGGTCACTTGATGTCATCCTGCGGTTTCTGAGTGACATTCGAATAAGATGACAGTCATCTCGGTCAGTGGAGAGTCATTTTCGCCCTCTGCCGGTCTGTAGCTTTGTTGTCCCCAATGTCTGCTGCTTGACCTTGTTGTAATGGATTGCCATCTTAGAAATTTTAAGGATGGAGGCAACATGACACTCACTGTGTCCCTCTGCTAGTAAAGTCAGAATTGAGCCCTTCTTTTCCTCACTCAAGACTTTACTTTTCAACTCCATTGGCATGGTTAAAGGTTATTTGTTTAATTCCTATTACTTTTGGGATATTACTAGCATTTGTTTTGCCATCCAGCTTGTCCTATTGCAAGAGGATTGAGAACACCACAGCAGGGTTTTTTTTTATAATTTCCTTCATTAAATAAGATTTGGTTCAGGTGATCGCCTAATCAGAAGCACATTAAGTAGAATGATGTGTACTCTGGTTGGAATTCAACTGACACTGGAATGGAATGGCCGTCAGACATGTAGAGAAGCTGATTTTTATAAAACTGTGCAGTGGTCTCTTAATTTTTTCCATATAGATATTTTTTTTTTATTTATTTTACTCATATTTGGTATCTATATTAAAATAAAAAATCATAAATATTTCAATTTTCACACCAGCCACTAGTGCTATTTTAGACTCAGGAAATTCACATGTACATTAGCATCAATAGACTGACTAAGACACAATACAATTGAAGCAACTAATTAGCGTGTGCAAAGATCATTGTGAAGGGAGGAAGATGAAATGAGCGGTGACATCACCTATAGTGGTTGGTGGATCCCGTGTTATCAGCTGTTTATAGAGGTGTTCTGCCAGAAATCCGCATGCGTTTTTACCGCGATTTTGACGCGTTTTTGACGCGCTTTTGGGGCGTTTTTGTGCGTTTTTCCCAAATGCATAGAATTGCGGGAAAAACGCAGAAAATCCGCAAAAATAATGAACATGCTCATTTTTTTTTACCATGTGCACAAAACATGCAGAATGCATTCTAAATGATAGAATGCATGATGTTTGCATTTTTAATGAGTTTTTATAGCGTTTTTAGCGCGAAAAAACGCGAAAAAAACACGAAAAAACCTGTACGTGTGCACATAGCCTTATTAGTCATTGTCACCCTCTGATGATAAGGAAACTGATGAAAACTCTTCATGAAAGGATAGGAAATCTTAAACTAGACTCAGTGGCCAGTGTGAAAATTGTAAGATTACTAAGGCCTCATTCAGACGTCAAGTTTTCTTTTTACAAAGAAGAAAAATGGCCCTAGTTTCATCAATAATTTTCATCAGAAAATGCCTGTTAGACAATCCCTGCATGTGTTGCAGCTGTCGAACATCCCCTAGACATGCAGCCGCGGGGACTCGAACATATTATTCGAGCACGCCGCAGACACTTGGTTAGCAACCGAGCATGCTCAGATAACACCTTATACGACCACGTTCTCCCATCACTAATTGGTACTTTTGTATACACCTAACGATGTGCTCAGATACAGTGTGCACTCGGCCTTTTTATTCTACATCCATCTCTTATATCGTGCGCTGCATCAAAAATTACGATGTAGATTCCATAGCAATTCCCTTAATTAGCTCCTGGCGCACGATGTCAGTTGTCTGCAGTAATATGTCCGTCTCTGTTATATATTACATTACATAATGGCATAATAGTCTGCAGATACCGCCATGCAGATGTTTTATATTAATGGTGGATCACTACACAGGTACTGACCCTGACATCGACCAATGATAAACGTAGATAACTGCGCTTCTTTCCGTTAATATTTTCCATCATTAAAAGTCATAGCAAACTACAATCCATCAGCATAGCCTGACATGAGGCCAATATGGAGTGCACCAGGTACAACTGTGCTTACATACGGGACATGACAGTAATGTATGGGTGAGCCTAATGTTTTTGGCACCGGTTAGGTTACTTGTGCTATTGCGTTTCATGCCAGTGTTGCAGTGATGTTTTATGTGCACTATGGCATTAATCTTTAGATTTACAGGACGCTATTTCTTAAAATCCTGTGTACAGGCTTGAGTAAGATTTTGGAGCCAGTTGTATAACACACTTGCGCTAAATGTACAGAGGATGTCGTATAATGAAATCTGGCCAGAGTGGGCCCCTCAGGTGCCATAGGCCCCAATGGTTGCCCCTGGCTTCACCAGATGGTGATGCCGTGCCTGGTTACATCAAGAACCACATTCAGCACTAAGAGATGGTCGCAAATCTATGTGAAGAAATTGTAGAAGCCAAATGGCGACCAATGACAGATAGCTGATCATTAAAGGGTTATCATTGTTCATTAAAGGGGTTATACAATACTTGGATAACCCCTTTTCATTCCTCATGTTCGGTCCTGTTAAAGTAAAACACTTAGGCCGGAGTCACACTACAGCGAGATATGGCCGAGTCTCGCAGGTTAATAACAAGCTCTGGCGCCGGCACTCCGGAGCGGAGCGTGCAGCTCCATGTATTGCTATGTGGCCGCACGCTCCGCTCTGGAGTGCCGGTGCCAGAGCTTGGTTTTAACCTGCGAGACTCGGCCGTATCTCGCTGTGTGTGATCCCGGCCTTATACTCACCTCCAGTGTCAGCGCAGTTCTAACACTGTAGGCACTCACGTTCCCGGGACTCACATGAGGTTATTACGTCACGCGAGCCCTGCGCCTTATCACCGCCGGCTTCACTATCCCCGCCTACGAATGTATTGAACATGAACAACAAGTCAGAGCTGTGTCTGCTCTCTGACTTCCTCTTGATGTTCGATTTGTTCGAAGGCGTGGACAGCGACACCTGTTCTGATAAATAGATAAGGTGCACGATACATGACGATTGCCCGTTGGTCCAGGCAGCGAGCCGTAGACCTTCTGATGCAAAAGTGATTGGAGCCATAAAAATAATTTCCATTCGTATGACCTGCCTTTCTTTCAATAAATAACTCTTGCCGGAGGAAAATGTCGAAGAGGGCAGGTTTCGGGGAGCGATGGGGAGCCAATGTGCATAGTCATACCTACGAGTAGAGGATATCCATTTGGGAGCAGGCAGCCGGGAAGTGGCCCAGGGAACATGCAGTTCTGAGGAGGAAGGTGCAGGACAAGCAGCAAGGAGGAGGCAGGTAGTGCAGCTCGTTGTGGGGCACAAGGGCCAGAAAGGTCAGGGGGCCACATCCACCTCTAAAGCAGCAAACAGCTTCTGACACAGACACCTTATCATACTGCAAAGGGCCAATATCTTGTTCTTACACAGGAGACCTCTTCTGTCTTTGTCCGCCCCTTTTGAGGGGGATTATGCGACCAACAAGGAGGAGGCGGCCTCAGCGCTAATCAAGGCTAATCATCGTCCTCCTCCACTTCATCCTGCTCATAGTTGTCTGCTATATCCAGTGCAAATGTGCCGAGCTAACAGATACCCATGAGCCACACAGTAGGCCTCCACAAGCCATGGGTTAGGGACTCCTGGTATAGCAGACAGTACTTTCCTTTACATTGGGTCACTGCAAAAAAAAACTCATACCATGCAATATTCATCTTTTTCCAACCGGACTCAATAAGCGATGCATGCCACTGTAAACCTATATGATGATGCGTCATTGCAGATATACACCAGGATATCAGCATTACTAATATATAGAGATTCTGAGTTTACAGCGTGTGTTATACTCCAGAGCTGCATTTATAATTCTACTAACCGCCACTGCTGCCACTTACGCATTTTTATAAAGTGTTTGTGTTTTGCTAGTTCTGCCACGCTGCCAATAACATTCAAGTGTCTTCTGGAGAACAATCACATAGACAGACGTATCGCAAGGTTTGTGCTGCCTGTTGGAGCCACTATAAATATGGATGGGACCGCCTTGTACGAAGCAGTAGCCGCCATCTTTATCGCACAAGTGAACAATTACGAGCTTGATTTCGGCCAGATCATTACTATCAGGTAGGTCTAAGACATGTAAACCTAAACAGAAGGAAATACCAAAAATGAATAGCGAACAAACTAAACTGAAAACCCACAGACAATGGTTAAAAAAATTAGGCAAAGACAATCAAACAACTCTTAAAAACATATTGAATTTTATTAACACATAATACACCATAAAATTAGGAAAAGAAAGAAAAACATAAAACCATGATAGATAAATACAAAATATTGTATCTATCATAGTTTTATGTTTTTCTTTCATTTTCTAATTTTATGGTGTATTATGTGTTAATAAAATTCAATATATTTTACAAATTGTTTTTATTATCTTTGCCTAATTTTTTGAACAATTTTCTGTGGCTTTTTTGGTCTAAGAAATGTTACTTCCATGAAAAAAATAAATAAATATATATATATATATATATATATATATATATATATATATATATATATATATATATATATATATATTTTTTTTTTTTTTTTATTTATACAGTTGTACTCAAAATCATAAGTTACCCCATCTCATAGTGTTGAGGATAACTTACTGATTGATCAGGCTCTGACCGCTGGGACTCCCAGTGATCTAACAGTGCACTGGAACCTAGGCCCACCCCTGCAGATCCTCGCGGAGGTGCGTATGTTCGACCGCACTGTTCTCGGCTGCCTATGGCAGTCCCGCAGAGAATGGAGGTGGGGTTCCTCTGCAGAATCCAATTCCTGGGTCTCTTGCCCCAATTTTTTAGGATCGCTGTGAGTTCCAGCGGTCAGCCCTCTTGTGATCACTAAGTTATCTCATAGCCTATGGGTAAAGGATATATTAAGATTTTGGGAATAACCCTTTAAGATTACATATTGGAAACTGATATCCCATGGGCTAAGCATATTGGGATACAAACCAATGTAATAAGATCTGTCACCAGTACCTGCTTGTAGATGGTTTCTATGTAGTAAAAAGTTTCTTTAGTCTTCACTGGTCAGCATTTTTATAGCACAAAAAAAAATCAAAAAGGTATTTAATGGGGCTGTCCTAAAATTCAAATGTAATCTAGGCCAAAAAGTGCCCCAAAAATGAGCATTCTCCAAGAAGTTCTAAAAGGAGGGCAGTAACACCCCTATTTTATCAACAGTGATATTTAGGCTAAAATGACTTGATTGTGTCTCGTATCTTTCCTTCAGCATTACTGCAACAGCGGCAAGCATCGGGGCAGCAGGGATTCCCCAAGCCGGCCTGGTAACCATGGTGATTGTGCTGACCTCAGTAGGCCTGCCCACGGATGACATTACCCTGATCATAGCAGTAGACTGGGCGCTGTGAGTATCCGGAGTGTAAATTGTTCTTCCCTTACTGCAAAAATTTACTCTAAAAATGACTTAAAGGGGTATTCTCAACTCCAATATCCTATCCCAAGTTGTAGTAAGTGTAATAATAATATTAGAAAGTACCTCCAATTAGAAATGTAATATTGTTTGTCTGATTTGCTATGTCTCTTTCCTCATGTGCAGGCATTGCAGGACCTTAGGTAACCATGGTTACGACCACTAGCGACTAGCTAACTAACTGTCACTATGTCAGTGGTCGTACCCATGGATACCTAAGGTCCTGCAATGCCTGCACATGAAGAAAGAGACATAGAGAATCAGAAAAACTATACTAGATTTCTAACTGGAGGTATTTGCTAATATTATTATTATTAGATGGGAATACCCCTTTAAGTTGGTGGAGTTTAGAAACAATATATTTTTCCAACAGCGCTAAACAAATGCTGTAACTATAGTATTGGAGGCACGAAGGTTATGTTCACACTGAGTGTATTTCAGGCTTTTATTGAGCCAGTATGCTTTGAAAAAAATCCCGAAAACACTGGAAAGAATATTATGTAATATAAAGAACTCGCTGTTCATGTGTTCAGGCCAAAAATGCAAAAAGTGAGCCAACCAGTATTCAGATATTTTTAATACTTTACAATAGAAGTCAGTGAAAAGGAAAAAAAAATGCCCGGAAGTTTATTGTATTTTTTCCCCCACATTTAATGGTTATCAAAACACATCTGAAAATCACCCCCCCCCCCCCCCCCAAAAAAAAAAAAAAAAAAAAAACGGTAAGAAAACCATTTAAAAAATGCCCCAAAAAGATTTTCAGAAAGCGACATTAAAAATGCTAACAACGTATTTACAAAAACACTTTGGGATTTTAAAAAAATGCAGGCGTTTCCTTAAGCGGTTTCTGATTGAAAAAATTGACAAAAAAAAACAAGCTTTGTGTGAACGTGTCCTAACAACGCTTCCTCCTCTGGGCGCAGCGATTACTCCGGATCTACAGAGCTAGAGATGCTAGACATCATGTTAGTGGCTTCTGCACACCACTGGTTTTCATGGATAGTTTATGGGGCTGTGCATGTGTCCGATTTTTTTTTTTTTTTTTTTTACTTGGACCGAATGCTTTGTGGACAAAAATTGGAGACGTGTCCAATTTTGATTCAAAATCATCGATGTCAGTCCGTGAAAAAAAAATCAGACCACACTTGGATGGCATCTAAGTGCAGTCCGATTTTCATGTACTGACATCCGAGAAAAACTAATGCCGCTCTGATCAACCTCTGATCACAATAATCGGACCATTTTTCTCGGACGTAGAGAAAGTGGTCGTGTGATCCTTGCCTCGAGAAGTGGGGATAGGACGATAAATAAACACACACACAAAAAAACAAATCTGCTGCAAATTGGAGGAGGCATTATATAAGCATATGACACGAAAAAATGTAATAATCGATCCAGCATTGAATATTAATAAGTCCCTACAAATAGTTACTACTAGTTTAGAATTCTCCACTAATTCACTAAATGCAATAACACGAGAACCGGCGGCTTATTCCATAAGTTTTGCCCCAGTCCGTCCTCTCCATTCTTGCAGAAGAATAAACATTTCTACAATATTCAGATAAAGCAGAATATCTGGACTTGATCCTGTGATTAATTCAAACACAACCATAGAGCAGTTGCCTCCAGTAATACAGATGTCGCGCCACATGTTACTGGAGCGGAATTTCATATATGATTTTAATATCTTGGTTATTGGTTAAACAAGCACCTTTTCAGAGTGAGGGGTAAGTGATGAATGATAGAACAGGATTATTATTATTAATATTTACATAGAACCAAAAGCAAAAACTAAGAGATAAAACTTACCAATCCACTTTTCTTCCAATCCACAATTATCCATAACTTTTAGCCACAAAATCTGTACGGTTAATGATTTCGTGCGTTCCAGCTTCAGGTATCACGTAGGTGCTTTTAGCCTCTGATGTTCCCATACGTGCCCCATGGACGTCCCCGCACTGTTGGTGCCGACAATGCCCGCCACAGATCTCCGCAGAGTGCCAGCTGCAGATACCTACCAGATTAACAACTATATACGTCCCTCATAATATCTATAACTGAAATTCCAGAATAGCAACAGTCCAAGCGATAGCCGGCACTCTCATCTTCTTAAAAGAATTGCTTTATTAATCCAGTAGTATAGAAAAGGTACAAAAAATGGTCGACCACGACCGCACAAAAATGAAAAAGGCAGAAAAGAAATATCCCAGGCAACATGTGTCAGACCTACATGGTCATTGGCTTAACAAAGGATGGTGTAGGTCTGAAACATGTTGCCTGGGAGCGCAGAGGATAGCTCTTCTGCCTTTTTAATTTTTTGTGTTGTTGTGTTCGACCATTTTTTGAGCCTTTTCTACTATTGGATTAATAAAGCAATATTTTAAGAAGGTGTGAGTGCCGGCTATCGTTTGGACTGTTGCCATTACTGGAGTATTGTGCCGTGTACCTGGACAGGTGAGATGATTGCTCCTTTTTCACATTGCAATTCCTAGAATGTCTCGAGATCTATAGAATACATATAAAATGACAGAAAAATGATTAAGTACTTAGTAATGAGCAATAATTGTATTTTAATAGGGACCGCTTCCGCACCATGATTAATGTCCTTGGAGATGCATTGGCAGCCGGGATCATGGCACATATCTGCAGGAAAGACTTTGCCAAGCAGAATGACGAGGTAAAGGTAAAACGTCGTTATTTATTAACTTGTACGTGTGTGTAACAGCCAATCAAATGCCTTGGTTGGGTGAATTGGGCATTGGACCCTGGATACCAAGGATGTATTCCCTAAACTAAGCATGTACATAGGTTTCTTTTTATGCATGTGCTACATATATGATTATTAAAGTTATGTGTCACTGTCATTAACGTCACATATCAGGTGCTGATGTATGGACCAGAATAAAGAACTCCGTACAGGGCAGGTGCCGGCTATGTTATACAGCCATCACCTGGCTCTAAAAGCATGTTTCGACACTTGCTCCGAATGCCGCTGTTTAATCACTTAAATGCTGCTCTCAGTCTCTGGCTGCTGTCAGTCTCTGGCTGCTCTCAGTCTCTGGCTGCTGTCAGTCTCTGGCTGCTCTCAGTCTCTGGCTGCTGTCAGTCTCTGGCTGCTCTCAGTCTCTGGCTGCTGTCAGTCTCTGGCTGCTGTCAGTCTCTGGCTGCTCTCAGTCTCTAGCTGCTCTCAGTCTCTGGCTGCTCTCAGTCTCTGGCTGCTCTCAGTCTCTGGCTGCTCTCAGTCTCTGGCTGCTGTCAGTCTCTGGCTGCTCTCAGTCTCTGGCTGCTGTCAGTCTCTGGCTGCTCTCAGTCTCTGGCTGCTCTCAGTCTGGCTGCTCTCAGTCTCTGGCTGCTGTCAGTCTCTGGCTGCTGTCAGTCTCTGGCTGCTCTCAGTCTCTGGCTGCTGTCAGTCTCTGGCTGCTCTCAGTCTCTGGCTGCTCTCAGTCTCTGGCTGCTGTCAGTCTCTGGCTGCTCTCAGTCTCTGGCTGCTGTCAGTCTCTGGCTGCTGTCAGTCTCTGGCTGCTCTCAGTCTCTGGCTGCTCTCAGTCTCTGGCTGCTGTCAGTCTCTGGCAGCAGTATTTAAGAGGCGCAATCACGTGACACGACTGTTTCGGTGCCCATTCGATGTTATATAAAATGAATTAACCCATAGGGCAAAGAACGTGAAGAGGGAAAAAAATCGGAACACCAGAATTGCCTTTTTTTTTTTGTTGCCAATAAAATATATTTATTAAAAAAAAAACTATATAAGTTTGGTATTTCTGTAATGATACCGACACCGAGAGTCATGTTTCCAAATTATTGGACGCCATAAAAATTACCCCCCCCCCCAAAAAAAAAAAAAAAAAAAAAAAAACAATGGTGGCTTTGATTTTTTTTTCATTGCTTTATATGGCATAATAGGCAACAGTATTCAAAGTTACAACTTATGCAGAAAAATAAACCAAACAAAAAAAAAAAGTCCTAGACAAAAAAATAAAAAGTTAATGGGGTATTCTCGTATTCTCATCTCCAAGATCTTATTCCAATATGAAGCAGGTGTAATAATAATAATATTTGTAATAATAATATTAGCAAATACCTCCAATTAGAAATGTAGTAGAGTTCTTCTGATTCGCTGTGTCGCTTACCCCATGTGCAGGCATTGCAGGACCTTAGGTATCCATGGTTACAACCACTCATATAGTGACAGTTAGTTACTTAGTTAGCTGTTAGTAGTTGTAACCATGGCTACCTACACTACTGCAATGCCCTGCACATGGGGTAAACGACATAACGAATCAGAAGAACTATACTACATTTCTAATTTGCGGTATTTGCTAATATTATTATTACACCTACTTTATATTGGAATAGGATCTTGGAGATGGGAATACCCCTTTAATGCTTTTGTAAGAAAGTATGGAGAAAAGTGCGAAAAAGAAAAAAAAGACCAATCATGAAGAATTTAACAGGTTTGCCGGATCATTTTTTGTACTAGCAATATGTAGGAATATAACTAGAAATAAACAAACTTTTCAGGTGATTTCGAGTAATCAAGTTATTGAATTTGCTCAATTTATGATCACTGAGCTCCTCTTGGCCAAAAGGGCTTGTCCATCTTTTGTAACAATTATTTAATTTATTTTTACTTAAATGCATGTATTTTATGTATTTTGGGCTAATAATCTTTTTGTTTAATTTGTTTTAGGTTTCATTAAAACTTTTGCACCGTTTCTTCACATAACTGAGTTAAAGAAGCCCTCCTCCAATCAACATTTTTATCCTCTCAATATAATGCAGTCGTCATATTATACAGCGTTGTGTACTTACAATTGCTCCTTTTGCCTTTCTACCCAGCTAATTCTTCTATTTTCTCTGCTCTATGTAGAAACAGGAAGTCTCTTGTCCCTACATTTATCATCCCCCTCTTCAACTCCTGACCCAGCTGCTCCTCCTCTACCCCTGCCAGGGACTTTTGCAGTGATTTATGACTCATGCAGGGAAAATTGACCTCCTGTTTCTACATTGAGCTTAGAAGGATTCAGCTAGTCTATTTTTAATCACGTGATATCATAGACCTAACGGAATAGAGAAGAATTAACTGGGTAGAAAGGCAAAATGAGCAATTGTAAGTACACAGTGCTGTATAATATGATGACTGCAATATATTGAGAGGATAAAAACTTTGACAGGAGGAAGAGTGCTTCTTTAAGTGAGAATCCATCAGTCCGACCACTTTGAGGGTCTGATGAAGAGTTTGTAACTCTGTTACCTTTCTTTTTCTGAGCTCCTCTCAGCTGATTTGACCAACGACCACATTAATGTCAAATGTGCATGGAAATGAAAGGCCTGTAGAAGCCAAATGGTGCAAAAGTTGTAATGAAACCCAATTGTAAAAATGTTTTTTTAGTCCCAAATACATGCAATTAAGGAAAACAAAAAGAAGTGTTACCAAAAGTGGACAAACCCTTTAAGTCTGAACTTGGTCTCCTCTGTTTATAGAGGAGTCACATGATTGCTGTAGCCAATGACACGAGATCTATTACTATAGATGACCTCGTGTAAGATTTATATACAGTTTTTTTTTTTTTTTTGTGATGACGTGCACTATGAATCTGGGCTGGGAAACAACATGTGTCATAGAAATTATCTGCAGCAAGTGTATTTCCATCGCAATCTGCCCTCATCATTTCCTCTCCAGATCTCGCGATTCGCCCCGTTGTAGCTATATCTCTCCGTCTGTAAGGTTTTTCTCACTCTCTCCCCTCCATCTGGGCCTGCGCTTTCTATTTCCTCACGTCTGGGACTATTTTTTACTGATCTTTCAACCTGTTGTGAGTTAGAACGGAAATCTGGAAATTCTTTTGACTTTGGGCGTCTCTGACGGGAAATCAAGAGATCTTTTATATTAACCTTTTCCATCCAGTACGACAATTGTTACAGCATCTACTATTCGGATGTGACCCTCCGTCTCCGGCGTAGACGATGGATGGCCCCGTTTATTCTCTAGGTCCTGTCCCCGGGTTGGGTTTGGTGACATCATCGCTCTTGTAGCGATCGACGCTGATCCCTTAATCGTTGTAGGAGTTAATTTGGTCTCTTAAGTGCAATCTGCAGGGTGGGATAGGAAGGAAACGAGGGGCCGGGTCTTAATGAGCTCGGTAACAAGGGAACACTGGCTCAGTCAGTACGGCTCGGCTGGGGTACGCGGGGTCTTTGAAGTGGTTTGCCTTTGCTCCATCTCTCATTAGTAGAGTATAAAAGTTGCACAAACATAATAGAACAGATTTTCTAGGATCTTTTCCTAACAAAGTTTGAGGTTTTCACACACTTTAATGTGAATTTTTATTTGGCCTCTACATCTATTTTAGAGTCATATTGTGGTATTTTTTTATTTGAATAGTTTAAAAAACACACACATGCTTTAATAAAAAAAAAAAAAAGTGCCACCTCTGTCCACAGGTGGTATATGTTATTGCAACTCAATTTCATTCTTTTTTTCACAGCGTTCATGTGGTTGTTCTAATTCTGTGCATCCCCTTTAATATCACAAGGACCAAGAGGAATACATTTATGTAGCTTCAGGGAGTGTAAAACTACTCGGTTGTATATTTACATTGCAGGAGCAGATCAGGTCTCCAGCTGTGAGACATAGAGAAGACAGAAATTGCTTATTACCGCTCCTGCTTTCTCCTTTGCTGACTACATACCCCTCAACGGTCACTATTTACTGAATAGAAGAATCGCAATGCTGATGCTTGTATTGGACCCAGCGATCAGATGATCGCCGCGTATCTACTCGGCATAGGAGTGCTGCTGGGTCCTAGCTAACCCAGATCAGCTCTGCTAATGACTTGTGTCACTGTAGTGGGCTGCTTTCCCTGTGACTGGGGGGAAAAAAGTTATGTCCCCCTTGGACCTTTTAGAATCTCAGCTTAAAAAAAAAAAAAAATTATAAAAAATTTCAGCATGCCAGAGTTTGACCTGAAATTTGGATCACACTCGGCCAATCAAGTCAGTGAGTCCGTGGAAAACTTTGACTGCACTTGGACGACATATGAGTGCAGTCCGATTTCCAAGGACTGACACAATTGAGAAAATGGAGACTTTTTTTCCATCTTCTTTTCCTCCAAGACACTCTGATCTCACTTTGATCTCAGTATGATCACTCTGATCTCAGTATGATCACTCTGATCTCAGTCTGATCACACTCTTATCACACTCTGATAACTCTCTGATCCCACTGTGATCACTCTCATCTCACTCTGATCTCAGTCTCCTCTCACTCTGATCACACTTTGATTACACTCTGATCTCACTCTGATCTCAGTCTCCTCTCACTCTGATCACACTCTGATCTCACACTGATCTCACACTGATCACAGTCTGATCTCAGTCTCCTCTCACTCTGATCATACTCTGATCTCACTCTGATCACACTCTGATCTCTTTCTGATCTCACTCTGATCTCACACTGATCACGCTCTGATCTCAGTCTCCTCTCACTCTGATCATACTCTAATCTCACACTGATCTCACTCTGATCTCACTCTGATCTCAGTCTCCTCTCACTCTGATCATACTCTGATCTCACTCTGATCACACTCTGATATCACACTGATCACACTCTGATCTCACACTGATCACACTCTGATCTCAGTCTCCTCTCACTCTGATCATACTCTGATCACACTCTGATCTCACACTGATCTCACTCTGATCTCAGTCTCCTCTCACTCTGATCATACTCTGATCTCACTGTGATCACACTCTGATCTCACACTGATCTCACTCTGATCTCAGTCTCCTCTCACTCTGATCATACTCTGATCTCACTGTGATCACACTCTGATCTCACACTGATCACAGTCTGATCTCAGTCTCCTCTCACTCTGATCATACTCTGATCTCACTCTGATCTCTTTCTGATCTCACTCTGATCTCACACTGATCACACTCTGATCTCACACTGATCACACTCTGATCTCACACTGATCACACTCTGATCTCAGTCTCCTCTCACTCTGATCATACTCTGATCACACTCTGATCTCACACTGATCTCACTCTGATCTCAGTCTCCTCTCACTCTGATCATACTCTGATCTCACTGTGATCACACTCTGATCTCACACTGATCTCACTCTGATCTCAGTCTCCTCTCACTCTGATCATACTCTGATCTCACTGTGATCACACTCTGATCTCACACTGATCACAGTCTGATCTCAGTCTCCTCTCACTCTGATCATACTCTGATCTCACTCTGATCTCTTTCTGATCTCACTCTGATCTCACACTGATCACACTCTGATCTCAGTCTCCTCTCACTCTGATCTCACTCTGATCTCTCTCTGATCTCACACTGATCACACTCTGATCTCTCTCTGATCTCACACTGATCACACTCTGATCTCTCACTGATCACACTCTGATCTCACACTGATCTCACACTGATCTCACTCTGATCATACTCTGATCAGAGTGTGGTCACAGTGTGATATGCATTAGTGACCTGATTCTCTCGAATGAGAAGATCTACAGTCATCTGCACCTGCTCTAGTACTGAAGATCGAGCAGCTACCCACGAAGGTGACCTAGTAGCTGAATGTGGCCCTCATCCACCTGAAATTTGGACCCCAGGGGATGTAGCCTTCTTTTCAGGATAAGGAGCAGGTATGAACGCTGCAGTATGCTGAGTGAGCCCTTCCATCTCCATAATTTACATTGGGTATGTTCATGTATATACATCTTTGCATTAACATTTTTTTACGTCTCTAGTCTATGGTCCCAATTCATCAAGACCAGCGATGTTCAGGTCGGTCTTGATGAGGGAGCATTTTGGAATCAGACACTCTTGATTCATTAAGAGGCCCATGTACGAATCAAGATTGTCTGACAAGTGGTGTGTGACTCTGTGCACCCTGTCACAGGTCTTACTCCGGTCATGAATAAGATGAGCTGTGGCGTCACACACCATTGCGACCCCTTCCCGTCCAACCTCTGCCCATTTTGGTGGAGCTTGGCAAATCTGATCTGGAAACACAAAAATTTTGATAACAACATCATATATTTCTGAGTAATCACCTCTTTGACCCAACCTTTTCTGAAATGTGATATTGGACACTTTTATGAAGGGATGGGCTTCATTTGAGGCATCCAAAAATATCTTGTGTTCACTATTTCCAGTCTAGATCAGTTCATTTAATTTTTTATTAGCGTTGTGATCTGATTGTTCCCTGTGTTCAGATAATTTTTTTGTGTTTTCCAGGTTCCTCTTATTTGTGAGACCAAGCCAATAAGTATCCACCAGATCATGGCCTACCAACGGAACGGCTGCGTGAAGAGCCGAAGTGCTCCTCACCTTTCTCATACAGTACAAGAGTTTCACCAAGTTCAAATCGACCCAGAACCTGACGTTCCGGATCCATCAGACACCTGCACAGAAAAAGATCACTGTACGATAGAGATCAGTGAGTTGGAGACTAATGTGTAACTGTAAGGTATGGTCTCCTGAAGAACAGAGCAGGTCCTAAATCAATGTGCACCTGGAGGTGGCATGAGAAGGATGTTTGAGACATCACCTTATAGGACCCCTCCATCAGAAGAAGAGGGCACATCACACCAACCAAGAGTAACTCCCGGTTCTTTATCCGAAGGATGATGTTAAAAACTCACATTAACCTGACTGCCAACTTGCAATGATCTCATGGTTATGGTTATGGTCTCAATGTGTAGGACAAATGTTGGGGACTTCTTCTCTCAAGACAGTTTTTTTTTTTTCATTATATTCAATACCGTCCAGTTGCCACCATAGTTGCCCCACAAAATCCGCAGTGCAGAAATATGACAAGACAAGGACGTTTACATGGCTAGCCTCACTTGGTAAAGGAAATTTTATAAAATGTGATCAATTTGTGTGTTTGTAGAGTAGAAAAAAAAAAACCTGGTGCCTACAATCCTCCGCTTGAAATAACACATCTGTGTGGTGTCTTGTACGTTTTAGGGCCATTAATCACTTTTAATATAAACTTCATGGGTATTAAGTTATTTTTATCTAATCAGGTAGAAAGTTCAGGTGAAGACCACATTTCATGACTCGGGTTTACAGGACTTTTTCAAAAACAGCGCCACATCTATTTACAGGTTGTGTGTGGAATTGCAGCTGGGTTCTATTTACTTCAGTCGAGTTGAGCTGCAATATTTGACACAATCCATAGATAGTTGTAGCGCTGTTTTTGTAAGGAAACAGCCATGTTTTTCTAATCCTGTACAAAAACTTTAAGATGCATTTAAACCTGGCTTAAAAGCTTAATGTGTCATGTCGTATGGTTACAGTATGGTTTCTAGACATGGATATACATTGTAATGTAGTATTGAAAGTCATTGGAGCGTGATTGTAAGGACCTACAACCTCTACAGCCACCGAGAATTTTCCACTGCCGATCGTAAAAAAAAAAAAAGAATATTTGCTAAACTTTGACTCCTGGTTGCCTGCTGTATTTTTACCAAGACACAAAATAAGAAGGCACAATTCAATGGGGACACTTTTGTTTTTTTTTTCGGCTTGGTTTCATACTTCTTTTTAGGTAATAAAACAAATTGGAAATACATTGACTTGCTGTTTTCTTCCTTCTCTCCAGGGTCAGACTTGAGATTGATCTAAGCCCTGAAGAGCATTGTAAGTTAATGCATTGCTTTGCAGCCCTTGCTCTCAAATTATTCTCTAGGAATGTAAAAAATTAAACAATTAAAATATCTTTAATTAGCAAATCTTATGATTTGTTTAAGATGTTAATCACTTTAAAGTAGCAATGGACGGCAGTGTGACCAGCCTCTTCTTACCTCAGCACCCCTGGTATCTCCAGTATTAGATCAGATAGACATGGCGGACAGCAGTGTGAGCAGCCTCTTCTTACCTCAGCATCCCTTGTATCTATATTATTAGATTAGATAGACAGGGTGGACAGCAGTGTGAGCAGCCTCTTCTTACCTCAGCATCCCTGGTATCTAGTATTAGATAGACGGGGTGGACAGCAGTGTGAGCAGCCTCTTCTTACCTCAGCACCCCTGGTATCTAGTATTAGATTAGATAGACAGGGTGGACAGCAGTGTGAGCAGCCTCTTCTTACCTCAGCACCCTGTATCTCCAGTATTAGATCAGATAGACAGGATGGAAAGCAGTGTTAGCAGCCTCTTCTTACCTCAGCATCCATTGTATCTATATTATTAGATTAGATAGACAGGGTTGACAGCAGTGTGAGCAGCCTCTTCTTACCTCAGCACCCTGTATCTCCAGTATTAGATCAGATAGACAGGGTGGACAGCAGTGTGAGCAGCCACTTCTTACCTCAGCATCCCTGGTATCTCCAGCATTAGATCAGATAGACAGAGTGGACAGCAATGTGAACATGCTCTTACCTTAGCATCCTTGATATCTTCAGTATTAGATCAGATAGACAGACTGGACAGCAGTGTGAGCATACTCTTACCTTAGCATCCCTGGTATCTCCAGTATTAGATACGATAGACAGGATGGACAGCAGTGCGAGTGACTTCTTACCTCAGCATCTCTGGTATCTCCAGTATTAGATCATAAAGGAAGTGTGGACAGCAGTGTGAGCAGCCTCTTTGTACTACAGCACCTATGGTATCCCCAGTATTAGATAAGATACACAAGGTGGTCAGCAGTGTGAGCAGCCTCTTCTTTCCTCAGAACCCATGGTATCTCCAGTATTAGATCTGATAGACAGGGTGGACAGCAGTGGGAGCAGCCTCTTATAATCTCAGGACCCCTGGTATCTCCAGTATTAGATCAGATAGACTGGGTGGACAGCAGTGAGACCAGTCTCTTCTTACCTCAGTATCCCTGGTATCTAGTATTAGATAGACGGGGTGGACAGCAGTGTGAGCAGTCTCTTCTTACCTCAGCATCCCTGGTATCTCCAGTATTAGATCAGATAGACATGGTGGACAGCAGTGTGAGCAGCCTCTTCTTACCTTTGCAGCCCTGGTATCGCCAGTATTAGATTCAAATATCCAATGATAGCACATCTTCCTAACCATGAAGGGAGAAGGCGCTGCTATGTACACAAACACTTCTATTAAGATTCTAGAATAGGTGTCTATTACTATGTCAGTGTAACAAGGCCGCGGCCATTTTAATGTTTTTATAGTGATTACCTCCTTGGACAAAACAAGGGTGATTTGCTTATTAAAAGTATTTAGTAATTTATAGGAGAATGGAAGCTAGATATTTCAGGCAGGTAACTGAGAGGAGTAGTAAGTGAATTTTGACCTCTAAAATAAAGAAGATTAATGAATGAAGCATGGCAGAAGCTCTTTTAAGGCCATATTCACACATTCATGTGTCATAGTCTGAGCATGGACTGTGATTAACAAATTGGGCTCAGGTATCCTGACCCAAACTTGACAGCCTCACCATGACACATGGATGCGTGTGTGGCATATGGAAAATAATAAGGCAAACTAGAATATACAATCTTAAAATTAACCAAATTTTTCATAGTGGTTCATGCTGTTTGATAAATCTGGCAGATCTAGAGACTGTTAGTCTAAAGTTGGCCATCCATATTAGATGGCCTTTGGATGAACGATGCTTTGGATGATAATTCGGCCAACAGCCATCTCATCCGCCTCTCCCATACACAGGAGTGCTAGTTTGGCCAAGTGCTCCTGTGTTCTCTATGAAAAAGCCACCAACTGACTCTACAGCCGGCGGCTTATCTCCAGGAAAACAATACGATCAGCAGTCTGAAATTAGACATGTTCGATCGATATCTCTCCATATGATCAGTTGGCTGGCTCCCCAAAACACACTACAGTCGGCCAAACTCATCAATATTCATGGTTCAGCCAACATTAATCTGATGTGTATGGGGGGCCTTTAGTTTACACTTCGGTGACTTTTCTGAGCACAATATGTGAAATCTCTGCTTGCAGCCAAACTGGGCGTTTCTTCAGAGTTTTCTCTGTGGGTGTGTGCTTCCACCTCTCCCTCCCAGATCCCAATCACAGCTTGGCAACTGGTCTAGCAGTTTCAGACACTGTTGAGCTGTAATTGGCAATGTCTGGGAGGGAATAGTGAAAGCACATGTCCCTAGAGAAGACTCACAAGAAACACCCAGTTGGTCTGCAAGAAGAAATTTCCCATAGTGCCTTTGAAAATTAACAAATGTGAATATCTCTGCAATAGTGCGACAGTGGAAAATGGAAAAGAGTGGCAGAATCAGGGAAGCTCAGGGTTTTTTACAAGGTACTTAACCCAATTTTTTTGAGCAACTGAAAGACCTCTTTAAATGCAACAGAATAATCAAACACTAAACATTATATGTGCTGATCTAAACATACAGAAATCCTGTGAAAGTCTGATGTGAAGTAAGTGATTGGGCATGTTTGCATTTATGTATGGGATTGTGTTTTTCTCTCATTTTAAAGATTCATACAACTTTATTTTACAAACATTTTCCACTATAAAGTGTCCATGGAAAACGGAGTTAGTTTACAATCAGATGGTTCCTGTCCTAAAGCCATGTCATGCTAGTAGTGTCTTATCCTCTCGGTGCAGGTCATTTGAGGATAGCCCGAAAACCATATCCTATATGTAACAGAATATTCCGTCAGGTGATAAAAAATATATTCCGAATATCAAGACCCAAAAGATGCATACAATATTGAGCACAAAAAGTATATTTTGGGTTTACAGGTGCTTCTCACAAAATTAGAACATCATTAAAAAGTTAATTTATTTCAGTTCTTCAGTACAAAAAGTGAAACTCATATATTATATAGTCATTACAAACAGAGTGATCTATTTCAAGTAATTACTTCTGTTAATGTTGATGATTATAGCTTACAGCCAATGTAAACCCAAAAGTCATTATCTCAGTAAATTAGAATAATTAACAAAAACACCTGCAAAGGCTTCCTAAGCGTTTATAAAGGTCCGTTAGTCTGTTTCAGTAGCTCCACAATCATGGGGAAGGCTGCTGACTTGACAAATGTCCAGAAGGCAGTCACTGACACACTCCACAAGGAGGGGAAGCCACAAAAATAGTCATTGCTACAGAAGCTGGCTGTTCACAGAGGGCTGTATCCAAGCATATTAATGGAAGGTTGAGTGGGAAAAAAAGTGTGGTAGAAAAAGGTGCACAAGCAACATTTTCAAGCTGGTGTTATAAAGTATTCTAATTTACTGAGATAATGACTTTTGGGTTTTCATTGGCTGTAAGCCATAATCATCAACATTAACAGAAATAAACACGTGAAATAGATCACTCTGTTTGTAATGGCTCTATATAATATGAGTTTTACTTTTTGTATTGAAGAACTGAAATAAATTAACTTTTTGATGATATTCTAATTTTATGATATGCACCTGTATAGATATATGTATCCAGGTTCTCTAGGCATAAAACTTAATTTAAAAAAAAGCAAAACCAAGAGTTTGAGAATCAGTCGGATTTATTATAACACTTTAGACATATAATAGAATAATTTGGGAAATGTTTATTTTTCATGATCAGTATTTCTGTATTATAAAAGTGACTCTATCTTGCTCATTGGGACAGAATCCGGACGATTAGTTGTACTTTTTGTAATTTAACTTTTAATACTGTTGCTTGAATTGAATCCACAGGAGAACTCAAACTTTAACATGTGAGATATTCTGTCCCAAAAGATGACGCAACAATTGACTTTATACAACGTATTGCAGCAATTAAGCATAAGACTATGTATGATACCATAATTTTTCAGCATGATCACTACATACATATATGCTTCACTAAAAAAAAGAAATTAACAGGTCATTTAAAGACGTATTCCAAATCTAATAAGGGAACTTTCTCACAAGACCTACCCAACTTCCTTCCCGGTTTGCTGTCAGTTCTATCAGTTTTTTTAATATGGACCGGTAAAGTTGTATGTCACGACCTTTAAAAAAAAAAAGTGATTCCCATCCCTGTTCTGGAATATTTGACCGTACAGAACACTGCACCGAAATTTTTTTACTTCAACTGCACTGTCTTGTTTCTGCTCCATTCTCAAGTTGTGTCATGTTTGCCTATCCTAATGCAATATAAGTGAAGTTACCGCACCTCCTAAATAGAGCATCATAGATTTAAAAAAAAAAAAAAAGCATCTCTTGCATTTTTTTGGACATTATAGTTCAGGGGTGGAAACAATGACAATGTATATATTACAGGGTGAAGATCACAGCATAGATCTTTTAGAAAAATGCTCAAAAAGGTAAAGAAATTCAGCAATTTATACAGTAATGATGATGACACATTTAACTGAGCAAATTAAAAAATGCAGACAATTATAATTAGTGATGCTGGAATTTCACCCTAATACGATATTTTAGCACATATCGTAAAATTGACCAATACATGTAAGGACTTTCGTTAGAATTATGCTAGCTGTAAAAATAATTTATGTTGTCCGTATTAGCAACAGGACGTTACCTGGTTCTGCCTGTCCAGGAGATCTACTGATTTAACCATAAACCTGAAATAAAATATAAAAATATCACAAAAGCCAGCTTTTGCAGGGTCCATGGAGGACATTTCTCTCATGTTGACTAAATCGGAGTCTTCTTTATTTTATTTTATTTTTTTTATCGACGGAGGAATCCACAATGTTCAGCTAAGCTAGACGAGAGGAGGTCATGGAATGTAGATCCTAAAAATAGGAAAGTTGTACGTTAGGCAGGGTCCAATTTTTCTGCTTTACGGTTGGAGCTGTTGGTCCTTATGCCATCTTACCTTGTGAGTGGAAAATAAAATGGAATTCTGTCTGCCAGAGTGGTTTTTTTTTCTGCATTGTGCTCATTTAGATTGAAAACTAGAATTACTATGTGTAAAAAAAATGAATCTAGATTGAGGCAGAGCTGTAACAAGATATTAAGATTTGAGAGTCCTCAGTGGTTGATACTAGTGAGAAGCGAGTATTCTCGTTGCTTGGGTTTTCCCGATCACGCTCGGGTAGTCTCCGAGTATTTATGACTGCTCGGAGATTTAGTTTTCATCGGCCTCAGCTGAATGATTTACAGCTACTAGCCAGGCTGAGTACATGTGGGGGTTGCCTGGTTGCTAGGGAATCCCCACATGTAATCAGCCTGGCTAATAGCTGTAAATGATTCAGCTGCCGCAATGAAAACTTAATCTCCGAACACTAACAAATACTCAGAGATCACCCGAGCAATGAGTACACTCGCTCATCACCAGTTGATACCTTTTATTGGCTAACTGAAAAGATGGTAACAAATTGCAGCTTTCAAGACTACTCAGGTCTGTTCATCGGCCATATGCCTCATGAAGGGACCTGTGTAGACTCGAAAACTTGCAATCTGTTATAATCTCCACTTCATCTTATAAACCACTGAGGACTCTCAAATTTTAATATTTTTCTAGCTACTGGCTAACACGGTATAAAGATATATTTTTCCTGAATTGAGCTGTAACAAGTAATAATGGGGTCCAGTAGTTAAAAATGAAATGGGGCCTCACATCCCCATGATTTCATCAGCAAGTACGTTAAAAAGTTTTATTAAAAAATGTTAATACAGTCGTCACCTACATTTCACAACATGTCAAATTAAAACAGCCCCGCCCAGGTACACTACATCCCCAATCTTCCATTTTTCTAATTATAAGTCAGCCAATCCACCAGGTACATATCTCTTCTTCGATTGTACCCTGATGCGGACGGGTAGTTCTGGATCCCTCCACGGTCCCATTCCCTTCACATTTATTATTTTTTAATTTTTTCTTTTCTTTCTTTTTTCTTCTTTACTTTTCTTCTTCTATTATTTTAAAATAATTTTGTTAATATTGCAAATTATTTGTGGGTGAGGGTCTGTTTGCTACCCCTGTCCTCTTCCTTACCTCTGACATTATGCACCCCTTTTTTTCTGCATAGATTTATTTCTTTTTGAGTATATTTGTTTTACTCACTTATATAGCACCATCATATTCCTGCAGCGCTTCACAGATACAATCATCACTGCTCTCACTGCCCTCATCAGTGTGTCTATAAACCCCTTGCAGATGTTGTCCTTGATGGGATTTGAAACCAGGTCCCCAACACTGCAAGGTAACAGTGCTAACCACTGAGCCACCGTGTGTTTAATGTCTACCTCTGTTTCTTATGATTCCTTTACTTTATTGTCATCCTTCTTTGGAAAACTAATACCGGTAATTCTTTGAATTAGAGGTTTTTTTTTAATACTGATACTTACCGCAATTATTCTTGGTCTTAATCATCTTTTTCTGTTTCTTCCTCCTTTTGCCTCTTGGTGACCTTGAAAGTGAGATTGCTCTCAATGTCTAAGACTTGTAATTTCTCCAGACCCTCGAAGGCGGACTCCATCACTGACTGCGGTGTTAGCGCATTGAACCTAGCAAAGAAGATTTACTTAGGAAACCCATCATTAAATGACATCTATTTAAGAAGTAGACTTTACATTCTTACCGGAGGAAGATTCCCTTTAGGTTAGGAGTGGACTGAAATGCGCTGTCAGGGACGGTAGAGATCTTGTTACTCTGAAGGTACAGATACTCAAGACTCTCGGGAAGGTCCGGTGGGACATAGGACAGTAAGTTTCCTGACAAGTCGAGTAGCTGAAAGGAGAGGACACACTTTTCTTATTGACCAAGTAAACTTAGCACTGGTAGACTGCAGAACACTTAATGTTCTGAAGGGATTCTCATTCATTTCAAGGGCATGTATACCATATGGGCAAACCTAGCATGGGGCTTATATCAAGACTGATGGCTGGTCCAGTCTTCTTAAATTTTATGTGCCAAGAACTTGTGCAGGATTCACCCCTAGACTACTTTACTAGCAAATAAGAGAGTAAGAAGTTGCCCAAAGGGTCACTCTTTCCTTGATAGCAAAACCTGGCTCCATAATCGAGAGCACAAAAACCTCTTGTCTTCTCTGTAGACCACTGCCATGTAAAGGTTCTATGTTTGCAGTGCATGTCAGAGATATGTATCTAGGATGACTTCTGACCTATATCTCCGACAGTTCAAAACAATTAGGAAAACATATGCTAATGTCTGCCTCTTTGATAAAAAAAATTACAGTATGTATGCATACGCGTTGCTTGCATATGTACCCTGAGTATGCTTTACCAGCACAAATGCCCAACGTGAACTGCCAACAGTGTAATTACAGCCTAGTACTGTTTTCACCAAAGTGGCTTGGATAGCGACTTGTCATTAAACAGATTTTCTAGGTTTAGAATACTTAGTCTTTTATTAGGAAAGGCCATCAACATTAGATGGAGGTCTCACTCTTGGGATTCCGAGAGCGCTGCATAATTTTTAATGTTCCGTCGCCCCATTGAAGTGAATATCACAACTGGCAACCAGAGGTGGACATACTATTGGAGCAGCCTATGCAGCCACTCAGAGACCTTAGAGGTAAGGGGGCCACATCTACCTCTACACTGTGTGCAGAATTATTAGGCAAGTTGTATTTTGATCACATGATACTTTTTATACATGTGTCCTACTCCATGCTTTTCAGGCTTGAGAGCCAACTACCAATTAAGTAAATCAGGTGATGTGCATCTCTGTAATCAGGAGGGGTGTTGTCTAATGACATCAAAACCCTATATAAGGTGTGCTATTAGGAAACTTCCTTTAGCAAAATGGGTCAGAAGAGAGATTTGACAGGCTCAGAAAAGTCCAAAATTGTGAGATGTCTTGCAGAGAGATGCAGCAGTCTTGAAATTGTCAAACTTTTGAAGCGTGATCACTGAACAATCAAGCGTTTCATAGCAAATAGCCAACAGGGACGCAAGAGGTGTGTCGGGCAAAAAAGGAGCAAAATAACGGCCCATGAATTGAGGAAACTCAAGCGTGAAGCTGCCAACATGCCATTTGCCACCAGTTTTGCCATATTTCAGAACTGCAACGTTACTGGAGTAACAAAAAGCACAAGGTGGCCAATGTAAGGAAGGCTGAAAAACGACCACCTTTGAACAAGAAACATAAGATGAAACGTCAAGACTGGGCCAAGAAATATCTTAAGATTGAATTTTCAAAGATTTTATGGACTGATGAAATGAGAGTGACTCTTGATGGGTCAGATGGATGGACCTGAGGCTGGATCAGTAAAGGGCAGAGAGCTCCACTCCGACTCAGATGCCAGCAAGGTGGAGGTGGGGGACTGGTATGAGCTGGTATCCTCAAAGATGAACTTGTGGGACCTTTTCGGGTTGAGGATGGAGTGAAGCTTAACTCCCAGACCTACTGCCAGTTTCTGGAAGACCACTTCTTCAAGCAGTGGTAAAGGAAGAAGTTGGTATCGTTCAAGAAAAACATGATTTTCATGCAGGACAATGCTCCATCACATGCTTCCAACTACTCCACAGCGTGGCTGGCCAGTAAAGGTCTCAAAGAAGAAAAAATAATGACATGGCCCCCTTGTTCACCTGATCTGAACCCCATAGAGAACCTGTGGTCCCTCATAAAATGTGAGATCTACAGGGAGGGAAAACAGTCCACCTCTCGGAACAGTGTCTGGGAGGCTGTGGTGGCTGCTGCATGCAATGTTGATCGTAAACAGATCAAGCAACTGACAGAATCTATGGATGGAAGGCTGTTGAGTGTCATCATAAAGAAAGGTGGCTATATTGGTCACTAATGTTTTTGGCTTTTATTTTTGCATGTCAGAAATGTTTATTTCTAAATTTTGTGCAGTTATATTGGTTTACCTGGTGAACAGAAACAGGTGAGACGGGAATATATTTGGTTTTTATTAAGTTGCCTAATAATTCTGCACAGTAATAGTTACCTGTACAAACAGATATCCTCCTAAGATAGCCAAATCTAAAACAACCCCACTCCAACTTCCAAAAATATTAAGCTTTGATATTTATGAGTCTTTTGGGTTGATTGAGAACATAGTTGTTGATCAATAATAAAAATAATCCTCTAAAATACAACTTGCCTAATAATTCTGCACACAGTGTAAATTAGGTGGAAGTGAGCATTATGATGATTTATGGGGCCAAGAGGGGCTCTTATAATGTTCTTACATGGTTGCCCTCGTCTGTCTGTGACAAGCCAAGCACAGGAGCTTAGTACACCCTTGGTGTGGCCAAACATTTAAGTGCACCTTCTCACCTACTTGTTTTCCCTCAATCTCTGACCTTTTTGGCTCTATAAAGCCAGAGCTGTCAATCAAAGAAGAGCGAGGGTGGAGATAGAGGGAAAAGATGCAGTTGATTTCAACAGTCATTTTGTGCTGACAGACTCCCTCTAAAGAACTTCTACAAACTTTTGAGGACCTCACCTGGAGGCTAGTGAGCTCTACCCAGGCCCCGGTGTAGATGGAGCTGATTTTGAGTTTATTGTTTTTCATATACAGTTCTTTCAGTTTTGACATCCCAGTTAGCGTGTCTGGTGGTATGGAGCTAATTTCATTATCATTCAGTCTCAGAATTTCCAAATTTTTGGGTAATCCATGTGGCACAGATCTCAAATAGTTGCCGGATAACTCCAAGGTCTTGAGGAGCCTCAGTTTGCGGAAGGCGTCTTTATGTACTGCACTACTTAAAATTTTGTTGTATCTCAGGTTCAAGTCCTCCAGGAGATAAGTAGTGGCGAAATCATCCTTGGAGATACCAGTGATCTGATTGTGAAGGAGCATAAGTGTCTTCACTCTCCGTGGAAGTCCAGCCGGTATCTTCTCCAACAAGTTGTTGTACATATGAAGAGTATGTAATTTCTTTAAACCAAGGAAAGCTGTTGGATGGATACCTCGAGCCCTCAGCTTGTTGTTATGAAGCAGGAGATACTCCAGGTTTCTAATCTGGGTCAAAACATTATTAGAGATATTCCTGATCATATTTTTTTCCAGATGAAGTATGACAATGTTACGTGGTAGCCCACTGGGAATGTGTGTCAGGTTATTGCTTGAGAGGTCCAGGTACTCCAATCTGTTTAGGTTCCTGGAGTGATAAGAATAACAGTAGTGATAAGTAATAGACTCAAAAGTGGAGGAAAATTAGAGGAACGTCAAGATGACCTCAAAAAGTCTCTGAGAAATAAACAACTTTTTGACTAGAAATGTTGTAGTCAATCTAACTATATACAAACCAAATTTACCTTGAGACTCCTGAAAAAAAGACAATACCTTCTAGACTCTTGGAAAAGTCATCAAATATCGCATGTACTGCCAAAACTTCCTGGAAGGAATCGCTGTTAGAAGGTTTCTTGTGTTTGAGGCTGAGATGCTCTGTTTCGAAAGAGAACTTAACACCTGATTTATGCTGTCCAAACTGCGGGCAGCGTGAATCAGAACCATTTCTGAAACTCTCCGAGAAATTATAGTTAGAAGATCCGCCGCCAGAGACAAGACATAATCGTCTCTTCCGGTTGACTGTCAGAGCTAGCAAGAGACCTGTCAATCACCTAGAGCGGCGCTGGGAAAAGCCGTTGGGAGGAAGTGATGGACTAGTCCAGATTCCGACTTTGGTCCTTCGCCAGATCTTTAAATACTGGGAAGCGCTGGAGCGTTTCAGAGGAAAATATTCGAGGTGGCAATATGATATTGTAGACATGTACTCTTATTCTATATCATGGAGGTATATTCTATCTAGGACTGTTTATTTTTATGCCGTCATATATGTGATTCGATTAATATTATCTACAGGCTTACAATTGGTTATTGCTATTACTTTATGGTCTAACCTTCAAGTGCTTTGTTAGTAAATATCATGGTTAGACTAGGGCTTAACCTACATTGAGCAGGGTCACCATAACACAATTTTAATGAGTTCCATTTAATCAGAGACCAAGTGTAAAAATGCACATTCACGGGGCGGGTAAAGGCAACAGGAAATGGTTGTGATTTGGACAGGATTTGGAAAAAGGGGCATGGTCACGATAAAATATTTCACAATTGGCAACTTCCTAGGTATTGATCCTTGAAATTTGACAACTATACCATATGGCTCTCCACCTTGTGTGCATATACAGTTACACAATAAAGTGGTCAAACAATACAGATATGTAACTTTCTACTAGTTATGACAGAGGTATAGCTGCAAGGGGTGCAAAGATAGTAGTCAAAGATAGTAGTCGCACCGAGGTCATGGTCCCTGAGGAATCCCAAAGGTTCCTCTGACACATAAAAAGATACCAGTATTGAAAATGCCACATAGTAGGTGCCAAGCACTTCTGTGAAACCTCTGAAAACAAAATGATTGAGAATTGATATTCAACATGTCCGGTCCTCTTCTCTTTCCAAATGAACATCGGCGAAACATCATATACACATCAAGTGGTTATCCGATCCCGCTGAATTTAGCAGGTTCAGCCAATCTTAGTGTAACGTGTTTGACTACCTTCATATGGAATTTATTGTTTCTGTGGAATCTATAGTTTATATTATATAGTTACATGGTGGTTAAAAAAGACCTATGTCCATTAAGTTCAACCGAGGGATGGCAGAGGACGCTGAATGAAGAGGTGGGGGTACAAGCATAATGCATGAACCAATCTGCCTTAAAGAGCTTATTTCCTGAGAGTCGTCAAACATTAGGATCAATATTTTTTTTTTTATATTTCTGTATATTCTTAAACACAATAATGTTTTCCCCAGCCTGAATCTCAAATGAAAATTCACTTACATAAATGTCTCGTTATTCATGCCTTCATTGGAAAGGAAGTTGTTTTGTAGGTAAAGTTCACGCAAACCTAAGAGGTGGCTAAACGCTCCCACAGGAATCTTCTCCAACCTGTTGTTCTGTGAAAATAAATACATTCTTATACCCAGAATGAATAGAAGGTCGGCGGCTGCAGGTCAACAAGACGAGCGACAAGTGGAATCCCAACCTAGACATTAATGGCACATTTGGTGTTTGAGGAAGCGAGTGCTCGGGAATCATTCAAACAATGCACGGGATCATCAATTGTCTATGAAGATCAATGTTCCTTAACGTTTTTACCATGAGGCATCTGCCCTGATGAGCGTGTGAGAGCAGGATTTATATTTTATCTACCCTGACTTCATTTTAGTTTCTTTCTACATGTATTTCTTTCCTTCCAAGATGGAGTCCATGATCAGATAAAGGGTCTCTGGAATCTCATAGTGTAAAGACACAGACATCAGAGAAAAGAACCTTTAAGCTATGTGCACACGTTCAGTTTTTTTCGTGCTAAAAACGCTATAAAAACTCATTAAAAACGCATACATTCTGCATTCTATCATTTAGAATGCATTCTGCATGTTTTGTGCACATGGATGCGTTTTTTTCCGCAAAAAAATCGCATTGCGGTAAAAAAATGAGCATGTTCATTATTTTTGCGGATTTTCTGCATTTTACCCGCAATGCTATGCATTTGGGAAAAAACGCACAAAAAACGCACAAAAAACGCGTGCTCGGATTTCTAGATAAATAGAGGCAATCATTTTACTAATTGATGAAGGTAAGACATCAAAGACCTCCTCCTCCATTTATTAGCTCTCAGTGCCTTAATAGGGTACGGTATATAAAAATGGGTTCTCTCAGCTGGACAACCCCTTTTAAATGAAATCTGTCAGTACAAAATGACTGTTCAAACCAAGCACAGATGCTCCGTGCACCCTTGGTGTGGCCGAGCAGTTCAGTTCACCTTCCCGTATACATGATTTCCATCTCTGTCCACCCTCTTTTGTCTCCTGTAAAGCCAGAGCTGTCGATCAAGGAAGAGATGGTGGAGATTGATGCAAAACAATTAGGTGGGAAGGGGCAATGAACTGCTCAGCTACACCAAGGGTGCACCGAGCGCCTGTGCTTGGTTTGAAAAGTCATTTTGCACTGATAGAGTCCATTTAAACTTGCATGAGTTTGTTTTGTACCTTGTTTCTCTAATCGCAGTCTTTTGAGTTGGGAGCAAAACAAAAATGGAAAGTGTGTCGTCTGTACGAATAGTTCTAATAAGTCTTACAATGTTTAATGGATGTCAGATGGTTTCTGATACCTTCATGTGCAGTTTGTACAGTGCGGGAGGCAGGTGCTTGGGAACGTGTCTCAGGAAGTTGCTGGACATTATAAGGATCTCTACGTTGTCAGACTGGTTGAACACGTTGTCTGGTAGTCCGGCATCTGTCAGCTTATTGTTGTGCAGATACACAGACCTGACGAGAGAGACCGTCCATTATACTACGTCCTGCATCATCACAAGTACAAGATTAGGCTTTCTACTTTATGTATATTTGTCTTTCATCTCAAACTTTATAGATTATAATTTATGATCATATTACACAGCAACCACAAGGGGATTCATAGGTAGGGCTCATGTCATGGGCAGGGTAATGCAGGGGCATAACTAAAGGAAGTGCCTAGAGGACATCATTACAGTGTCAGCAAAAAAAAATCTTTACAAGTTCAATGAAACCACAAAATCTTAATATTCAAGTGGATTCAAGTGTTTTATTGTGGATATTTTATTACAATTAGTATTTTGTCATGTCACCCTTACATTTTATCACCATCTGCAGTCGTTTAGGCATGGATTCAGCACCCCACACCATCACACTGTCAGGGTGTTTAACAGTCTTAACTGTATATTTTGGGTCATACCGTGACACGGTACTTGGGCGACGCACGACCTTTGAGCCTCCCCTGAACCGGCCTGAAAGTGCTCTCATCACTAAACATGACTTTCTTCCACTCTTCAGATGTCCAATCTTGATATTTCTTACATAAGGCAAGTCTTTTCTTCTTCATTGCTGCTGTGAGCAGGGTCTTCTTTGCGGCTCGGCTACTTGGTAGACCCAGGTCCTTCTGCAGGCGGTGACGAATTGTCCTAGTTGCGATGTTGTGGAGGAGCATAGGGTACTTGTTTTTTAGTTTAACAGCAGTTATAGAAGGATGTGACATCACTTCACGCTTCAGAAGCTTATCAGTCCTTGGTGAAGTCTTCTTAGGTGCGCCAGAGCCTGTTTTCCTCTGCGGTACCATCCCAGGAGGCAATGATGCCGCCGACCGCTTCAGTTGATAAATTGCTTCTCTTGACACTCCCAGATCTCAAGCTACAGCAATCACCGAATCCCCCTTTTTGAGCAGAGTCAAGGCACGGGATTTCTCTTCCATTTTAAGCTTCTTTCGACCCATTGTGGGAGATAATAAAAAACCGAGGGAGATAATAAAAGACTGCCTAATAGCAAAACTGGCTGGGCTGCACATAACAACCAATCAGAGTGCAGCTTTCGCTTTACCAGAGAAGTGAAAACTGAGAGTTGATTGGTTGATATTTGCAACAAAGCCAGCTTTAATATTAGACAGTTTTTTATTATCTCCCCCATTGTGTGCACTTTTAAAAAGTGAAATTATGATGTGGATTTTACATATAAAGTTTTTTTTGCTGCGCAAGTGTAAAGATTTTTTTTTGCCGGCACTGTATGTTTAGTATACTTGTGACGTCACTGTTTATTATCCTGTGCTGTGACATCACTGCGTTAGTTCCCTTGGTTTATGATATCACCAACCACCCGAGCTGCTGCCACGTCACCAACCACCCGAGCTGCCGCGTCGCCACCGCCAGAGCTGCCGCCTCACCAACCACCCCAGCTGCCGCACCCCGACCTCCTGTCTCTTCCCCATTATCCCGAAGAATGTAAGTCCGCAAGGACAGGGTCCTCTCCCCTCTGTACCAGTGTCATTGTAAATTTGTTTACTGTTAACGATATCTATAACCCTGTACGTAACCCATTTTCACATATACAGTACCATGGAATTAATGGTGCTATATAAATAAATAATAATAATAACAATAAATAATATTATGCTTGAGTTATCACCTCACAGTGTTTAATATAGCTGTACTGTGACATCACTGTATTTGTTCTAGTTCTTTTGTGACATCATTGTGCTTATCATACTTGTGAAATCACTGTTTATTATTCTGTATTACGACATCACTGTGTTTATTATGCTATAAGATACAGAAAATTAAGCATTTCTCCAAAAATGATTGCAATTACACGGCAAGATTGCGCCTTGCGCAGACGTGTACTACGGAGGACACAGCATGAACTTCAACCCAATATTGCGGCCAGCATGCAGCCAGCGGGTAAGGAAAGGGTGAATCAAACACCCGAAAACCCCGCCCATATGACCGCAAGCCTGTCCCGCCAAATTCAGGTGGCAGGTTCCCTTTAATATTTGGTTCACACCCTTTGGAATAAATAACATCAATCAATCGCTTCCTATAACCATCTGCAAGCTTTTTACACCTCTCTGCTGTAATTTTGTCCCACTCTTCTTTTGCAGACTGCTCCAGGTCTCTCATATTTGAAGGGTGCCTTAGCCCAACAGCAATTTTAAGATCTCTGCACAGGTGTTCAATGGGTTTTAGATCCAGACTCATTGCTGCCACTTCAGAACGCTCCAGTGCTTTGTTTCCATCCATTTCTGGGGGTTTCCTGAAATATGTTTGGTGTTATTGTCCTGCTGAAAGACCCATGACCTAGGATGCAAATCCAGCTTCATGTCACTGGTCACTAAATTGGAACCCAAAATCCTTTGGTAATCTTCAGATTTTATGATGCCTTGCACATAGTCAAGGCACCCAGTGCCAAAGGCAGCACAACAACCCCAAATCATCTTTGAACCCCCACCATATTTGACTGTAGGTTTGGCTTACTCACATACATTTTGCAGACTAGATTTTCTATGTCTTTGTGTCAGCAGTGGTTTTCTCCTGGGTCTCCTGTCATAGCGTTTCATTTCATTTAAATGTCAACAGATAGTACTCGCTGACACTGATGAACTTGGAGCCTGTAGGACAGCTTGAATTTCTTTGGAACTTGATTGGGACTGCTTATCCACCATCCGTACTAACCTGCGTTGAAACCTTTCATCAATTTTCTCTGCCGGCCACGTCCAGGGAGATTAGCTACATTGCCATGGGTTTCTAAACTTCTCTGGAGATGGACGTGTAACCTTGAGGTTTTTTATACTTTTCAACAATTTTGTTTCTCAAGTCCTCAGACAGTTCTCTTCTCCTCTTTCTGTCCTCCATTTTTATTGTGGCACACACAGACACACAATGCAAAGATTGAGTCAACTTCTCCCCTTTTTATCTAGTTTCAGGTGTGATTTTCATATTGCCCACACTTGTTACTTGCCACAGGTGAGTTTGAACGAGAATCACATGCTTGAAACAAAGTTGTTTACCCACAATTTTGGAAAGGTGCTAACAATTTTGTCTGGACCATTTTTGGAGGTTTTCTGTGACATTATACCCAATAAGAGGATACCAGTATTATAAATTACAAGTAAAGTTATGGGGTCCTAGTTACAGATTCTGCCTCAAGGACTAACAATTTGCTATTTTTCTTGCTTTTTGTTGCTTTGCCAACATAAGTAAAGAAGAATGGAAACACCAACATTTTTGATTCAAAGTCCAATTTTTCATTTTAATATTTTTTGTGTGTGAAAACAATTGAAAACAGCTTAGTAACTGACTTATTTTTATATGAGATGGGATGTTTCTTATTATACACTTTTCACCATATGTTTTCAGTGCATTTAAGGGAACTGAATGGTAATGATAAAAAGAGGACGGAGCGAGGAAAAGCTTGTGTCCTGCTGCTACCTGTACATTGTCTGTGCAGGAAAGTTTATATTGGGTCAGTTACTGAACAGAAAACTTATGTAGGATTTTATTTCCAGACGTTAATTCAATCCTCTGGAAGTTCCTGGCACTCTGTGAAAGAGTTAATATTTCATATAGGAATTGGAAGGAGGACAAAACATTATTATGGGAGGCTAATACATAACATGTTTTCATATGGAGTGCAACAGAAAACCCGGCGCAGAATTCAGCCAGCCAAATTAACTGGTTGCGATGGAAGCCGTAAAGATCTTTTATGGCATGACGTTTCATATAAGCTAACCGGTGGGGGGTCCTACAGCTGGATCCCCCAGAATTAAAAAAAAATCCCCTGTGCGATAAATGTGAGATGCAGAAAATCTGTGAGATGCTATTAATGTAAGTGAGAATTCTAAAAAAAAAAAAAAAAAAATATCCTCCCTACTACAGGTGGTAGATGTCATAGTTTTTCTTAAAGGAAACCTTTCAGCTTTGCGCTCTATGGACAGATTGATGTATAGGTTTGTCGGAAAAGATTTAGTATAACCTTTATTTTTTCGTTCAAACTCGTGCTCATTCGGGATTTAGAGTCCAGTGGGCGGTCCTAATAAATGTCAATCATTGATAGGGCCGCCTCCTGGACTCCTAATCCTAGGATGAGCAGTGATTTCAATTAATAATATACAAGTTATACTGATTCTTTACCCACAAATCTGTATATCATTCTGCTCAGCTCCTCCTAGTCTAGAACATGCCGTTTGTAGATCAGATATGACAAGTACCCTTCATATTCATCAGATGTATGATTTGTGACACCTCCATAGGGAGAGATCTTCCAGGCTTTTAGTAGCTTTATTTTCTAGAGATTTTTTTTTTTATATACTCAAAGAAATAGAATTTTGCATTTCGGTCTAATAAGCAGCATGGCTATAACCGTAAATTCTAATACATCAATACCGCGTGACGTTCTGATGATCTCACCGTAGATTTGGCTTATGTCCAAAGGTCATTCCATAGATTTTAGTTATAGAATTGGCGGCAAAGTCTGCGCTTACGAGAGAGCTCGGGAGGAACCTTGGTGCCAGAGTTAGCTACAAATGACAACAGATTCGAGTTAGAGCGTCATCATCCACTGTGCCAAGTATGACAGTACACTGCTTTACAGTGTATATAGAAATCTCAGGTCATTTACTTATTTTGCACAAATTCTTATCATGATTTATAATACATTCTTATCCAGAAGTGAAATTCACATTTAGCAACTTTTTACGTTATGATGATTCGGTACATACAGATACTGTTTATCTGTACTGTATATACCAATACAATGTGCCTGTAAAGAAGAAGAATATTTCATTTACATTAAAAGGCAGGACAAATTATTTCATTAATATCAGTGTATCCTGGGGCTCAATGTTTCTGCCTTTCCCAGTACAGATGCGGAGATTGAAGACCTGGCAATGACAAACTTAAAAAACAAACAAACAGAAAAAAACAAGGAAGAATCTATTAATGGCATGTACTGACCCAGAAAAGAAGGTACTCCTTTCCCTGCGGACTTAGAGTGGGAATTTTTAATGGAAGATACACATGTACTCTGATTTCTTTAAGCACCTGAGCCTCTTCCCCATGGGCACCGTGCAATCAGCTTGCCCCTGACATGGACACTTGGTCTGTGCAAGAGTGCAGGTGCTCTTTTTAAAGGGCAGAGAAGAGTAAGCCATGGCCAAACACCTTTTTTGGGACATTGAAATACGGCTGACACAAGGTTATATTTTAACTAGATGGTGGCCCGATTCTAACGCATCGGGTATTCTAAAATATGCATGTCCACGTAGTATATTGCCCAGCCACATAGTATATTGCCCAGTCACGTAGTATATTGCCCAGCCACGTAGTATATTGTCCAGCCACGTAGTATATTGCCCAGCCACGTAGTATATTGCCCAGCCACGTAGTATATTGCCCAGTCACGTAGTATATTGCCCAGCCACGTAGTATATTGCCCAAGCATGTAGTATATTGCCCAGCCACGTAGTATATTGCCCAGCCACATAGTATATTGCCCAGCCACGTAGTATATTGCCCAGTCACGTAGTATATTGCCCAGCCACGTAGTATATTGCCCAAGCATGTAGTATATTGCCCAGTCACGTAGTATATTGCCCAGCCACATAGTATATTGCCCAGTCACGTAGTATATTGCCCAGCCACGTAGTATATTGCCCAGCCACGTAGTATATTGCCCAGCCACGTAGTATATTGCCCAGTCACGTAGTATATTGCCCAGTCACGTAGTATATTGCCCAAGCATGTAGTATATTGCCCAGCCACGTAGTATATTGCCCAGCCACGTAGTATATTGCCCAGCCACATAGTATATTGCCCAGTCACGTAGTATATTGCCCAGCCACGTAGTATATTGCCCAGTCACGTGGTATATTGCCCAGCCACATAGTATATTGCCCAGCCACGAAGTATATTGCCCAGCCATGTAGTATATTGCCCAGCCACGTAGTATATTGCCCAGCCACGTAGTATATTGCCCAGCCACGAAGTATATTGCCCAGCCACGTAGTATATTGCCCAGCCACGTAGTATATTGCCCAGCCACATAGTATATTGCCCAGTCACGTAGTATATTGCCCAGTCACGTAGTATATTGCCCAGCCACGTAGTATATTGCCCAGCCACGTAGTATATTGCCCAGTCACGTAGTATATTACCCAGCCACATAGTATATTGCCCAGCCACGTAGTATATTGCCCAGTCACGTAGTATATTGCACAGCGACTGAGTATACAGCACAGAGCCACATAGTATACAGACTTAAAATAAAAAAATAAACATATACTCATCCTCCGAAAGCCCATTGAAGTCCTGGCCCTGTGTGCGGTGCACACGGCAGCTTCCGGTCCCAGGGTTGGTATGGGCGCAGGACCTGTGATGACGTCGCGGTCACATGACCGTGACATCATGGCAGGTCCTTCTCGCATACCATCCTTGCCACCGGAACCTGCCGCTTGCATGGAGCGGTCACCGGAGCGTCGCGAGGAGCGGGAAAGGCGGCAGAAGGTGAGTATACAATGATTTTTTTTTTTTTTTATTATTTTTAACATTAGATCTTTTTACTATTGATGCTGCATAGGCAGCATCAATAGTAAAAATTTGGTCACACAGGGTTAATAGCGGCATTAATGGAGTGCGTTACACAGCGGCATAACGCGGTCCGTTAGCGCTGCCATTAAACCTGTGTGAGCGCTGACTGGAGGGGATAATGGAGCGGGCGCCGACTGTGGGGAGGAAGGAGCGGCCATTTTGGCGCTGGACTGTGGCCGTCGCTGATTGGTCGTGGCTGTTTTGCCGCAACCAATTAGCGAGTTAGATTTCCGTGACAGACAGAGGCCGCAACCAATGAATATCCGGGACAGACAGACAGATGGAAGTACCCCTTAGACAATTATATAGTAGACTAGATTGTGGCCCGATTCTAACGCATCGGGTATTCTAGAATATGCATGTCCCCGTAGTATATGGACAATGATGATTCCAGAATTCGCGGCACACTGTGCCCGTCGCTGATTGGTCGAGGCAACCTTTATGACATCATCGTCGCCATGGCAACCATTATGACATCTACGTCGATACTGTGCCCGTCGCTGAATCAGCAACGTGAGATGTCTACGTCCTTTATGACATCATCGTCGCTGTGCCCGTTGCTGATTGGTCGAGGCCTGGCGGCCTCGACCAATCAGACGCGGGATTTCTACGTCCTTTATGACATCATCGTCGCTGTGCCCGTCGCTGATTGGTCGAGGCCTGGTGGCCTCGACCAATCAGAGACGCGGGATTTCTACGTCGATGCTGTGCCGGTCTCTGATTGGTCGAGGCCTGGCGGCCTCGACCAATCAGAGAGCCGGGATTTCCAGGACAGACAGACAGACAGATGGAAAAACCCTTAGGCAATTATATATATAGATAGGATAGGATCGTCCTGATTAGGTAGACCTTGTCGAGGTTGGATCGTTTTTAAACTTTTTTTTAATCAAAATGGTATTAACTAAGTACCTTATGTTATTTATATGTACTAATACTGCTCAGTGCTCACTTACTGCAGGGTATATGCTCATATTGTTTTTTTTCCTGGGGATTTATCTGTTAAATGGCCACAGTGTGAATGTACTTCTACACATTGCACGTATACCAACTTATGCTCCGTTTCATTGTTTTTCCTTCTTTAACCCTACAATATCTGGAGGGCGAGTATCGAAAGGCCCCATGCTCTTAAGACAGCTGTCCACTCACATTTTTTTTTTTGGGGTCGGATATGGCTGACTTTGCACTGGGCACTGTAATTCGTCAGTTCGTTAATGGCTACTGGGTAGTAAAGGGGAAAGGCTTTTGGGCACCAGGGGTATCCTTGCTATTTAGGTATATGGCTAGGGCAGAAAGTAGGATTAAAACTGTATATTCAATGTAGACAAAATAAAAAAAAAGCCTAAAGCTATCCTTCTATTACCATGTTCATTTCTGTTACAGAAAGTATATGCCTCACAATGGGTTATGTCCTTTACTGGCTGTTTCATACATACAGTATATAGTATAGGTGAAGGAAAAGACAATTAGTATTTCTACAGCACCATTTGAGTTAATAGGCTAAAAGCGGAATCAAATCCTCACACTGTCTGTGCTTACAAGCTGTAAAGTAAGTGACAAATCCCTGACTCAGCCCAGATAATCTTGAACTCAATCCGGACCCTATTGTCGGCCAAATAAAATACAGGTTGGAAGAGAGATACGTTGGATGGAGCCAGCGAAACACATCCCAACATGTTATCTGGCCACGCTCTCTGGATTAGGAGGCTGCCAAACCTCTGCATTCTGCGCTAGTGGAAACCTCCCACACTTGGGCCTCCACAGATCCCTTTTCTAAGCCAAGAAACCTTTCTCCATGCCACACACATAAAGGTATGAATCCAAAACCCTTATGGAGGATACCATTTTTTAAGTCAAGTACAAAATCTTGAATTATGTATTAAATACAATAGATGTGTTGCTGGTAAAAAAGCCTCAAAGCTGGTAATAGACGGCCCCACAGCATGTCATAGACGGCCCCACAGCTTGTCATAGACAGCCCCACAGCTGGTCATAGACAGCCCCACAGCTGGTTATAGACAGCCCCACAGCTGGTCATAGATTGCCCCACAGCTGGTTATAGACTGCCCCCAAGCTGGTCATAAACGACCCCAAAGCTGGACATAGACTGCCCCAAAGCAGGCCATAGACTGCCTCAAAACTTGTCAAAGACTGCCCTAAAGCTGGTCATAGACTGCCGCAAAGCTGGTCATAGACCGCCCCACAGCTTGTCATAGATTGCCCCACAGCTGGTCAAAGACTGCCCCACAGCTCGTCATAGACGGCCCCAAAGTAGGTCATAGACTGCCCCAAAGCTGATCAAAGACGGCCCCACAGCTCGTTATAGACTGCCACACAGCTAGTCAAAGACTGCCCCATAGATGGTCAAAGACTGCCCCACAGCTGGTTACAGACTGCCCCACAGCTGGGCATAGACTACCCCACAGCTGGTCATAGACTGCCCCACAGCTGGAAATAGATTGCCCCACGGCTGGTCATAGACGGCCCCACAGCTGGTCATAGCCAGCCCCACAGCTAGTCATAGACCACCCCACAGCTGGTCAAAGATGGCCCCAAAGCTGGTCATAGACTGCTCCAAAGCGGGTCACAGATGGCCCCAAAACTGGTAATATACTGTCCCAAAGCTGGTAACATACTGCCCCAAAGCTGGTAATATATTGCCCCAAAGCTGGTGATAGACTGCCCCAAAGCTTATCATAGACGGCCCCAAAGCTGTTCATAGACTGCCCCAAAGCAGGCCATAGTCGACCTCAAAGTTAGCCATAGACTGGCAAAAAAATTGTCATAGACGGCCCCAAAGCCGGTCATAGACTGCCCCAAAGCAGGCCATAGTTGACCTCAAAGTTAGTCATAGACTGGCAAAAAAATCGACATTGACGGCCCCACAGCTGGTCAAAGACTGCCCCACAGCTGGTCATAGACAGCCCCACAGCTAGTCATAGACCACCCCACAGCTGGTCAAAGACGGCCCCAAAGCTGTTCATAGACTGCCCCAAAGCAGGCCATAGTCGACCTCAAAGTTAGTCATAGACTGGCAAAAAAATCATCATAGACGGCCCCAAAGCTGGTCATGGACTGCCCAAAATTACGTCCTCAACACATTTATTAAACAAAATAAAAGTGGACAAATCCTTTAGAAACAATAATAGTTGGAGAAGCGATAACAACCTTCATATGTTTGAATTCTTAAAAAAAGGGAACATTTACCTATAGCAAGCTAGTGTACATGGGAGAATGTAAAAAAAGCCTCACATTTCAGCCAATCTAATTTGTATATTTACCTATAAACAAATTTTATAGGAACCGTCAGGCGCAGGACATGATCTCTTTGGTAGCCAAGGCCGGGGTCTCAGAATCTGTCCCACCACCGTCAGTCATTATTGTATTTGTCAGATGTGCAATCACTTGTCTAATTGCTCCCACCCACTGACTACCATGCTCCCCATGTCCTCCCCTCAGCCAAACAGTTTTTGTACAAAGATGACCAAAGACAAAGAATTATAACTTGCATCTCCTAAAAGCTTAAAATCGTCCTGTGCGATCAGTTGATTGAACTGGAATAAAGATTTCAACCTCCCAAAATGTAAATCAATAGCAAACTCTGGAAAGAGATGCTAAAAGTAGATTTCAGCTCTGAAGTCTGTAGAATTGTGAATGCAGCTCTGGGCAATAACATAAGTAGTAACTCAGGATCAGTGGCATACTCGCCCAGCACGTTCCCAGCACGTTCGCTCATCACTAATTTTTACATGTCCAGTCCATTCCCTTGTTACTGAGAAAACAGTGTTTGAATTGATATGCAAATGATATGCAAATGAGGCTTGATATGCATCTGAAGCTTCCATCACTCCAGCTCTACTCCCCACCCAGCACCGCCTCCTTCTGCTTGACTGACAGCCTCTATGCTGTGTCTCTTCAGGCAAAAGGAGCCATCGATCAAGAAGGAGGAGGTGATGCTGGGCTGGGAATAGAGCTGGAGTGACAGAGGCTTCAGATGCACCAGCCTCATTTGCATATCAATTCAAACGCTGATTTATCAGGAACGGAGGAACGGACCGGCCATGATGTAAAGGTATTGCTGGACTTGTCTGGTAAAGAACTACATGTCCATATAAGAAGTTTGAAGGTGAATTTCTTGTTGACAGATTCCCTTTAATTCTTATGTAATTAGTAAAAGATCGACACAGATGAGAGCAACTTTAATTAATTAAAATAACCTGCACACGCATTTATGGGTGATTGTAATCTATTCACTTTAGGACTACAAGTTAGTGGATCTATTGTTCATTTATTGTCTTTTTTTGTGGTTCTTTTTGACTCTGCGTCAGAGTTTTATGGTTTCATATATATGATAAATGTATCCATAGGGCTTTGTATACCTATTTGTGGAAAAAAAAAGTTTCCTTATAATATTAATATTTTTTTCCAACTGTATTGGAAATCACAGTGTTAAGGGCTTGTAAAGTTCTGCGGAAAATGTTGGCGCTATATAATTAAAATTATTAACGCTAAAAATCCCATATACCTTGCGTATACAACGGCATCCTAAGCGATGAATGTCATACATTGAAGCCTCCCATCAGAAAAACCTCTGGTGTAAAGCTTGAAAGCTCAGAGGCCTAGACGGAAGAACGTTCCTAACAAAAGGATCTCAACATTTATGGAAATTTGACCTTCCAATAATTAAATTAATTGTGAGTATGAATGATATGCATGAGATTCAGGAACAGAAATATACAGCTGGCTTTGGGAGTAGTAGGATAAAAAAAAAAGTTTGGAAACCTTGATACGTTTGTTTAGAAGCCATGAGAAAATCTGGCAAGGACCTGAAAACCTGGAGCTGCACATGTCATGGAAGTGTGTTATGCGGATTCAACGCCAGGCTCAGACTACAGACAAAATAAGTCCTGATTTTCCATATAAAGTGGAACTGTGTTAACACAAAAGCATACCTCTAATTTCTGGTGGCTTCATGTGTGTGTACATGCACCAATTTTCCCCACTGGAGACTCTATCTCTAATTTTCAGTTGTCTCTGGGCTAGTGGGTGGAGGCTGTCTTTTGTACACAGCACACACAGACACGAGGGACTCCTGCTCTCCTATGCAGCACAACCTCAGTAGAAGCAGCAGCATGAAGGAGCTCTGAAGCTTGTCTTACCCAAGAGCTGAATTCACAGCAACATTACTCAGTAATGACAAAGCATTACTGAGCAATGTTGCTGTGACTTCAGCTCTGCAGTGAAGTAAAGCTCTTATTGTAAAGCAGCAACCAACATACGTATGTTTGTCTGTTCCTCACGGTCTTTGCTTTTCCCTCCTATCTCCCCCCCATCACCTCCCCATGGACTTCAATAAGCAGCTGTGTAATGTGATTGTTAATTTAGCCGACACCTGGACCAGGGTTTTTAGCTGTTTTTCAGAGTGAATGAAGTGGCTCATAAGTAGAGAAATAAGCATATGTGCCTCATAAGATATATTGAAAAATTTGTATATTATAGTTTTTTGTAAAGTTTTATTTCTATCATATGGGTTTTCCCTACAGAAGATGTTTCTGGCCAGTTGGGTTGAGAACGCTAATTCTATTAACCACAATTTTCCATTTTGTTCCTCAATCTCAATGCTAGTTTTGCTCAATTAATGGAAATTATTAGTGATGAGCGAGTGTTCTCGTTGCTTTGGCTTTCCCGAGCACGCTCGTGTGATCTCCGAGTATTTGTTAGTGTTCGGAGATTTAGTTTTCATCGCTGCAGCTGAATGATTTACAGCTACTAGCCAGCTTGATTACAAGTGGGGATTCCCTAGCAACCAGGCAACCTCCACATGTACTCAGGCTAGCTAGTGGCTGTAAATCATTCAGCTGCTGCGATGAAAACTATATCTCCGAGCAGTCATAAATACTCGGAGACCACCCGAGCGTGCTCTGGAAAACCCCAAGCAACGAGTATACTTGCTCATCACTAGCTGTAAATCATCCAGATGGGGCAAGGAAAACTAAATCTCTGAGCAGTCATAAATACTCGGAGACCACCCGAGCGACGAGTACACTCGCTCATCACTAGAAATTATTAGAGGAACCACTATGCTTTTTCTTGCCACTTGCCGAGTCTTGGCTAAGAAAATAGAAAAGTCATCTACACAACCAATGGATTAAGCCAAGACTTGTCCCAAATAGGTTAGTAAGTTAATGTTCTTCTGCACGGATGTTCCATGACCGCTCGTGATTTAGGGCCATCACATTCTGATGTTCTCTCATTGTTTCCTGCAAGCTTCCAAGAACATTGCTGGTGCCAATCCTGGATTGTCGACAGTGTCAGGGTTAAAGAAATGTAACGGAGCAAAATCCCAGCCAGCTCTCATGGACATCAGCCCAGTATTTGTACTAGCTACAAATGTCAGCCCAGGGCCAGGATAAGCTTCTTCTTACGTCTCTTGGTCCTGGACATGTTAATCGCTAGTTTCTCGAGAAAAGTTTTATTTGGTTCCTATTACTAACTCTTTCCAGCAAGTTTATAGGGAGCACAGCTGGTGATGAGCGAGTGTACTCATTGCTTGGATTTTCCCGAGCACGCTCGGGTGATCTCCGAGTATTTAGGACTGCTCGGAGATTTAGTTTTCCTCAGCAGCAGCTGCATGATTTGTGACTGTTAAGGTACCGTCACATTTAGCGACGCTGCAGCGATCTAGACAACGATCCCGATCGCTGCAGCGTCGCTGTGTGGTCGCTGGAGAGCTGTCACACAGACAGCTCTCCAGCGACCAACAATGCCGAGGTCCCCGGGTAACCAGGGTAAACATCGGGTTACTAAGCGCAGGGCCGCGCTTAGTAACCCGATGTTTACCCTGGTTACCAGTGCTAATGTAAAAAAAACAAACACTACATACTTACATTCCGGTGTCTGTCCCCCGGCGCTGTGCTTCCCTGCACTGACTGTGAGCGCCAGCCGTAAAGCAGAGCGGTGACGTCACCGCTGTAATCTGCTTTACGGCTGGCCGGCGCTGACAGTGCAGGGAAGCAGAACGCCGATTGACGCAACAGACACCGGAATGTAAGTATGTAGTGTTTGGTTTTTTTTACATTTACACTGGTAACCAGGGTAAACATCGGGTTACTAAGCGCGGCCCTGCGCTTAGTAACCCGATGTTTACCCTGGTTACCAGTGAAGACATCGCTGAATCGGCGTCACACACGCAGATTCAGCGATGTCTGCGGGAGATCCAGCGACGAAATAAAGTTCTGGACTTTCTGCTCCGACCAACGATGTCACAGCAGGATCCAGATCGCTGCTGCGTGTCAAACACAACGATATCGGTAGCCAGGACGCTGCAACGTCACGGATCGCTAGCGATATCATTGTGAAGTTGGTCAGTGTGAAGGTACCTTTAGACAGTTTGATTACATGTGGGGATTCCCTAGCAACCAGGCAACCCCCACATGTACTCAGGCTGGCTAGTAGCTGTAAATCATTCAGCTGTGGTCATGAAAACTAAATCTCCGAAGACTAGCAAATACTCGGAGGTCACCCGAGCGTGCTCGGGAAAACCTGAGCAACGAGTACACTCGCTCATCACTAAGCACAGCCCATAAACAAAAAAAACTTAATTGGGTGGTAAACTACCAATGAGTTTATTGGAGAATTAAAAAGGGGGTTGTTGTGGGACAACTCCTTGAATAGAGAGATTTTTCTCACTTGCCTGAATAATTACACCCCAAGATTACGGGGAACAAGCATTCCTCGGAGCACTAATCAGGCTGCCAATCAACCAAAAATGAGAAAAATGCTCTTTTTTTGGGTGAAATTAGTTTTTGGCTTGGTTTAAAGATCACTGTTCTCGGCAGCACATTCTCATCTGTAAGCAGGACTTGTGCTGCCGAGAAATCTATGTGTCTGTCTAAAAAGATGTTAAATGACCAAAAATTGGCAATTGTCTAACTGGTATAAATCCAACTTTAGAGATTACACCGTAGCCCGTAGGTGAACACATAGTCATGAAGCCTTCAGAGCTGAACTCTGGCAGCATTCCTTGTTGAGTCAAGTGTCTGTACAGATCTTGTTTTGATGATTTGCACTATGATCTTTACATCAGGCACCGCACAGCAATCAACTAAACAAATGTGTTGACTTTCCAATTACCAGCAGAATTGTGAATACAGCTCCGTAGTATAAAAATCAGTACAATATGACTAATGCAATGTATTTATAAAGTGACTCATTTTTTTTTTTTTTAATATAAATTGTATATTGAAACCTGTAAAATGTTAAACAAGAACAACCGGTTACAATCTATGGCAAATTATTAAGTTTTATCGTTGGCCTTACCCTATTATTTGCCAGGTATAGATAATTTAGATGTTCCAGTTGTTCAAAGAGATCATCTGGAAGTCCTAGGAGGAAAATAATAGGAGACATTTTGTAGGTCAAACTTTTATTTTTGTCAGCGGTATTTTACATGACGCCGTAAAGTTAGGGAATTGATTATGCACAGATATTAATGGCTGTGTGTTGAGTTATTTAGACTTTTCTCTATGATGTTTGGGGAACCCTTAGTTGTAGGTGTTACTATTCTCACCTCTTGAAGTAAGTCGATTGTTTTGTAAGTTCAGGGTTTCCAGTCTGTGAAGACGGATCAGATCTTCCGGAGGAATTTCTTCTATCCGGTTATTCTATGGTATTGAAAAAAAAAAAAAACTAGTTAGCTCATAATAAATTCGGAGGACACAACAAAGGGTGCGTGCGGAAAATAATTTGTGGTTCCCCCCCTTCCGTCATACACTCTCTAATTAAATGAGCATTTCCCCCCCAAAAAATCTCAGTCCAGACCTGCAATGAAAGGTGGTTTGTATATTCGGGAAGGTCAACAGGAAACTCCTTCAGATCCACTCCGGCACAGTTCACCACCCCTTCTAGGGTGCAGTCACAGTCATTGGGACACTCTGATGGTGCAGAAGTCACAAAGGAAAAAATCCCCTCTTCATCCTCCTCCTCTTCTTCTTCTTCTTCCTCCTCGTCTTGTCCTCGTACTCCATGTGAGAAGATCAACAGGAGCGTGAAGAGAAAAGCCAAACTACTGAGACGCATTGCACTGCAGAAAATAAAGCAGAAGGCTAGCTATTGTGATTTTTTTAGGGTGGAGTTAAAAATATTGATAGGGAATTATCATTGCTAATTTCACTTTGAATGCTCACTATAGTCATTTTGAGCTAATATAAGGCGACCTTGGGGGGTTGATTTATGGAGCATATATATGGCACCATATAATAGAGCTATGCTACACAACTGCAATGATCTTGTAGGGTCGAATATCTCAATACGATGGCATCCATTACCACTTGGTGCAACTTTTTATTATTATTATTATTTATTATAGCGCCATTTATTCCATGGTGCTTTACATGTGAGGAGGGGTATACATAATAAAAACAAGTAAAATAATCTTAAACAATACAAGTCACGACTGGTACAGGAGGAGAGAGGACCCTGCCCGCGAAGGCTCACAGTCTACAAGGGATGGGTGAGAATACAGTAGGCGAGGGTACTACTACTATCTGATAAATTCCTTACAAAGATAGTAAAGAAACTGTACTTTCCTCCATATGAAATCAGAGACGATTCCTAAGTGTCCGTTCATGGACATTTTCTGCTAGGTATCAGCTAGTGCATAACAAGAACATCGCATATCACGTAAGACTTTCATTTAAACCTTTGGCACCAAAGAAGTTTCCACCGATTCTCCAGTTGTCCTTCCATGGCCTTTTTTTGGTAGTAGGTCATGACTCTGTTTCCGTGTGTCTCGCGACCAGGGGCTCCTTCCTTGTCCCCAAAGCAAGGTGGCACCCTAGCTCACCCTGTTCCCCGAATTACTTCTGATGGTGAAGATGCCAGGGCCGTGTACCTTGCCTTAGCTCCTGAATCTGCCTGCAGTCTGTACTCTTCTCCCACCCAGGGAAGAGGGGAGTAGTAGTGTACCGTACTACACCAACCAGACTAACAAGGAAATACGAACACGGGTAATAAAAAATACCAAACATACAAATATACACACACAAATAACAAATAATCCAAAATAGGAAAAAAAAAGGGAATTATCACACACTCAAAACATAGCAACAGTCACAGATAAATCCACCAACCGCCTACTCTAATAACCACCAACAACCACCTCCAGCCATGGAGCAAAAGCTACCTCTGACAGTGAGTGCTAGCCAGGGCCCAGATAATACAGGAGATAGCTAACAGTGAACAGCTGAGAGCCTTAATGCAGGTAAGCTTCCAGGAGCTCTCAACTGAGCAGATTAACCCCTGCTCTGCTAAAAGAAATTTACATTGTTTAATACGACGGTGAAGTACTTTTAACCAATGTAGGAGAAATCAGATGCTGCAGTCTTCTGGCTCCTCTCTGTCGCGATAATCCTGTGAAAATAAGTCTTTCCATTTGTGCTTTTGGCATACATGACTCTGGCACTACTTCACTGGTTGTCCTTGGGTCACTTTTAGTAGGTACTGACAAGTTCTGTCATGTTTTAAGTACCCTGACCTAACTACTTCACAATTTGGTTTATGTCACCGTTGCTCAGATCCCAATTTTCCGGATTCTAGAACCTCAACTTCAAAAACTCGTTCCCTTGCAGCATGTGAAATCCCACCACTTGACAGGTGTCACGAGATAATCCATGTTATGTTCTTCACCTGCCAGTGATTACAATATCATGCCTGAGCGCCGTATGGTTTACGTTAACGTAATTCTCCATAATGAACCTTCTTGACACCAAAGGCTTTGCATGGAAGTAGAACTCCTCCATCTATGCACTTGTCTGTAATCCGGTATGACGGAGGTTTACACTATCGCTGGCGGTCTCACTAATCACCAGATCCAAGTATCTTTGCAAAACTGCACGAAACTAAGAAAAAAAAAAGGAAACCAGTGCACCGCATTTCAGACTCAGTGTGTGAGCGGTGCTGGTGGTTTCTACAGAACGATGGGGCCTCTTCGTGACGTGGAAAATATACAAAACCAGGAGGATGTCTGCATATTTGTGTCACTGCTCTGTAATTACAATGACAGATGAGAAAACAACAGACAACTTAACGAGGTCTGTAGGAAAACGGACAGCAAAATTCCCAGCATGCGGGGGGCACGGACAGCCAGAACCGGAGTGCGCGGCGGAGGCCACCGCCGGATCTTTCAAGTGTATTAATGACGAACATACGATACGGATCCCTCAACAGGAAATCCAAATATCAACGAATCCAACGTCCAAGAGTCGCCTTAGAATAAATTGTATATAAGTCTCACATTACTAAACGTCACTGCTGATATTGAAGGGTTTATATGACTTTTCCATCAGGGCCACCCATAGAAATACGAAAGACGTACATCAGCCGCGCATCAGTCTAGATAATTCTTTATTCAGACATCAGTTTTTTCACGTGTTTTGTTTTATGGATAGAACACGTACTCATGCATTCATTTCCATATTTTTTGCGCATCAATTGTCTGCAAAAAAAATATGTCCGACCCACGGATCAAAATCACCGCAATCCCCCACCTCCAACTCCCTGGAGCAAAGTTTCTGGATAAGTTTTCAAACTTGGCGCATTTTTGTGACTTTTGGTGTCGAGAAGTCGCACAAAATGGTTACAGACAAAAATCCAAAGCGTTTTTGATCCAATACCAAATTCCTGAACCGTGTGCCCCATTTTTAAGAATTTGGCGCACAAAATGTGTGTATGATGTTTTGTGAGTGGGGTATATGTGTCTTGTGTCCACCCAGGGAGCAAGTTTTGTGTGTTAGGCCTCATTCACACGTCAGTGAGAAAAACTGACCGAGTTTCATCAGTGATTTCCATCCCAGTTTTATTAGAGTTTGGCCCCAATTATCATTAGTTTTTCTAGTATATAAAAAGAAAAAAAAGTTTCTCCACTTTCCCCTAACAGTCTTTAAAAATCAGACTGCACACAGATGGCATCAGAGTGCAGTCCGATTTTTTTCACGCACCCATAGACTTGCATTGCCGATATTGGTCTGACACTGGGATCAAAATCGGACATGTCTCCGAGAATTTGCATGGACCGCTCGAACCGTGAAAAATCACAGACCTGTGAATGATTCCATTAACTATTATAGGTATGAGTACTATCTGTAAAAAACACAGATGTCTGAATGAGGCCTGGGTTTCGTTAAAAACGTTGTATTTCATGTTGCACTGTCTATTATAGGCTGCAGAATGAGTTAACTGAGAATCCATCAGTGAGCCCATTCAGACTATTGATAGGGAGTTTGTAACTCCTTTATCTGTCTTTTACTGAGCTCCGCTGATTTATGACCGCAGTCCGCAGCAAAGTTGAGCGTGCAAGGAAACTAAAAGGTTTGTAAAGACTAAACTGTGCAAAATTTTTAATGAAACCCAATGGCAAAAAAATATATTTTTAGCCTTAATTATATGCATTTACGTAATAAATAAAAATTGTGGTCAACCCCACCACCTCGCTTTCCCCTAGGCTTGGGACTCTCATCAATCAGCTGTAATCTGTGGAAGAATCAGACGGCAATTACTAGACTCTTCTACAGCGCCACCACAGGGCAAGTGGAGCATTACATGATGCTCACTGAAACCAATGGGCTTTTACTAGAACACTATAAATGGAAAAAGGAAAGAGCTTGCATAGGTTGTAATGGGCCCCACTTTGGTAAAATATAATGCATAATTTCATTTATTAATTTTTTTAAATTATTTTTCAGCATCACATTGCAGTGATCCAGGTATGACGTTCATAGAAATCTAAGGTCACTTCAGCAAACTTTGTAACACGGCGTTTCTTGATTTGATTTCTTGAAGTTCAAGAACAAGTTGTATTTTTTGGGATAAGAACAAGTTGATCACAAACTTCAGCAGGAGGACAGTGAAACAGACGGGGTGATAGATTGTAAACGCCGGATAGCAGCCGGCGTAAATATATCGGAGCAGCGTCGCGTTCTCCTATTATGGGGTCAAGTCATAACGTGCCGTGCAGAATGATATCACCTACACAAGGATCTGAGAGCGCTGGGGAACATCAAGCTCGGAATGTGGGACACAGAGACAAACGGACGGAATTAATGATGTCTGGAAAATGATGGCGGCCGATGGGTTATAGCTCAGAACCGCGCTAATGTTCCCCAGGCATGTGGCCTTGTGTGAGGCTGAACACCGCGGAACAATGGGAGGGAAACTAGAAAAGCTGCTTACATATACTGAAGATAGACAGACGATGGATGGATGGATGGATGGATGGATGGATGGATGGATGGATGGATGGATGGATGGATGGATGGATGGATGGATGGAAAGATGGATGGATGAATGGATGGATAGATGCAAAGATGGATGGAAAGATGGATGAATGAATGGATGAAAAGATGGATGGAAAGATAGATGTATGGATGGAGGATGGATGGATGGAAAGATGGATGGAAAGATAGATGTATGGATGGAGGATGGATGGATGGAAAGATGGATGGAAAGATAGATGTATGGATGGAGGATGGATGGATGGAAAGATGGATGGATGGATGAATGGATGGATTGAAATATAGATGGATGGAAGGATGATGGGAAAATGGATGGAAAGAAAGATGGATGGATGGAAATATGGGTGGATGGAAAGATGGATGGATGGAAAGATGGATGGATGGAAAGATGGATGGATGGAAAGATGGATGAATGGATGGATCGAATTATAGATGGATGGAAGGATGATGGGAAAATGGATGGAAAGAAAGATGGATGGATGGAAATATGGGTGGATGGAAAGATGGAAAGATGGATAGATGGATGGATGCAGAGATGGATGGATGGATAGATGAATGGAAAGATGAATGGATGGATGGAAATATGGGTGGATGGAAAGATGGAAGGATGGATGAATGGCTGGATGGAAAGATGGATGGATGGATAGATGAATGGAAAGATGAATGGATGGATGGAAATATGGGTGGATGGAAGGATGGAAAGATGGAAGGATGGATGAATGGCTGGATGGAAAGATGGATGGATGGATAGATGAATGGAAAGATGAATGGATGGATGGAAATATGGGTGGATGGAAGGATGGAAAGATGGAAGGATGGATGAATGGCTGGATGGAAAGATGGATAGATCGATGGATGGAAAGATGAATGGATGGATGGAAATATAGGTGGATGGAAAGATGGAAGGATGGATGAATGGCTGGATGGAAAGATGGATAGATGAATGGAAAGATGAATGGATGGATGGAATGATGGATGGAATGATGGATGGATGGAAACATTTATGGATGGATGGAAAGATAGATGGATGGAAAGATAGATGTATGGATGGAAAGATAGATATATGGATGGAGGATGGATATGTGGAATGATGGATGGATGGAAATATAGGTGGATGATAGAAGGATGGAAAATGGATGGAAAGATGGATGGGTGGATGGATAGAAATAGAGATGGATGGAAAGATGGATGGATGGAAAAATGGATGGATGATGGAAAGATGGATGGAAAGATGGATGATGGATAGATGGATGGAAAGATAGATAGCTAGATAAAAGTTGGAAAGACAGATATGACATAGATAATAGATAGATAATAGACAGACAAATAACTACAAAAAAACTGACCAGCACCTCCGAACAGAATAAAGCAAATGTGAACAAGTGCACGCTGCTCTGACTGCATAATATACAAAGAAAAGCATACAGCAGCACTCTGTGAGCGCTCAGATGTATGCAGACATTGAGTATGTGACATTTGGACTGCATTACTGCTATATAGAATACGGTTATAAAAATGACGGTACTGTACTTCACACATAAATTGGCCAACCCCAACAAGGCGCACCTTTATCTGCTGGGTCCTAAACCTAAAATGCATCAAACATGCCTCTCCTATTGTAAGAGCCTGCAAATTTAAAGGGTATTAAAAAGGAGCTGTTCACATTTGGGGACTTTTTTTTTAACTTATTTTCATGAATTTGGGGCTAAAAGTTATTTAAAACATTTGTACTGTTTGACTTTTACAGACTTTGTTTCTCTGAACATTCAGCTTTGCTGTGGTCTGTAGTCATAAATCAGCTAAAAGAAAAACAGATAAGAGATCTGTAAACTCTCCCATAAGACTGCCAGGATGAGCTCACTGACGGATACTCAGTTAACTCATTCTGCAGCCTGCAATAGACAGTACAACGCAAATGCTTTACAAGGCAAACAGTTCAAAATGTTTAATGAAACCCAATCACAAGACTCGTCTTTAGCCCCAAATACATGCTTTTAAGTAAAAATAAAAGTCCCGAAATGTGGATAGCATGCAATGAGCTCCCTCTAGTGGTGGCTGTAAGCAGTTAGGATTTTGCCATTTAATTCTAGGTGTATATTACGTTTTGAGGATGGAGTTTCAAGCACATAAAATGTGATTATGACATTTGGACGCTGCAAGGCAAAAGTGACGGCGTAACTCCAGTCTTACTGGCAATCTCCAGTCATCAAGTCACACGTCTATAATATAGGAATTAGATTTTTTTTTTTTTCTTTCTGGCCCATAATAAAAAGCCTTGGCCAATCATCACAGAAGTCTCAGTATTTCTCAGTTTGATTGCATCTGGTAACGCTCCTGTCTCCTGAGAACAGCGCAGGTCTTAATCACTCCGACACATGCTGCGCCGCACCAGAACATCCAGCGTGATCCGCAGCTGCCGCGTAATACGTCTTTTAGCGGAGGACACTCATATTTGTCTGGCAAATGGAGCGAGAAGTTACTCGTGATAAACCAGTTGGGGATGAAATTAAAAAAAAAGACAAGTATGACGTGTGCAGAAGTAGCAGAGCTGAATTTGCGTTTTAACTCTTTAGCGACTGCACAGTTAATGCACCGTCATACAGCAGTTCAATGAGTTAACGAGAAAATGCAGAAGATTTTCTTTAACTAAAATTACTGATGACTTGTTAGAAATGACAAACTCATCATTACTATAACACTTATTCTTCCCCCCTCCAAAATCAGTCATTTTTAGCTTTGTCTCTTTATTCCAAAATCGTTAAAGTGGTTGGATAATGTTTGACGACTTTGGCTCAGATTTAAAGATGCTTTTTTTTTTGTCTCTTTTGTGCTTTTTTGAGTAAAAGAGACAATATATTCTATCACACTGTTTACACTGATTTTTTTTTCATGCCGTTTTTGGAACAGACACTGGCTTTGTGCACATAGAGTCTTTTTGGAACAGAAACTTAGAATAAACTCTCCAAATCCTCTCTAAAAAAACATAAAGTTTCCATTCAGTTTCTGCTCTAAAAAAAACTCATCGAAAAACTCCGTGTGCGCGAGGCCACAGAGTGGAAACTCTTCAAAATCTCAAAAATTAGAAACGCTTCAAAAACGTGGAGTTTCTGCTCCAAAAAAACTCATCCAAAAAACTCAGTGTTCACACACCCTTAAACTAATGGAATAAAACTTTGCAAAAAAGTTTCCCATATTTTGAAAAAGTTACAAATAACGAATTATGGTAAAATATAGGGATAAATAAAACCGTGGCCGGAAGGGCTCATTCAGACGAGAGTATTTTAGAAATCTGTAAAAATCCAATAACACACAGACCAATGGGGATGTCCAGATGATAGTTTTGACATGTGGACCGAGCAGCGTCTCCTCGGTATTTTAGATGAGACTGGACTATTTAAGTCTATGGGTGCGCAAAAAAAAAATCCGATCTCAATGGTCCGTATGGAATCTGATTTTTTTGAATGTGTATCGCCATTATAACATAGGAAACCGTATTCGATCGCATACATTGTAAACGGTTGATGTACAAATACGGATGTCACAAGGACGTAAAATAACAACGGGGGATGAAAATCGTCCATTTTTTTTCTGCCTTAAAATCAGATACATTTTCAAATGCCCTTAAAAAAGAAAAAAAAAGGAAAAAAAAAAAGACACCAAGTGAAGGTATCTTTAAAAAGGTACAAATTAAATAATGAATAAGGAGCAAATAAACAAAAGTCACTATTACAACTAGTGTTACTCCAGAAAAAAAGCGATTAATTGGCGCCATTGTTTCCGACTGGTGGCTCTCCAGTTGTTGTAACACTACAACTCCCAGGATGTTCACAGCTGCAGATTATCAGGACATTTTGGGAGTTGTAGTTTCGTAACGATTCACAAACACACCGATACATTCATTTACATTGTAGCATCCTAATAATTTACTAAGAATCCCAAAGTTCCAAATTCTCCTCTACGTCCAGTCCCCCCGCTTTTTCTTCGTACGCCCCCCGTCATCGGTTTTCGCTTACTCCCCCCATTATCACCTACACCCCCTGGCTAATGTCTTCTCACCACTCCTCCTTCCCCCTCACCTTGCGGAGACAGAGATGACGGAGAAGAGAATCGCTTCATGCCATGTCAAGTATCGCACTAATCGCTGCAGCCTCCCAGTAAGAAGGATCCAGCCCAGATGTGGGACGGAGAGGTCCTGCCTTCGCTGGCAGATGTCAGGGGGCTTTGTGGAAACATCTAGGAGCCTCTAAGGGGAGGGGAAGGAGCCCAGCATGGAAGCCGGACCTGCTGATGGCAGATATGGGATTGTATAGAACTTGTCATATAAATGGAAGACCTTGAAGGGTCCACACACCAAGTCTGATGTCTAGGTGCCACCTGTAGACCACTATGAACAATGCACCTTCTACCCTAGACGGGGCCTGGACCGCACCTGTCTGCAGGAGGCTCGGGATGGGTGGAAATGACTATGGCCAGAAGATAGCAAAAAAAGAGTCACAATAGTCCCGGGGACCATGTCACTCATTCAGGGACTGCGCAACTTTTTTTTAATCAAATATTCAGATTTTCGTTCTTGGTCCGATCGTACGGAACTTTTACTTATTTTTCTAAACTTATAACTATCTCACAGTTTACGTTTCACCTCCTCGCATGGATTTTTACAGAAAAATCGCTGAGGGAGCGCGAGGTGTGAGATCTGTATATGACGTGTATCACGTGGTGTCATAAGCGTAAATATAGGTGTTTACATAATAAAGACGACCTGCCACTAAGTCAAAAGTAGCCAGATTTTACTCCCATTTTATTCCTGTGGTTCCCCTGAGTATCCCGTTTTTTTGTTTTCTTTAAATCCGCCATACGGATCCAGAGATAGGGGCCTTTTTATTCAGTGCTAATTTGTGTAGCGTTTACTAAAGGGGTGTGGCTTATAGAATAATAGCGCAGCAGTCAAAAGACACGCCCCCGAGGATCCCGTGAGCCACGCCCCCTCAGAACAGACCATAAAATAAATAAATAAAAACAGCCCATATTTCTGGAAACTTATGCCAGATTTAAAATAAATAAATACTTCCGGGATCAACAAGAACAAAAACAGGACACTATTGACCCAGTGACAGGTTCTTTTAGAAAGGTACTCCGCATTGGATAATCACTATTTATTGGAAGAGTCTGTTCACAATATGTCCTCCGATGATCAGCTGTCATTTGTAGGAAAACCTGGCAGTAAGTGTTCAGTTTCCTGGCAGCGCCTCCACAGGGAAAATGAAGTATTACACAGTGCCTACTCAAACCAATAGGCTGTGTAATGGAGGGCAGGTCCTCCTGAGCTAGAATAAATCTTTGTAGCCAATTTCTTCTCAAGCCAAGAGAGGAGGATCCTGAATTGGAGCTCGATTACCCCCAAATTTCATAGTGGGGTATATGAAGTTGGGTCATAGGAGGTTTTTCCAGAATTTACATCTGTATTAAGTCTCAAAATATCAAACTGTTCAATAAACTTCTCTTATTGGTCCAAGTGTTTCCTGACTACAAATGGGGGGGAAAAAAAATCCATGAATAATAACATGATAGTAATGGCAGGTTTATGGTCAGCGCTCCGAGTACTGATTGACCGCGGGATGCAGCATCCCTATCTATCCAGACATTTGCACCACGCTATATACAGCAGATCTCGAGGTTTGCGCACATGGCGGGATTTCTGATTTGTGCCTCATCTGCAAATTTCTGGCCAAAAACAACCGAGGAACATAGTCTATCCGCCAAGTTACTGCAGCTCTAACAGCGCCATCTGCAGGAGAACCTTCATTACTGCATGCAAAAAAAAATCAGCACCTTGTACATTATTTCCACATACTATCCACATAATGAGTATGGGCAATACGAGTATTCAAAAAGACCCAGGCCACGTCCGTAATCTGTGGCCACTGGATGGGAGTCCCGAAAACTACCTCTTACCGGACTAGATAAAATGCAAAAGTGCAATAGGGTCTTATCCAAGTGGTCTTACGTATGGCCGTCCTGAAGAAGGAGTCGTCTCTGAAATGCGTCAATAATAAACCATCCTTCAATATCTAATCATGGATGTCAGTGCAGAACACGGCCATTGCCCGATGATTTTTTACCCCTGACCGGACGGCGTCCACGGCCCTTCTTAGGATTAGTCTGCGTGACGCAACATTGCATGTAAATAATGCCGCAACTATAGTGTTGGGTGAGGTGGGATGATCAAAACCTGATACCGCCAGGTAAGAGATTGTGCTCAGGGTTCCTATCCAGACACAGCCGATGGGCCAGGTCCTGTCCAATCTGGGCAACTTTGACCTGTTAAAGACTAAGCAAATTTTGGCCTTAAAGGGTTTTTTCAGACATAAACTATTAAGGGGCCAAAAAGGTTTATAATTTCTGTACTATGACATCACTGTGTGCGGTCACATCACATTGTCTTGCTGTAATAAATGAGCTGTGACATCACAACCGTTAATTTCTGTCTTAAGTGACATGACTGTGTGCATTATCCCTGCACGGTGACAGCACTAGGTCGGGAGTTTCTTGTTTTATGGCATTACTTTATCAATCATCCCTATACTATGAACCTGCGGCAGCACAGGTCGGCTGTGACAAGCTTCGTTTCGCCATACTAATGCTCAATGATGTCACAGATGACAGGTGAGGACCACAATAATGGCAATTCTTCCCATACTGTGACATCACTGTGTGCATTTTCAATTCATTGCTTTTGTTTTTTTGTTTTTTTTTTTTGTCTTGTGATATTCATTTTTATTTTTCTCTTTTTCACCTCGACAAATTCTTCCAACTGGAGCTCTATTTTTCTCTGATACCTTCTTTAGACCAATCAGTTGCACGTTGTGCTAAAATGTGACATACCGTAATTTGCCTAAAAAGTTCAGGCATATGTAAAAATAACTTAAAATTGAACCAACTTTAAAAAAACAAAACAAAAAAAAAAATTACAATTGGCTGCAAATATCTGGTAAATAAAGATTATGCCCATATTGGCAAAAACAAAAAAAAATAAAACAAAAACGAGTATATAAAATAAAATTGAAAAAAAAAAAAAAAAAAAAAAAAAAAAAAAGGCAAATGCAATAATGAATCAAGCCCATTACCCAAGTACAGGCGAGTTTAGGTGCTTGAGGTTTCCAAAACAACCCTTCTGCCGCACGAGAGGCGATGCATACTGTAATTAGACGCCTTTGAACATCAAATTAATTAATTAAATTTTTTTTTTAAGTAGAAAGCAAAAACCAAAAATTGTGAAATTAGTGGTCTTTTTATTAAAGGTTATTATGACTATTAACAAGTTAGAGAACTTTCTATAGACACCGGGCGGCAGAGACTCGGCTGAGGTCCTAAGATCACGGGATTAGTTCAATCACTGCTGCGAAATAAATCTGCGCTGGAAGTTATTTCAATCCATTAGTGTTGAGAAGACATCAGATTACGACAGGTTGTTCGAAGCAAAGTCCCCGACATCTCCCAGCAGTCCACCGGGGTCACATTCATACAAATATATACATGCCGTACAATGCCTGCATAGGAATTAAAGGGGATATTAATTTTTTTATTCTTGAGTAGGGAAAAAAAACAGCAGTTGTGGATGGTCCTTTAAGAGTCAGCAGATGGCATCGGAGGGTTGGCATCTGCTGCGCGGGTGAGATCCGTCGTTGTTCGGACACGGGATCTCTTCACAGCTTGGCCTTCACCGGCTGCAGCTGCAGATTCTGCAACTTCATGGCCAGGCCCATGTTTCCAGTGATTTTCAGCTTGCCCTGGAAGAAAGCCTGAAAGGCACAAACCAAATTAGTAAACGAGGTCAATGCAAATTGCAAAAGGTCACCAAGAGTGGATTATAAAAAAAAAAAAAAACACCTGCTGAAAAATGGCAGCTGTGACGCCTGCATCAGATCCACATTGTGTCCCCACACTGCTGCACCTCAAGCCCAAAAATCCTTTGCAGAATGTATGACCCGTTCTAGAGGTCATCCCTGGATTATAAGCACTCGCTATCTCACAGCTTCTAATGGTACCTCATTCCCCGGCCCCTTCTGTGCCACCTACAGATCAGCCGTGCACGGGGTCCACTGTAAGGGTGGGTTTACGTTACACCATCTGCGGCTTAAAACCACCAATCGTCTAGATATTTGCCCATCGGCAGTCACTTCTCACACAAGTCGCCCCCATTTCCGATGCACACGGAATGATCAGTAACAGCTCGTTCAGTGCACAACAGACTCATTCTCGGCAGCACATCTGTTTACGCAAAACAACGTGCTGTCAAGGATCAGCAATCAGATAAATCATTTCACCTGATTAGCAGCTTGTTCACACTATTGTTGGGAGGAGTTTCTAGGGGCGATCGTTTCCTAGTAATTGGGCAGGGTAGTGTAAATGCAGCCTTAGTCTTAATGATCGATATTTGGGATTATCTCGGAGTCCGCTCTTTCTTCCGCAAAGTGTCTCCCCTGTTAACAGCTACGCGAAGGGCGAAATCCCACAATTTAGCCTTACATTTATGAAAGTCGTGTGACATTTTTAAAAGCCATTAATTATTTTTTTAAGCTCATCAGAAGAGGCAGGAACCCAGTATATTCATAGATTTAGCCATATTAATTATGGCCCAGCGGTCAACACTCTATGGTGGCCCAGCGGTCAACACTCTATGGTGGCCCAGCGGTCAACACTCTATGGTGGCCCAGCGGTCAACACTCTATGGTGGCCCAGAGGTCAACACTCTATGGTGGCCCAGCGGTCAACACTCTATGGTGGCCCAGCGGTCAACACTCTATGGTGGCCCAGCGGTCAACACTCTATGGTGGCCCAGCGGTCAACACTCTATGGTGGCCCAGCGGTCAACACTCTATGGTGGCCCAGCGGTCAACACTCTATGGTGGCCCAGCGGTCAACACTCTATGGTGGCCCAGCGGTCAACACTCTATGGTGGCTCAGCGGTCAACACTCTATGGTGGCCCAGCGGTCAACACTCTATGGTGGCCCAGCGGTCAACACTCTATGGTGGCCCAGCGGTCAACACTCTATGGTGGCCCAGCGGTCAACACTCTATGGTGGCCCAGCGGTCAACACTCTATGGTGGCTCAGCGGTCAACACTCTATGGTGGCTCAGCGGTCAACACTCTATGGTGGCCCAGCGGTCAACACTCTATGGTGGCCCAGCGGTCAACACTCTATGGTGGCCCAGCGGTCAACACTATGGTGGCCCAGCGGTCAACACTCTATGGTGGCTCAGCGGTCAACACTCTATGGTGGCTCAGCGGTCAACACGCCATGGTGGCTCAGCGGTCAACACGCCATGGTGGCTCAGCGGTCAACACGCCATGGTGGCTCAGCGGTCAACACGCCATGGTGGCTCAGCGGTCAACACTGTTGTCTTGCAGCGCTGGGGTATTGGGTTTAAATCCAACCAAGGACAACATCTGTAAGAAGTTTGTATGTTCTCCCCGTGTTTGCGGGCGTTTCCTCCCACACCCCTAATACATACTGATAAGGAAATTTAGAACATGAGCCCCAATGGGGACAGTGATAACGATGTCTGTAGAGCGCCGTGGAATTAATGGCGCTATATAAGTGAGTAAAATAAATACATTTCTGAAAAATTTTAAAAAAACAAAAAGTTTATGCAAAACGTCACAAAATCATTCCCGGAGGATGTGGCATAAAAAAAAGATGTATGTACAGTTCTCCCTAGATCAAAGAGTCCAATTTTTCAAACATGGCGCTACACTTATCCAACATGGCCAGAAGTAAAATGCATTTCAGAAATTCCTCTCATGATGAATTTTCCCCTTTAATTCTTGGCTGACGAGGTGTAGCGGATCATATGTAGAGCGCCATACGTGTGTATAAACGGCAGCCTGCATTCCGCAGCAGGAAACGTAAATTCCGCACCAATCCGCAATATAAGAGAGCAGATTACTCTGTTTTTTAAAAAGGGACTCAGATTTCTAAATTTGCAGTCACTCCACCGTACTTACTGTCTGTGGATTGATCTTGCCGGTCATCAGAGCTAGCAGGTCAGAGTCGCCCATTGTGATTGTACAGTCAGCTTTCTTGTCTGCAACACAAACCATCCAAAAAAAGATTAAATAAAAATTTAAAACTCAGATCTGAAAAAAAAAAAAAAAAAAAAAAAAGCGTGTCATTTAAAAAAAAAAATAATTTTATGAATATGATATTTACAGACTTTTTTGGTCACACAGTTCTGCCCATGCACGGACCCTATGGTTTTATACTATAGGCCGATAGGTATCTTGTGTACAGTTATGTGATGTGGGGCGAATATTTCTGTAATGCAGCAGCTGATGGAATAGGACTTTTTTTTTTGTAATATTTATATGCAATCGGTGAAAAAAAATTTTCTTTGAGGGCACCATTTTCTAGATCCATACTGTGCAGGTCCTTACCCGAGTTGTAGGACACAGAGCCTTTGCCATTCTTCACATCAACCACCCAAGTTGCTTCTTTTCCATTAGGTCCATCCTTCACCTTAAAGGCAAAGACACCTCCAATTTTCTTAACAAACTGCTCCCCTTCCTGCAAGATGAAGAACAACAAGTGACATAAATTACGGTTGCAATTAAAAAAAAAAGACTAATTTAAAAATGTATTTTATTTATTTTTTCTTTATTCTTGCAGATCCACTTCATTTTACATTTCCCCTGCAATATACTAGCATGCCTCCATAAAGTAGAATTTATGAGTTATTCCAGGTCCCTGGACCCTCTTATCAGAGGGCGGCTTCACCGATTAGAAAAATGATCTTTGATCCAATCGGCAGGAATTTTTTTTTCTGCAGCTTCGGTTGTGGAATTTGCACCTTCAATTCAGCTCTGACCCAGAAATGTGAGGTCTGGTCTAGCCTCTGTGCGCTACTTTATTTCACCTGTGGTGGCGCTGTTGAGGAACAGTGCTTTTCATTTGCACCAATTTACTTAAAGGGGTTGTCCACTACTAAGACAACCCCTTCATAAACTAAATGTTAGGCCCAGATAAAAGAATAAAGCCCATACTCATCTCCAGGGCCGGCTCTGTTCCAGCAGTGTCGGCACTCGCGTTCTTTATTATTTTATCAGGGTGAACATTTTACTTTAAGAAGGGGTCGTTCTAATGGTGAACAGCCCCTTTAAAGAGGACCCGTCACTTGCCAGTAATATCTAGATTATTTTATTACCTGGTGTAAATGCCATATCTCAGGAACGGAGGGGTACGGGAGAAAACAAAAAGCAACACTGAATTTAGAAAAAGAGCGGCATTTACACCATGTAGAAAAAAAAAATGTAAACAAAAATTTAAAAAAAATTACGGTACATATTTTTGGCAATGAAAAGTCTCCTTTAAAGCACCACTCTGGCATTTTTTTTTTTTTTAACATTTCACCGCTGGAGTGGTAGCAATATACTTAGCAGCCGCCGTCTTCTTCAGTCCTCGGTGCTGCTCCGGTCATCTCCTGCTAGTTGCGACCTGATGGATGGCTCCAGAGGTCTCAACTCAACAAGGTTCTTATAGACTTACACTGAGAATTTGTGACAGTTCGTAGCAGACAGTCAGTCAGGAGCTGAAATTTTAAGATGGCGGAGCAGGACCGGGAACAGCAAAAGGTATCGGCCGGTAAGTATTTTACAAATTACAGCTGTGGCTAGATAGGGAAGAGGGGCAGCCGTGCATTAAGACTTTACTTGGACATAAGTAGGGAATAGTGCTCCAATAAGGTGTTATCTGAGCATGCTCGGGTGCTGAGTTTCTTCGGCATGCTCGAAAACTATGCTCGAGTCCCCGCAGCTGCCTGTCTCGCGGCTGTTAGGCAATCCCTGCATGTGTAGTGGCTGTTGAACAGCCGCGAGACATGCAGCTGCAGGGACTCATACATAGTATTCGAGTACGCCGAAGACACTCGGTTAGCACATGAGCATGCTCAGATAACACCGTGTCCGAGCATACTCACTCATCACTAGTAGGAAACTTTTTTTTTTTTTTTTTTACATAATCATATTTCAAGAATGACAAACTAACAAAAACCACAACAGTAAGTCACTGACCTGTTCCAATTTCTTCTCAATTTCTTTGAATACAAACTGGGCTTTAAATCCGTCCTCGGCACTTGTTGGATTCAGTCGAATACGGGAAGAACTGCAGAGAGACGGTATTGCAAAAGACTTCAAAAGCAATAAAAAAGGATTTTTGAGAAAAGAAAAAAGTCACAGATGCTATAGGATTTTTACAGGATGAAAATGATGAAATGGTAAGAAAGGATGTGGAGAAGGCCGAACTTTTTAATTCGCGAATGAATTAAATGCTGCTGCCAGGATCATATTCCTCACCAACCGTTACACCGATGCCTCTACCTTGTGCCAGTCATTACACTGGTTACCCATCCACTCAAGAATCCAGTACAAAACTACTACCCTCATCCACAAAGCACTCCATGGCTCAGCACCACCCTACATCTCCTCTCTGGTCTCAGTCTACCACCCTACCCGTGCCCTCCGCTCCGCTAATGACCTCAGGTTAGCATCCTCAATAATCAGAACCTCCCACTCCCGTCTCCAAGACTTTACACGTGCTGCGCCGATTCTTTGGAATGCACTACCTAGGATAATACGATTAATCCCCAATCCCCACAGTTTTAAGCGTGCCCTAAAAACTCATTTGTTCAGACTGGCCTACCGCCTCAATGCATTAACCTAACGATCCCTGTGTGGCCTATATTAAAAAAAAAAAAAAAAAAATTAATTAACTGGTTCATGCAGCTTTACATGAACACCCAAGCCTTACACTATGGCTGGTCCGAATAACTATAGCAATTGTTACCATCCACCTCTCGTGTCTCCCCTTTTCCTCATAGTTTGTAAGCTTACGAGCAGGGCCCTCACTCCTCTTGGTATCTGTTTTGAACTGTATTTCTGTTATGCTGTAATGTCTATTGTATGTACAAGTCCCCTCTATAATTTGTAAAGCGCTGCGGAATATGTTGGCGCTATATAAATAAAAATTATTATTATTATTATTATTATTAATTCCTATTTTGCATCTGTTTTCTCTCAGAAAGGAAATGTAACATCAACTGATCATCAAACAGAAAGATAGTGAGGAAACACTTAGCTAATATAAATGAATTCAAGTCTCCAGGTCCAGATGAATTACACCCCAGAGTACTGAAGGTGTTAGCAAAAGAAACTTTTGAACCACTCTCCATAATCTTTGAAAAATTCTTGGAGAAGAGCAAATGTTGTCCCTATCTTCAAAAAGGGGAAGAAGGTGGACCCAGGGAACTACAGGCCGGCAAGTTTGACTTCTATGCCAGGAAAGATCTTTGAACAAATTATTAAACAACATGTATGTAAGTACCTGGATAAGAATGAAGTGATTAACCAGAGTCAGCATGGGTTTGTAACTAATAAGTCATGTCAGACTAACTTTATTTCCTTCTATGAGAGAATCACTGACTGGGTGGATCAGGGAAATGCTGTAGCTATAGTATATCTTGACTTCAGCAAAACATTTGACAAAGTATCTCGCACCATCCTTAAGTATGGAATGGACAAGGCAACTGTTAGGTGGATCCATAACTGGCTTAGTGATCGGACCCAAAGAGTGGTCTTAAATGGCTGCACATCCAGCTGGAAGAATGTCTCAAGTGGGGTACCACAGGGCTCTGTCCTGGGCCGTATATATTGTTCAACATCTTTATCAATGATTTAGATGAAGGAATTGAGGGTAAACTGATTAAATTTGCTGATGACACAAAGCTAGGAGGATTAGCTAATACTAGAGAAGAGAGAGAGAGAGGATTCAAAAAGATATAAATACACTGGAGCAGTGGGCAGCAACTAACAGTGCTTTTTAACAAGGAAAATGCAAAAGTACTACATCTGGGCAATACAATGAAAAAAGCATATACAGAATGGGAGGAATAGGCCTTAGCAACAGCACGTGTGAAAAAGACTTGGGTATACTAATAGATCACAGACTGCACATGAATCAACAGTGTGATGCAGCAGCAAAAAAGGCAAATACAATTCTGGGATGTATTAATAGAAGCATACGGTCTAGATCACTCGAAATCATTATTGTCCTCTACTCTCCTTTGGTCAGACCTCATCTGGAATACTGTGTCCAGTTTTGGGCACCACGTTGTAAAAAAGACATCAACAAACTGGAGCAAGTTCAGAGAAGAGCGACCAGACTGGTGACCGGTCTGCAAACAATGTCATATGAGGAACAGTTACAGGATCTGGGAATGTTTAGCTTGCAAATAAGAAGACTGAGAGGAGACTTAATAGCTCTCTACAAATATCTCAAGGGCAGTCACATTGTAGAAGGATCATCGTTATTCTTATTTGCACAAGGAAAGACTAGAGGCAATGGGATGAAACTGAATGGGAGGAGACACAGATTAGATATCAGAAAAAACTTTTGACAGTGAGGGTGATCAATGAGTGGAGCAGGCTGCCACGAGAGGTGGTGAGTTCTCCTTCAATGGAAGTCTTCAAACAGAGGCTGGGCAGACGCAGGGGGTTGGACCAGATGACCCAGGAGGTCCCTTCCAACTCTAACTTTCTATGATTCTATTATTTGTAGGCAGCACTGTATCACAATAGTACTGAGCTTATATCCCTCCGTAACCAGCGGCAAAACTATGGACGTTTTTACTGTGAATCTATGCAGTTTATTGGTTCAGCAGATTTTACAGGTTACTCTCCTCCATGAGAAAGGGACCGGATGTGCTGGACTTCAACTCGCATTCCTTTTCTCAGGGTAGCGTCCTTGGCTCTTCCCATTCAGAACATATGCATGCTCAGCCAAACTGAGGGTGCATGGAGATTGGGAAGGGAGGCTAAAATAAAATCTGATTTACTCACCCTACACAGGTCCAGTGATGCCTCTCTGTACCTGCAGCTGCTCTGTGCTGACATGCTGCAGTGGTGACTACAGTGCACATGACCTCTGCAGACAATCACTGGTCGTAGCAGCGATGGTGGCATCGATGGCACTGCTGAACCCAGTGATTAGCTGCAGCGGTCATGTGCACTACAGTGGTGAAGTTACTTCAGCAGCCAGTAAACAAAGACTGGTGGCAACATCGAAGAGGTATTGCTGGACCTGAGGAGGGCGAGTAACATAGATTTCATTATTTCATGTCTACGGGCAGATAAGATGGTAAAGCAGAAAACCCTTTAATGTGAAACTTATGTTTTTTGAAAAAAATGTAACAGTCATGAATAAAGTCCCATTTCTGCTCCCCTTAGAGATCCGCAGGCAGAACACGAAGCTTTGGATGCTAAAGTTCATGGTTACCCAATAGTCCCCGACGGCCAGCACCGACAGCTGCAGTCAGCGACCGACTGGGCTATTAACTCCTTCCCATTGTGGCACATTGTTCATTTTTGTGGCCTTTTGTTTTTTACCCTCCCTTTCTTCTAGGAACCGTATCTTTTTTTTTGTTGTTGTTGTGGAGGGAGTTTGGAGTGACCTAACCATTTAATGTGCTAAGTACAGGAAGGGGGGAAATCCAAGTGGGATAAAATGAAAAAATAAAAAGGAATGTATAATATTGTATATATATATATATACACACACTAGCTGAAGAGCCCGGCGTTGCCTGGGCATAGTAAATATCTGTGGTTAGTTATAGCACCTCACTTCTTTTATTTTCCCATCACGCCTCTCATTTTCCCAATCACATCTTTCATTTTCCCCCTCACATCTCTCATTTTCTCCCTCACTCCTCTCATTCCCCCCTAACACTTGTCATTTCGACCTCACATCTGTCATTTTCCAATCACTCCACTATTTTCCCTCACTCCTCTCATTTTGCACTCACACCTTTTCATTTTCACCTCACACCTCTCATTTTCACCTCAGTATATACATGTTTGTCATCTCCCTTATATATAGTATACACCTGTATGTCATCTCCTGTATATAGTATATACCTGTATGTCATCTCCCCTGTATATAGTATATACCTGCTGTGTGTCATCTCCCCTGTATATAGTATATACCTGTATGTCATCTCCTTCTATATATAGTATATACCTGTATGTCATCTCCTCCTGTATATAGTATATACCTGTGTGTCTTCTCCCCTGTATATAGTATATACCTGTATGTCATCTCCTCCTCTATATAGTATATACCTGTGTGTCATCTCCCCTGTATATAGTATATATCTGTGTGTCATCTCCCCTGTATATAGTATATACCTGTGTGTCATCTCCTCCTGTATTAGACCTCGTTCACACGTTGTTTACTCAGTATTTTTACCTCAGTATTTGTAAGCTAAATTGGCAGCCTGATAAATCCCCAGCCAACAGGAAGCCCTCCCCCCTGGCAGTATATATTAGCTCACACATACACATAATAGACAGGTCATGTGACTGACAGCTGCCGTATTTCCTACATGGTACATTTGTTGCTCTTGTAGTTTGTCTGCTTATTAATCAGATTTTTATTTTTGAAGGCTAATACCAGACTTGTGTGTGTTTTAGGGCGAGTTTCGTTTGTCAAGTTGTGTGTGTTGAGTTGCGTGTGGCGACATGCATGTAGCGACTTTTGTGAGATGAGTTTTGTGTGGCGACATGCGTGTAGCAACTTTTTGTGTGTCGAGTTGCATGTGACAGGTTAGTGCAGCAAGTTGTGTGCAGCAAGTTTTGTGCATGGAGAGTTTTTGCGCGTGGCGAGTTTTATGTGTGGTGCCTTTTGAGTATGTGCAAGTTTTGTGTGAGGCAACTTTTGCATGTGTTGCAACTTTTGTGCATGTGGCAATTTTTGCGCGTGTGCAAGTTTTGCGTGTGGTGAGTTTTCCATGAGGTGAGTTTTGCACTTGTGGCGAGTTTTGCGTGAGCCTAGTTTTTGCATGTGGTGAGTTTTGCGCATGGCGAGTTTTGAGCGGCGACTTTTGTGTTTCGACTTTTATGTGGCGAGGTTGGTGTATGTGTGGTGAAATGTGTGCTGAGGGTGGTATATGTGTTCAAGCACGTGGTAGTGTGTGGCGCATTTTGTGTGTGTGTTCATATCCCCGTGTGTGGTGAGTATCCCATGTCGGGGTCCCACCTTAGCAACTGTACGGTGTATACTCTTTGGCGCCATCGCTCTCACTCTTTACGTCCCCCTTGTTCACATCTGGCAGCTGTCAATTTGCCTCCAACACTTTTCCTTTCACTTTTCCCCATTATGTAGATAGGGGAAAAATTGTTTGGTGAATTGGAACGCGCGGGGTTAAAATTTCACCTCACAACGTAGCCTATGACGCTCTCGGGGTCCAGACGTGTGACTGTGCAAAATTTTGTGGCTGTAGCTGCGACGGTGCAGATGCCAATCCCGGACATACACACATACACACACATATTCAGTTTTATATAGTAGATATATATATATATATATATATATCATACTATATTATACATTCCCCCCTGACAGTGTTTATATTTTTTTAGTTCTTTTAAACTTTAGTGATTAATAGATAAAATTAAAATATTAGGCTGGACTGCCATCTTTTCAAGACCTGCTGATCTTAAAAAAAAAAAAAAAAAAAAAAAAAAAGATTGGTGGAAGTACAACCTGCCATGACACTTTCCATTGAGAAAATGGCCTAGACAGTGCGCGTAGATACATTTATTGCAAGCTCAATAAGGAATACTGCAGGCAGCTGAAACCTGTGATAACAGAGAGCAATAGCACTCGGGTATAGAAAATGGAGAGAGGATAAACTGCGCTATTCCTTTATGTATGGGGTATGGGATCTGTAGATAGAAGAACATCTCGGGATCTGAAGATCGGTGTTAGTAAATGGCCCCGTCACTATAGATCTCCTATAGATTTCCCAGAATGCATCACTTTCTCAGGGTTATTGTCTCCTCTCCCTGCCGGGATCTTTGACCTTACAGGCACGGTGTGTACAGGGCGCGATCTGCGCAGATCACGCACTGCAATAACGTATATATTCACTATACAGCTGAGGTTACACCAGAAAGCAGAATATGACACGAGTTCCATTACATGAGAAATCACAATATTACACAGTAGTGACATTATTACACACAAGCCTGCGGTGCAGACCTCTTACCTCGCTGCTGCGTCTGGAAACCCCATCTTGTACAACGTAACCACAACGGCTCCCCCAAGTCCAATGTTGTGCTGCAGGGCGAGCTTGGCTCCTGGTACCTGTCTCTTCCCGGCCTGATGTCTGAGCTGCCAGCAGAGCTCTGCACACTGAGCCAGGCCTGCGGACACACAAGAGGTAGAGGAACAGCTGAGCTTCCGGCTCTAGTGCGCCCTCTACCTGCTGAGATGCACAACTGCAGCTCAGCCACTTAACCCCTCACTGCCCAGCACAGGAACTCATTTTTTTTGTCGTTACTGAGATCATTCCCGGAGAGGCTTCATTTGGCTAATGTGGCCAAAAAAAAAAAAAATAACAACACTATCAAAGCCGATTCCACTATGCAAAAAACTACATAAAATTATTTTTTTTCCTGTATGACAACCGTGCCAGCTGATCTCAATAAGGTGCATTCACAAGAATTGTCCGTGTTGCACGGGTGCGCGGAGCCGGCCATTACATGGACATGTGCTGTGGGACCAATGTTATTGAATAGGGCAGGTCGGATTATGTTTTTTTTTCACCTGGACCAAGAGCCCAAACCATCATAGCATGCGCTAAATTTCTTATGTTTTTTTGAGACTCAAGTTTATGGCTGTTCAAAAATACTCCTATCCCTAAGTATCATCTATATTGCCCCTATTTAACAGATACATTTATTAATTTATATACAAGTCATAAATAAAAAAAAATCCCAACCATATTAAAAACCACAGCAAAACCTTGTGGACCCTCCCTTATGGAAACTTCTGCACCTCTTCTGGTATTTGGGCCCACTAGTGACGTTGAGAGTAGGGTGAAGGTATGGGCTGCGTTAATGAACTTTGGATGTGTTGCAGCTTGCCTACTGTCACGATCCGAGTACGGACCATGGTGGTCGGATCGACCATAGGGCTCTTGACCTGGACTCAAAAGCCTCATATATGACCACAAAACGATCTGTTATCAGGTCAAGAGACCCATTGCCAGTTCGGACCATGTATGGATGGGTCAAACCGTCCTTACCAAGGACACAAATTAGAGTTAAATGTGGAGAGATGGCCTCTCTGTATAAAGGGCCGGATATACTCGAGACGTCTAACCTATCATCGGGTTGGGTCGATCTCTGGCAGTTGTCCGGTGCCAGGCTATCCACGTTTTTTTTTCTTAATCTTTGGCAAAAAGTCCTGATATCTGTGTTTCTGATGAATGTCAGAGGTGACCCAGCTCCATGAGAGTGAAGTTCATCCCCGCAGTGTAAAGTCTCGTTATCTCTATCAAGCACGGAGATAAGAAGGCACAAATTCCAGAATGTCATATAAACAGGCAGATAAGCGCTGATCCGGCCCGATTCCTTCCACCTGGGCTTTGGCTTTTACCCTACATCAGGTATGATTATTAGTGTCGCTGTACAAGGTCTGCAGATCCCATGTACTGTGGGTAGTCGCCGTGGTTTACGTATCCCATAATTATACAATAGTTCTGCACATAAAAGGGTGAAAGGTTGTGGGGCAAAAATCACTGAAAGATAAGAGTCCAGCTCACCCGCATGCGCGATTTGACGATCCGGAGCAAAGGAAGCGTCCGTGACCATGGACGTCAATGATTGCAGAGAAAGAAAGATCCAGCTTCACGAAAATCCAAAAACTCTTCTTTATTGGTGGGAATGAAAAAAAAAAAACCCACTCCAGTCGGTGAATTAATAAGCCATGGTAGTGATTGCAGGTAGTGAAACCCTTAATCATGTTATCAGAACCAGCGGTTTTATCTACTACCATGGCATTTTAAATTCGCAACAATAAAGAAGAGTTTTGGGGATTTTCGTGAAGCTGGATCTTTCTTTACAAAAATCATCGTGCACAGAATGACGCCGTCACAAGTGCCCTAATGGGGCTAAAGAGGACGGGCCCCGATCCTCCTCCATTAGACAAAGGAAAGAGCTGCAGCAAAAAGCTGGAGAACCAGGTGATACAAGTGCTTCTCACAAAACTAGAAACCCATCAAAAAGTTATTTCAGTTCTTCAATACAAAAAGTGAAATTCATTCTATAGAGTCATTACACACAGAGTGATCAATTTCAAGTGTTTATTTCTGTTAATGTTGATGATTATGGCTTACAGCCAATGAAAACCCAAATGTCGTTATCTCAGTAAATTAGAATAATTAACCAAAAAGACCAGTAAAGGCTTCCTAAGTGTTTATAAAGGTCCCTTAGTCTATTTCAGTAGACTCCACAATCATGGGGAAGACTGCTGACCTGACAGATGTCCAGAAGGCAGTCACTGACACACTCCACAAGGAGGAGAAGCCACAAAAGGTCATTGCTAAAGAAGCCGGCTGTTCAGAATGCTGTATCCAAGCATATTAATGGAAAGTTGAGTGGAAGGAAAAAAGTGTGGTAGAAAAAGGTGCACAAGTAACCGGGATAACCGCAGCCTGGAAAGGATTGTTAAAAAAGGCCATTCATAAATTTGGAGGATTCACAAGGAGTGGACTGCTGCTGGAGTCACTGCTTCAAGATCCACCACCCACAGACGTATCCAGGACATGGGCTACAAGTGTCACATTCCTTGTGTCCGGCCACTCATGACCAACAGACAACGCCAGAAGGGTCTTACCTGGGCCAAGGAGAAAAAGAACTGGACTGTTGTCAGTGGTCCAAGGTGTTGTTTTCAGATGAAAGTAGGGTTGGGCAAGAAATATCTGCTTAAATAGAAGTTCCTTAAAGTCAGGGTACATCCCCCACGAGAAAACCCGAAACTAAACACGAACCAAACGGTACATGGATTTTTTTGTGCAGATTTCATTGCCGTGCAAATTGTGAAACCCCCTAACATTTCAACAAAGGGGGATCCACAGTGAATATCCACTGCATAAATGGACACGCTCAGCTCAATCAGCTCTGCAGGGTTTTAAGTAAAGCACTGTTGGGCCTTATCAGACAATAGTTATTCATGTACGTGTTCTGTCCATGATTTTACCTATTATAAACGTGACACGTGGACCAAACACTAATGACACTCGTACCACTTTTTCTTGCAAACGTGAACAAACACTGACGTCTGAATGAGACCCAACTCTGATTCTCCACCAGGACAAGGAGGATGGAGAATCTGCCGTGTATCCAGTAAGTGTGCACATACCCTTAAAGTCTGCCCCAAAGAAGCAGCTGTTGTATGTGCAAGGGTTGGTCAATGGGACCCAGAAGTCTGGATGTACCCAGTCGCCTCGTAGGCATGTCAGGAGACTCCCGGGCGGTCCGCACATGGTGAAGGTCACCTGTATGTATTATGCCTGAGGCCGGATTCACACATCCGTGTGTCGCAGTCAGCAGACAGGCCACAATGTATATTGACTGTTGGTCTCCTAACCCAATCTCAGCCGCCTCGCAGGCACAAAGGAGGCTGCAGAGTCTGCGGATTTTAAATGATCCAGGTGAATGGATTAATGAAAAAAAAGTGAACAGACTACTTCGGTTTTTAAAAATGGATGAGGAAAAAAAATGGAAGAAAAACAGATGATACATGACAGTTTGGTCAGTGTTACATGGATGTGAAAATGGAAATGGATGAGTGGCTGTAGCTCAAAAGAGCTGTGGAGATGTGGGTCCACCCTGGCATTCTCTCAGTCTAGAGACCCCAGCGGACCCTTTAAGTTTTGCCACAATTGTAACTATAAAAGTGGTAAAAATTTCACATCTAAAACCTGAAGGAAAAAACTGTTAGGGCACATATGCACATGACATCTATTCCAGGCAGATTCGACCTGGACACACACACGGACACATATGATGGTAGAAAACCACCTGTGTTTTCCTGGAACATCTTCTGCTTCAAAACATGACGTTATATATATATATATATATTTTTTTTTTAAGCAGTGGAAATAGCTTGTGGAAATGCTGCTTCACTGTGGACACTTTGTGGGAGTTTTTAATTTCTTGAAGAGTTTGGACAGTGCCTAGATTTAGTTAATCAGAAGAGTCTCAAGTGTTTTTTTAAGTAAATCTCCAAGCACAAATATCCAGAAAAAAAAACAAATTCTCTTCAATAACAATTTCTTTAACTGAACAGGAAAATGTTCACGTTTGCAGATTCTGAAGCTTTTTCACAAAAATAGATCAGATCTAAAGCAACAAACGTCGAGAACCCGACAATTAGAACGTGGACAACACAAAGAAAGGAAATCACGCATGTTTAGTACGATCGGTCACACCTTCATATTGGGCAGAATAGAATATTAGATAAAAAACAGAACAAGCACACGAATCTGCCGAGAAGAGTCTTCCTAATGTAGCAGTGTGCAGCATCAGATATTAATGGCTAGTGGCCTATTGTAATTGGCTGTAAGATTTCTGTAAAACCAAGCGGCCACTGATAATAGGCAAGAGATTAGCAATTTATCTGCAGAGTGTATGATCGCCTAAGAAGCCACGATTATCAATGGATAACCTGCGGGAACAACTAAGGCTACTTTCACACTAGCGTTTTCTGCAATCCGTCACAATGCGTCGTTTTGCAGAAAAAAAATGCATCCTGCAAAAGTGCTTGCAGGATGCGTTTTTCCCCATAGACTTGTATTGACGACGCATTTGCGACGGATTGCTTTTGCGGACCGTCGGGAGCAAAAAACGCTACATGTAACGTTTTTTGCTCCCGACGGACCGCTTTTTCCGACCGCGCATGCGCGGCCGGAACTCCGCCCCCACCTCCCCGCACGTCACAATGGGGCAGCGGATGCGCCGGAGAAATGCATCCGCTGCCTCCGTTGTGCAGTGCGTTAAACGCTGGCGTCGGAATCTCTGCCCGACGCATTGCGACGGGGAGATTCCGACGCTAGTGTGAAAGTAGCCTAATAAATAAATACATTTAAAAATAAAATAAACCAGCTTCAAACAGATGTTGGGATTATTTAAAATCTGCATCGGAGATCCACCGATTACAACAATTTTAGGCAATGCTGACCTGTTGCACCCAGCGGATGCCCCTTGGAGATCAGACCTCCACTCGGATTGATGACCCAGCGTCCTCCGTATGTATTATCTCCTCTGTCAATCAATTCTCCTGCTTTACCTGCAAGAAGGAATCCAAGAAAAACAGGTCAGAGGTGACGCTCACTCAGGTCAGGTCCAAAGAGGTGGCAGATGGGCACTTTTTTTTTTTTTTTTTGCACCTGACAATTACAAGTCCTGGTCCAACTATAGAACCAGGACCCAAAGATCCCCAACATAATGATCAAGGGATTGTCCACCTTTAGGGACAGCTTTCTTTCTTCCTTATTTAAATGTGTGTATTTGGGGCTAAAATCATTTTAGCAATTGAATTTCATTTAATATCCACCGTACCGCACTGTCTATTGCTGGCTGCAGAAGGAGTTAAATGAGAATCCATCAGTGAACCAAAGATAAAGTTTGTAACTCTTATATCTCTCTAAGATCGTCTTCAGCTGGTTTATGACCACATCAAGGATAAATATGCTGGAATGTTTTTTGTTTTTTTTAATGGTACACACTTGAAAATTATATATATTTTTTATATTTTAGAACAAATACAGGCATTTAAGTTAATGGTTTATTTTCAGTCATTAGACAAAAAAAAACAAACAAGTAATGATTAGAGACGTTGGATTACCTATGGGGCAGAGGCCGAGCGCCTCGTATGTAATGAGCTCGTTAGCAGAGAAGCAGTCATGAAGCTCGATCACGTCCACATCGGTCGGCTTCACACCAGCCTTCTGGTAACACCTCTCCGCTGCGACCCTGCTCATGTCAAATCCAACCTAGAAGAAAAAAATAATAATAATAGTTAAAATATGCAAATTGTCCCTTCAGAGAGGAAGAGGACTAGAACGCTAGTGCCACCTACAGGAAGTAGCAATCCTAACAGTCAATGTCGACCCTTTAACGAGCCTTGTCACATGACTTAGGATAAAAAAAACGAGCATTCTCAATGAATTTAATGGTGTCACGGAACCCAATGTTGTGAGAGCTCCTGATTAATATGATGGCGTCGGCTCCTCCGACCCTCGTTGGTCAAATGCTTGTGACAAGATTCGTTTTTTCCTGATGCAGGATCAACGAATACATATTACATAGTAACATAGTAACATAGTTAGTACGGCCGAAAAAAGACATTTGTCCATCCAGTTCAGCCTATATTCCATCATAATAAATCCCCAGATCTACGTCCTTCTACAGAACCTAATAATTGTATGATACAATATTGTTCTGCTCCAGGAAGACATCCAGGCCTCTCTTGAACCCCTCGACTGAGTTCGCCATCACCACCTCCTCAGGCAAGCAATTCCAGATTCTCACTGCCCCAACAGTAAAGAATCCTCTTCTATGTTGGTGGAAAAACCTTCTCTCCTCCAGACGCAAAGAATGCCCCCTTGTGCCCGTCACCTTCCTTGGTATAAACAGATCCTCAGCGAGATATTTGTATTGTCCCCTTATATACTTATACATGGTTATTAGATCGCCCCTCAGTCGTCTTTTTTCTAGACTAAATAATCCTAATTTCGCTAATCTATCTGGGTATTGTAGTTCTCCCATCCCCTTTATTAATTTTGTTGCCCTCCTTTGTACTCTCTCTAGTTCCATTATATCCTTCATGAGCACCGGTGCCCAAAACTGGACACAGTACTCCATGTGCGGTCTAACTAGGGATTTGTACAGAGGCAGTATAATGCTCTCATCATGTGTATCCAGACCTCTTTTAATGCACCCCATGATCCTGTTTGCCTTGGCAGCTGCTGCCTGGCACTGGCTGCTCCAGGTAAGTTTATCATTAACTAGGATCCCCAAGTCCTTCTCCCTGTCAGATTTACCCAGTGGTTTCCCATTCAGTGTGTAATGGTGACATTGATTCCTTCTTCCCATGTGTATAACCTTACATTTATCATTGTTAAACCTATATTGTATTTTGCAAAATGTAAAGTTATAAAAAAAAGCCCGATATAAAGTCTCCGTGGCCTTTCCCTTAATATCGGGGACAATTCATGTCTTGAGTTTGTTTCTTTTTGTAGGAGAGAGACTGGATGCTAAGGTCATGGTGCCGACAGTAAAATCACATTGAATAAATTATATAAATTTACACAATGGGATTTTCTGGATTTTATTCTTGATATTCTATCTCTCAATGTTAAAATTAAACTACCCTTAAAATTATAGGCTATGCTTGTCTTTGTCAGCGGGCAAACCTACAAGGTCAGCAAGGGATCATATACTTATTTCCCCAGCTGTAAAGTTATATTAAAATAAATATATATATATATATATATATATATATATATATATATATATATATATATATATATATATATATATATATATATATATATATATATAGCAAAAAAAAAAAACTTTACATATAAGATGCACATCATAATTTCACTTTTTAAAAGTGCACACAATGGGGGAGATAATAAAAAAAACTGTCTAATATTAAGGCTGGCTTTGTTGCAAATATCAACCAATCAACGCTCAGTTTTCACTTCTCTGGTAAAGCGAAAGCTGCACTCTGATTGGTTGCTATGTGCAGCTCAGCCGATTTTGCTATTTGGCATAGAGATATATATCTATATATATAATTGTCTAAGGGTTTTTCCGTCTGTCTGTCTTTCTGTCTGTCTGTCCTGGAAATCCAGCCTCTTTGATTGGTCGAGGCCGCCTCGACCAATCAGCGACGGGCACAGTCTGCCGCGAATTCCGGGATCATCATTGTCCATATACTACGGGGACATGCATATTCTAGAATACCCGATGCTTTAGAATCGGGCCACAATCTAGTATATATATATATATATATATATATATATATATATATATATATATATATATATATATATATATATATATATATATATACATATATATATATATATATATATATATATATATATATATATATATATATATATATACACACACACACACTATATGCCAAGCGGAGTCTGCCCGCGTTGCACTCACCGCCTTGATGCAGCTCTCCTCATTAAACGTGCTGGACGTGTCCGTCACCATCTCCTGGGCCACGATTTCCACCGCCTGATGCTGCAGTCCGTGCTTCCTCACGAAATCCTCACTTACCAGGATGGCAGCTGCTGCACCGTCAGAAGTAGGACTGGAGTACAGAAGTTAAAAAGAAATCAGTGGAAATCTCGTTTGGCCCAGAATGACCTCTGCGTGCATGCTCATTTCAGCTGAGCATCCATTTGCTGCAATTAGGAGGGGGAATTCTCAGGAAGCCCTTTATATATGAGGGCAAAGGTCAGCTGAATCAGGGCAGACTAATATTTATTAGACTCCATACCCCACTATTAGGCTTTGCTTACCAGCACTGAAGAACGGTGAGGTAATCAAACACTTTCCGGGAATTCTTCACTTGATCCAAGCTGTATTCCTCTTGAAACTGTGAAAACCTGCAGAGAGGAGAAGATGAAACGAGCGAGTGATGGCTGCGGTGTAAAGCATCTCCAGCTACAGAAAAGAATGCACGGAAATAATAAGATTCTTTGACCATTTCCAAGACGCTCATCTAACACAAGGATTGCTTTTCGAGGACGGTCGACTATAATTTCGGCTTCACATATCGGCTTTTCACGGTCCTGTAAATTCTGGACCAACTATGGAGATCTTCATCTAAACTGACAGTCTCATATAGGACTAGAGAATGGGGTCACAGCTGATGACTGACGGTTTATACGACTCACGGATTGTTTATTGAGTGTTTGTGATTCTTCCAGGCGATCTTCGCAAAATGTTCCATCTTTGTTCCTACGAGCAAAAAAAAAAAATAGAAAAAATGATATACTGTACTTATTGAGAGTTTGACAAGGAGGGTGAACGCGACCTTCCCAGTCATCCCCTATATCTAAGGTTCTCATATCTAACGACTCAAAAAAAAAAAAAATCAAGCATCCCATCCCTTATGGCACTGACATCAGCAGTGGAGCAGTACAGGACGAGCACACAGGCTGCGTTCATAGAACATCTCTGGAGCAGGAAGGTGCTGACACCGGAGCGACAAACTGGAAAACTTATGTATTATTAAACATTTCCCCCAATTTACGGTTGCAAGATGGTCATGTAACCCACGATTTTACCGTAACTATATTTTACAGCGCAGCCCTGGTATTAACCACTTTATGACCTTGCAATTGTCCATTTTTTTTGTGCCTTCACTTTTTTGCCCTCCTTCTTCCAAGAGCCATATCTTTTTTTCCTTTTCAATATAGCCGTCAATCCGTCACTTGTTTTTTGGATTTTTTTTTTTAACCGTGTTCACTATATGGTAAAACTGACCTGGTAATATATGATTCTCTAGGTCAGTACGAGTACACAGACACCAAATATGTATAGGCTTTTTTTATATTCAAGTGGTGAAAAAAAAATTTCCGAAATTTGTAAGAAAAAAAGAAATAATTTTCACTTATGTTGTTATTTTCAGAAACCCATAACATTTTTTTTATTTTTTGGGATCCAGGTCTGGATAAGGTTTTTTTTTATTTTTTTTTATTTGCACCCTGATACCATTTTGGGGTAAATAAGATGTTTTGATGGCCAAAGAAAAACAAAAAAAATTCTGGAGTTTTGATTAATGTGTTATATATTTGGATAGATCGCACATTTCTGAACACTTTTTTTTTTTTAATATTACTTTATGCGTTTTTTTTTTTAATTTAATCTCCAAATGTATGGATTGGGAAGAGGGGCCAATTTGATTTTTTTTATTTTACAGAAACTCTTTCCACTCATTTTATGTAAGTCCCCTTAGAGGACTTGAGCCTGAAATCATCTGATCACCTACCAAATACTGCAATACTCCAGTATATAGTAAAATTCACAATCCTCTCTGAACCCCAGCCAGTGACCTCACTTCACGGGAGCACGAATTTGGCGGCAATAAATCTGATTAGAATTGTGCTTATCTCCAAGAAACAATATACATTTTCACACAATTTTACCATATTTCTCCATGTGTTCTAATCCAGCTCTGCCAAACAACTGGGGAGCCAATGGAGCAGGTTCCAGGCCATACTTGTTGGCTACAACCTCCACATGTTTATCCATTGGGTTGGCTCGGTCCGTGTACTAAAATATACAAAAGTTACCCAAAAAAGTTATTTAAAGAAGTTATTTTTTTTTATATCTCATAAATTGCTGATATCACAGCATGAAACCGTATCACGACAGTAAATTAAATACCAACCATGGGTTTTAATGAGCCTCGTTCCATCTTCTCGAAGCCGAGAGCTAGGACGCAGTCCGCCAACCCTGCGGAGAACAGTATAAGTCAGAGATCTGAAGAAACTACCAATATTATACGAAAGTGACAAAAAAAAAAAAGTATTGAGCTTAAAACAACACAGTTTGGATAAAGACGCGAATGCATCCCAGTCCCGCATCTTTGGCGCCTGTTACGCAGCCAATAAGCATGCAGGGATTGACTGTGAGGCACTGTAATGTTGTAGCCATCTTGGTTGTGGCATTACTGTGATTGGCTGGCCGTGTGACATCAGAGGTTATAAAAGGACATGCGCCGCCCGGCTTGGAATGCAGACTCCATTGCACAGCTCCGTCACACTTTGTATTGCAGGGAGAGAAGCTTGTACAGGCCTGTGTGAGCACAGTATAATGAATCAGAGAGCGTCATAGGCTATGTTGTGAGGTGAAATTTTAACCCCGCGCGTTCCAATTCACCAAACAATTTTGCCCCCATCTACATAATGGGGAAAAAGTGAAAGGAAAAGTGTTGGAGGCAAATTGACAGCTGCCAGATGTGAACAAGGGGGACTTAAAGAGTGAGAGCGATGGCGCCAAAGAGTATACACCGTACAGTTGCTAAGGTGGGGCTCCGACATGGGATACTCACCACACACGGGGATATGAACACACACACAAAATGCGCCACACACTACCATGTGCTTGAACACATATACCACCCTCAGCACAGATTTCACCACACATACACCAACCTCGCCACATAAAAGTCGAAACACAAAAGTCGCCGCTCAAAACTCGCCACACGCAAAATTCGCCACATGCAAAACTAGGCTCACGCAAAACTCGCCACACACAAAACTAGCACACGCGGAAAAATTGCCACATGCACAAAAGTTGCAACACATGCAAAAGTTGCCTCACACAAAACTTGCACATACTCAAAACGCACCACACATAAAACTCGCCACGCGCAAAACTTGCTGCACACCACTTGCTACACTAACCTGTCAAGTGCAACTCAACACACAAAAAGTTGCTACACGCATGTCGCCACACAAAACTCATCTCACAAAAGTCGCTACATGCACGTCGCCACACGCAACTCAACACACACAACTTGACACATGAAACTCGCCCTAAAACACACACAAGTCTGGTATTATCCTTCAAAAATAAAAATCTGATTAATAAGCAGACAAACTACAAGAGCAACAAATGTACCATATAGGAAATACGGCAGCTGTCAGTCACATGACCTGTCTATTATGTGTGAGCTAATATATACTGCCAGGGGGGAGGGCTTCCTGTTGGCTGGGGATTTATCAGGCTGCCAATAGCAACCAATCACAGCTCAGCTTCTATTTTGCTACAGTTAATTAATCTGAGCTCTGATTGGTTAATATAGGCAACAAAGGACATTCTCAGTATAACAAAGCTTGTGTGAGGTAATAGCATGTCAGTTAGGGTGTGTTGGTGGAAAGGCTGATGTCAGTCACATAACCTCTATGTGAGAGGATATAGAAACTGTTGTGAATTCTGTGGCAGAGCTCACTCCTGTGGTCACAAGTGGTACTGCGGCTTCTGAGTTTCCTTCCTCAGGTGATGTGGTGAAGTCGTTAGGTGCTGCTCTATTTAACTCCACCTAGTGCTTTGCTCCTGGCCTCCAGTCAATGTTCTAGTATTGGTCTTGCTTCCTCCTGGATCGTTCCTGTGGCCGTCTGCTCTGCATAAGCTAAGTTTTGCTTGTGTTATTTTGGTTTGCTATTTTTTCTGTCCAGCTTGCTTAATTGGTTTTTCTTGCTTGCTGGAAGCTCTGGGACGCAGAGGGAGCACCTCCGTACCGTTAGTCGGTGCGGAGGGTCTTTTTGCCCCTCTGCGTGGTTGTTTGTAGGATTTTGTGTTGACCGCAAAGCTATCTTTCCTATCCTCGGTCTATTCAGTAAGTCGGGCCTCACTTTGCTCAATCTATTTCATCTCTGTTTGTATTTTCATCTTTACTCACAGTCATTATATGTGGGGGGCTGCCTTTTCCTTTGGGGAATTTCTCTGAGGCAAGGTAGGCTTATTTTTCTATCTTCAGGGCTAGCTAGTTTCTCAGGCTGTGCCCGAGGCGCCTAGGTCTGGTCAGGAGCGCTCCACGGCTACCTCTAGTGTGGTATGATAGGATTAGGAATTGCGGTCAGCAGAGTTTCCACGTCTCAGAGCTCATCCTATGTTTTGTGGGTTTTGTCAGGTCACTTGTGTGCTCTGAACTTCAAGGTCCATTGTAGTACTGAATTGCCTTTCATAACAGTACTGGAGGCCCAAAGTACTAATGCTTCTCAATAGAGGGAAAAAAGAAGTTCTGAGACCATTTTTTTTCTTTGCACTGTGTTTTGTCTTTTTTTTCCCCTAGACATTTGGGTAGTTCAGGACACAGGTGTAGTGATGGACATTAAAGGTCTGTCTTCATGTGTGGATCATCTCACTGCAAGAGTACAAAATATTCAAGACTTTGTGGCTCAGAATTCTATGTTGTTAGAACCAAGAATTCCTATTCCTGATTTGTTTTCTGGAGATAGAGCAAAATTTCTGAGTTTTAAAAATAATTGTAAACTGTTTCTGGCTTTGAAACCTCGCTCCTCTGGTGATCCAGTTCAACAAGTTAAGATCATTATTTCTTTATTACGTGGCGACCCTCAAGACTGGGCATTTTCCCTTGCGCCAGGAGATCCTGCATTATGTAATATTGATGCGTTTTTCCTGGCGCTCGGATTGCTGTACGATGAACCTAATTCGGTGGATCAGGCAGAGAAAAATTTGCTGGCTCTGTGTCAGGGTCAGGATGAGATAGAGATTTATTGTCAGAAGTTTAGAAAGTGGTCCGTGCTCACTCAATGGAATGAAGGAGCGCTGGCAGCTATCTTCAGAAAGGGTCTCTCTGAAGCCCTTAAGGATGTCATGGTGGGATTTCCCATGCCTGCTGGTCTGAATGAGTCTATGTCTTTAGCCATTCAGATTGGTCGACGCTTGCGTGAGCGTAAATCTGTGCACCATTTGGCGGCATTATCCGAGCATAAACCTGAGCCTATGCAGTGTGATAGGACTTTGACCAGAGTTGAACGGCAAGAACACAGACGTCAGAATGGGCTGTGTTTCTATTGTGGTGATTCCACTCATGCTATCTCCGATTGTCCTAAGCGCACTAAGCGGTTCGCTAGGTCTGCCACCATTGGTACGGTACAGTCAAAATTTCTTTTGTCCGTTACTTTGATCTGCTCTTTGTCATCTTATTCTGTCATGGCATTTGTGGATTCAGGCGCTGCCCTGAATTTGATGGACTTGGAGTATGCTAGGCGTTGTGGGTTTTTCTTGGAGCCCTTGCAGTGTCCTATTCCATTGAGAGGAATTGATGCTACGCCTTTGGCCAAGAATAAGCCTCAGTACTGGACCCAGCTGACCATGTGCATGGCTCCTGCACATCAGGAGGATATTCGCTTTCTGGTGTTGCATAATATGCATGATGTGGTCGTGTTGGGGTTGCCATGGCTACAAGTCCATAACCCAGTATTAGATTGGAAATCAATGTGTGTCCAGCTGGGGTTGTCAGGGGGTACATGGTGATGTCCCATTTCTGTCAATTTCGTCATCCACCCCTTCTGAGGTCCCAGAGTTCTTGTCTGATTACCGGGATGTATTTGATGAGCCCAAGTCCAATGCCCTACCTCTGCATAGGGATTGTGATTGTGCTATCGATTTGATTCCTGGTAGTAAGTTTCCTAAAGGTCGACTGTTTAATTTATCTGTACCTGAGCACGCCGCTATGCGGAGTTACGTGAAGGAGTCCTTGGAGAAGGGTCATATTCGCCCGTCATCGTCGCCATTGGGAGCGGGGTTCTTTTTTGTGGCCAAGAAGGATGGTTCGCTGAGACCTTGTATTGATTACCGCCTTCTAAATAAAATCACGGTCAAATTTCAGTACCCCTTGCCGCTGCTATCTGATTTGTTTGCTCGGATCAAGGGGGCTAGTTGGTTCACCAAGATAGATCTTCGTGGTGCGTATAATCTTGTGCGTATTAAGCGGGGCGATGAATGGAAAACTGCATTTAATACGCCCGAGGGCCATTTTGAGTACCTAGTTATGCCTTTCGGACTTGCCAATGCTCCATCGGTGTTTCAGTCCTTTATGCATGACATCTTCCGAGAGTACCTGGATAAATTCCTGATTGTATACTTGGATGATATTTTGGTCTTCTCGGATGATTGGGAGTCTCATGTGAAGCAGGTCAGAATGGTGTTCCAGGTCCTGCGTGCTAATTCTTTGTTTGTGAAGGGATCAAAGTGTCTCTTTGGTGTTCAGAAGGTTTCATTTTTGGGGTTCATTTTTTCCCCTTCTACTATCGAGATGGACCCTGTTAAGGTCCAGGCCATCTATGATTGGACTCAGCCGACATCTCTGAAGAGTCTGCAAAAGTTCCTGGGCTTTGCTAATTTTTATCGTCGCTTCATCTGTAATTTTTCTAGTATTGCTAAACCATTGACCGATTTGACCAAGAAGGGTGCTGATGTGGTCAATTGGTCTTCTGCTGCTGTGGAAGCTTTTCAAGAGTTGAAGCGTCGTTTTTCTTCTGCCCCTGTGTTGTGTCAACCAGATGTTTCGCTTCCGTTCCAGGTTGAGGTTGATGCTTCTGAAATTGGAGCGGGGGCTGTTTTGTCGCAGAGAAGTACTGATTGCTCGGTGATGAAACCATGCGCCTTCTTTTCCAGGAAGTTTTCGCCTGCTGAGCGAAATTATGATGTTGGCAATCGAGAGTTGCTGGCCATGAAGTGGGCATTCGACGAGTGGCGTCATTGGCTTGAAGGAGCTAAGCATCGCGTGGTCGTCTTGACTGATCACAAGAACTTGACTTATCTCGAGTCTGCCAAACGGTTGAATCCTAGACAGGCCCGTTGGTCGCTGTTTTTCTCCCGTTTTGACTTTGTGGTTTCGTACCTTCCGGGCTCTAAAAATGTGAAGGCGGATGCCCTGTCTAGGAGTTTTGTGCCCGACTCTCCGGGTTTGTCTGAGCCGGCGGGTATTCTCAAAGAGGGAGTAATTTTGTCTGCCATCTCCCCTGATTTGCGGCGGGTGCTGCAAAAATTTCAGGCTAATAAACCTGATCGTTGCCCAGCGGAGAAACTGTTTGTCCCTGATAGGTGGATGAATAAAGTTCTCTCTGAGGTTCATTGTTCGGTGTTGGCTGGTCATCCTGGAATCTTTGGTACCAGAGAGTTAGTGGCTAGATCCTTTTGGTGGCCGTCTCTGTCGCGGGATGTGCGTTCTTTTGTGCAGTCCTGTGGGATTTGTGCTCGGGCTAAGCCCTGCTGTTCTCGTGCCAGTGGGTTGCTTTTGCCCTTGCCGGTCCTGAAGAGTCCTTGGACACATATCTCTATGGATTTTATTTCGGATCTCCCCGTCTCTCAAAAAATGTCTGTCATTTGGGTGGTTTGTGATCGCTTCTCTAAGATGATCCATTTGGTACCCTTGTCTAAATTACCTTCCTCCTCTGATTTGGTGCCATTGTTCTTCCAGCATGTGGTTCGTTTACATGGCATTCCAGAGAACATCGTTTCTGACAGAGGTTCCCAGTTTGTTTCGAGGTTTTGGCGAGCTTTTTGTCCTAGGATGGGCATTGATTTGTCTTTTTCCTCGGCTTTCCATCCTCAGACTAATGGCCAGACCGAACGAACCAATCAGACCTTGGAAACATATCTGAGATGCTTTGTTTCTGCTGATCAGGATGATTGGGTGTCCTTCTTGCCTTTGGCTGAGTTCGCCCTTAATATTCGGGCCAGCTCGGCTACCTTGGTTTCGCCGTTTTTCTGCAACTCTGGGTTCCATCCTCGTTTCTCTTCAGGGCAGGTTGAGTCTTCGGACTGTCCTGGTGTGGATACGGTGGTGGACAGGTTACAGCAGATTTGAACTCATGTAGTGGACAATTTGACCTTGTCCCAGGAGAAGGCTCAACGTTTCGCTAATCGCAGACGCTGTGTGGGTCCCCGACTTCGTGTTGGGGATTTGGTTTGGTTATCATCTCGTCATATTCCTATGAAGGTTTCCTCTCCTAAGTTTAAGCCTCGTTTCATTGGTCCGTATAGGATTTCTGAGGTTCTTAATCCTGTGTCTTTTCGTTTGACCCTTCCAGATTCTTTTTCCATCCATAACGTATTCCATAGGTCATTGTTGCGGAGATACGTGGTACCTATGGTTCCATCTGTTGATCCTCCTGCCCCGGTTTTGGTGGAGGGGGAGTTGGAGTATATTGTGGAGAAGATTTTGGATTCTCGTGTTTCGAGACGGAAACTCCAGTATCTGGTTAAGTGGAAGGGTTATGGTCAGGAAGATAATTCCTGGGTCTTTGCCTCTGATGTCCATGCTGCCGATCTTGTTCGTGCCTTTCATGTGGCTCATCCTGGTCGGCCTGGGGGCTCTGGTGAGGGTTCGGTGACCCCTCCTCAAGGGGGGGGTACTGTTGTGAATTCTGTGGCAGAGCTCCCTCCTGTGGTCACAAGTGGTACTGCGGCTTCTGAGTTTCCTTCCTCAGGTGATGTGGTGAAGTCGTTAGGTGCTGCTCTATTTAACTCCACCTAGTGCTTTGCTCCTGGCCTCCAGTCAATGTTCTAGTATTGGTCTTGCTTCCTCCTGGATCGTTCCTGTGGCCGTCTGCTCTGCATAAGCTAAGTTTTGCTTGTGTTATTTTTGTTTTGCTATTTTTTCTGTCCAGCTTGCTTAATTGGTTTTTCTTGCTTGCTGGAAGCTCTGGGACGCAGAGGGAGCACCTCCGTACCGTTAGTCGGTGCGGAGGGTCTTTTTGCCCCTCTGCGTGGTTGTTTGTAGGATTTTGTGTTGACCGCAAAGCTCTCTTTCCTATCCTCGGTCTATTCAGTAAGTCGGGCCTCACTTTGCTCAATCTATTTCATCTCTGCGTTTGCATTTTCATCTCTACTCACAGTCATTATATGTGGGGGGCTGCCTTTTCCTTTGGGGAATTTCTCTGAGGCAAGGTAGGCTTATTTTTCTATTTTCAGGGCTAGCTAGTTTCTCAGGCTGTGCCCGAGGCGCCTAGGTCTGGTCAGGAGCGCTCCACGGCTACCTCTAGTGTGGTATGATAGGATTAGGAATTGCGGTCAGCAGAGTTTCCACGTCTCAGAGCTCGTCCTATGTTTTGTGGGTTTTGTCAGGTCACTTGTGTGCTCTGAACTTCAAGGTCCATTGTGGTTCTGAATTACCTAATCATAACAAGAAACTGCCAGTTACAGACTATTTTTACCACAATAATGCCTCATAAGAAAAGGAATTCCATGGCACGAATGTCAGCTGACGCGAAAAGAAAAGCTGCATTACGGGCCAATGAAAAATGTGAAAACCGAGAAACAAGGCTGACACACATGGAGAACAGCAGCTGCTTCCTCAAGAGCCAATGAACTTACTGAGGAGAGGGAAGCGAGGCTTGCAGATAAGAGAAGAAGAGCTGCTTCCTCAAGGGGCAATGAGTCATCTCAGCAGAGAGAAGGCGACTTGCCACTAAGAGAATTGCTATTTCTTCCACCAGGGCACAGGAAATGGTTGGAGATTTGAAGCATGCTGCCTTTTGTTACCAGTCAGACATAAACTATCAGGATAACCCTAAAGTTCAGATAGGAAAAATGGATGTGGTCTGCATGTACTGCAGTGCCCTGAAATGGAGAGATGAACCGCCAGGTTTATGCTGTGCAAATGGCAAGATAAAACTTCCACCTCTCCTGTCACCACCAGATCCCCTAAAGTCTCTGATGACAGGTACCAGTACAATTGTGAAATGCTTCTATTAGCTTAGTTTTTGCCTTTTAATAATTACATTTCTATATATTTGTTTTGTGGTTTTGTGTGCAGAATAAATTTTTGTTAACACATTCTATTTTGCTAACAGCAGTTATTAACCCGGGCGAAGCCGGGTAGTACAGCTAGTTAAAAATTAATTTGGTTTCCAGAGACCTAGCAATTACAAAATGCGTAATGCGTGTGTTAAGGGACAGGAAGTGGAAGAGCTGATGATGGTGCACACAGAAGCCGAGGATGTGGGGCAGGTGCGACTACGCCCAAGAGACAAGCCCATCCAAGACGCATTTGTTCCTGCCCCACTTTCCCGGGAGGCACGGTACACCACTTCTGAAGCGAGAGCAGTGCAAACAGGTGGTTGGTTGGATAGCAGATAATGCTTCCAGCAGGCTTGACAGCACCACACGGTCCAGTCTCACCAGCCTACAGTCTAGATCACTTATTCCTCACCCTGATCCTCCTTCCTACAGTCTAGATCACTTATTCCTCACCCTGATCCTCCTTCCTACAGTCTAGATCACTTATTCCTCACCCTGATCCTCCTTCCTACAGTCTAGATCACTTATTCCTCACCCTGATCCTCCTTCCTACAGTCTAGATCACTTATTCCTCACCCTGATCCTCCTTCCTACAGTCTAGATCACTTATTCCTCACCCTGATCCTCCTTCCTACAGTCTAGATCACTTATTCCTCACCCTGATCCTCCTTCCTCCTACCATGCCGAGTTCCTGGAGACTAGTGATACCACACTAGGACACTCCGAGGAGCCATTTACCACAAAATTTCTTGATTGTGGCCTCTCGACCTGCACGCTTCAAGAGGGACAGGAGGACATATTGTTTAGCGATGCACAGACCTTATAGCAGCCACTGCCACAAGAACTTGATGGTGGGGGGACGGCAAATTTGGGACAAAGAGGAAGAAGATGATGAGTTGCCGCCAAGACTTGTTGTTGTTAAGTCACAAAGTCAGGAGGACTAGGATGCGGTGGTGGAATACAAGGTGGTGGAAGATGAAGTGACTGACCCAACCTGGGAAGCTGTCATGCAGAGTGAGGCCAGCAGTGCTGAGGGGGGAGAAGGATCGGCAGCACCAAAACAGGCAGGAAGAGGCAGTGGGGTGACCAGAGGGAGAAGGCTGGCAACTATTCCTACGATCACCAACACTCCTGAATTTTTCTGTCAAAGAGTTACGGTAAGTATTCCCCAGTCTGGGACTTTTTTTTAAAGAGAGATCTGAGACAAACAAAATGGCCATTTGCAACCTATGCCACGCAAAGATCAGCAGGGGCCTGACCACTAAGAGCCTAACCACCACCAGCATGATCAGGCACATGTCATCTAAGCACCCGACTCAGTGGGCAGAATGCCTGGGGACATGATTGGTGCCATAGGATAACACCACTGCCTCTTCCCCTGTGCTCGGTGCTTCCCAATCCCCTGTCCAAAACACTGGCGCAGATTTCTCCAGCTGTTCATACCTCAGAACTTAGAATTAAAAAGAAAATTCCCAGCCACAAGCTCAAAATGCTAAACGGGCACACATCTAGGCTGCTTGCTGTGGAAATGTTGTCATTTAGGCTGGTAGACAGGGAGGATTTCCGCCGACTCATGGAGGCAACTGTCCCTAGCCACCATTTTGTCTCCTGGTGTGGCGTCCCAGCCTTGTACAAACACGTGTCCAGAAACATCACTCGTGCACCTACTAGCATTGTCCACTTAACAACCAACACTTGGACAAGCGCTTGTGGCCAGGGACGCTACATTTCCCTGATGGCACACTGGGTGAACATTGTGGAGGCTGGAGTTGAGTCTCACCCTGGCACGGTGCATGTGCTCCCAAGTCTGAGGATTGCTGGCCCTACTTCTATGAAACTGAACCTCCAACCAGGCATGGCCGTGTGTGATAATGGGTGTAATTTGATTGCGGCTGTGAAGCTTGGCAAGCTCGCACACCTACCATACTTGGCACATGTGCCCAACTTGGTAGTTCAGCAGTTTCGGAAAACATACCCAGATTTGCTAGAGTTTCTGGTCAAGGGACACCGGTGTTAGAGCCCATTTCCACAAGCCGTCTACAGCTGCCGCCACTCTGACACTACTGCGGCAGCACATGCAAGTGCCGGTTCACCGAACTCCACATTGCACATGCTGGCAAGGCTTTGTGAGCAGAAGAAGCCAGTGGTTGAGTATGAGCTCCAACACGCCAGTCGGTATACTGGTCGGCCTCCACACATACCGTAAGTTAAGAGTGAGCATGGATGTCTGACATTTGTGTGGTTCTCCAAGACTTCAGCGCAACAATCCCGCTTCTGTGCCTACTTAAACAGTCGCTGCTCACAATTAAACATGAAGCTTTGCATGCAGAGAAGGTGGGGATGGAGGAAGACATGAGACAGGGAGATACTACCCAGCCTCATCTCAGCCGCTAAGCTTGGATTGGGCAACAGTGAGGAGGTGGAGGAAGAGGCGGAACAGGAGCTGGTGGCTAGCGCAACACAGGTTAGTAGCCGCATAACCTTCGTCTCGTCTCTCCTATATGAATAGGCATGAGGATATGGAGAGTAGTCATCATGTTGGACACAGGGAAGTGTTGGCTGTATGGAGCTTGGCACATATGGCCTATTTTATGTACCGCTGCCTATCCCATTACCTTTGAATTACATTCATCTCGGCAAAAAAAAAAAAAAAAAACGGAACCGGCTGTTCTCCCTGCTAGACCCACGCTACACGGAGAACTTTGCTTCTCTTCTTGAGGTTGAGAGGTCTTCTAAAATGTTGCTATACCAGAAGGCCATAGTGGAAAATGTTGCAAAAATTCCTATCAGAAAACACCAGTGGCAGGGGGCAAGGTTCCTTGTTCAACGAAGGAGAAGAGGTCAGTGACAGACAGCAGAGGCAGGGGTACACTGTCAAAGGAGTGGGCCAATTTCAAGACACCAGTCCAGCGCTTGATGACCGGGTATTTTTGAAAAGGATGGAAAAGGTTTTTTTGTTAAAATTGTCACCTGATCGACCAAACCAGTGTACTCCCTAATTCCACTGCGACTTTCAACTATTGGGTCTCAATGCTAGACACCTGGCTGAGCTGTCCCTCTATGCCTTGGAGGTGTTGTGCTGCCCTGCCGCTAGAGTCTTGTCTGAGCGGGTTTTTAGTGCCGGGGATGGGGTTAGGTTATAACAGACAGGCACTTTCTACAGAGAATGCAGACAGGCTCACTCCAAAATTAACAAAGCCTGGATTAGCCCACACTTTTTCACACTAACAGATAACAGCACCACCTAAAGCATTTTTAATATTCAATATTTTAATGAGGCCCGCCAGTTGTTACCTTTCAGGGGTCTATGGATGACCCTAACCGTATTTCTGTCTCGCTTTGCAGTTTCTGCAAAGCCTTTATGACTGTACAAGTACATCATCTACACTTTAAAAAAACACGGTTATTGTTGCATTATGGTGGTATGTAAAACTTACAAAAAGTGTAGAAAAATATTTCAGGATTCGATTACTCATTCATACAGTATTATGTGCTGTCACATTTTTGTGGTATTTAACATTAGAAAAAAAAAGTTAAAATTTTTTGCTGGGTTACATTTCTCAGCCATACAGCATTACGTGTTCTTTGGTACATTTAGTAGTTTTATAACCCTCCAAAAGAAGTTTTCAAAATTGTATCGCTATAAAGTTCATCCAGACCATGGAATAGCCTATGGAGTACATTTCCTTGGTATATAACCCTCAAGAAAGTCTCCAAAAATTGAGTCTGTATGCACACGTTGTAGACTTTGTTTGTGTGCTTGTCGCGTTTTTCTGCGTGGATTCGTGACAAAACCTGATGCAAAAGCTGAAGCCACAAAGTGAATGAGAAACCTGAAGTGCCATGCACACGTTGAGTATTTCTGACTTGCAGATTTGGTGCAGAAAATAATCTGCTGATTGTGAATTCTCTGTGCATTTTTCCTGCCAAGAGATGCAGAAATTTTACTCCACATGTGCTCATCCCTATATCGGTATTATATTGCTCATTCATAGACTACTCTGTGGTCTGGAGTACATTTCCTTGGCATATAACCCTCAAAAGTGCATAGCCTTTATGAGCCTAGGAGTAACAATACATGACAATATGAACAGAATGTGTATGAGGCCACCTTTATGTCTAATATAGGTAGGAAATGTATAGGAGGTGTGTCAATGCACTTGGAAGATGAAGTCTAAGTGCACCGTGACGCCCCAGTGTACCTCCAGCCTGTTTTGCTTATGGTTTCTACACTAGATTTCTCATGACTGGCACATCGGATCTTTACAAATAAGGTATCACTTTAATTGGGGAACAAGCGCCTATACAGCCATACCACTGCGCCCATATGTAATATGTGCTAACAGGTTCCCTTTAAAAGAGGTTGGACACCATTTTAATACTGAGGGAAGTGGTAGACAAGTGCGTCACATTTATTTTACATATCTCTGCTCCCCATGAGGCTGACGCCCAGGGCCGGCGTCAGCACCCGGCGTACCGGGGCAAATGCCGGGGCCCTGAACAAATGGGGGGGCCCACTCAGGGCCGGGATACCAGGGAGCCCGGGCTGCTCCTCCAGCAGCTTCGCCACTACTTGAGCTCAGCCGTCACTTAAATAAACATGGCCGCACACAGTGCACTCTGCAGCGATGTCTCTGCTTCTGCTAGTAATGACGCGGCCGGGCGGACACACAAGCAAAGTTAAAGGCACAGTGTCTGCCTGACCGCATCATTAGCAGCAGACACAGCTGCAGCGTGCACTGTGGGTGGCCATGTCTGTTTAAGTGACGGCCATCGATCAAGCAGCACTCCCTCCATATCTACATGCCAGAGGAGCCTGATGGGTGACAGGCCTGGGGGAGGTGAGTGAGGCTTGTGTCTGTCTGTATGTCTGTGTATGCCTGTATGATGTGCATATCTGTGTATATCAGTGTGTTTGACTGTACATATTTATGTATTTTTGTGAATTTGTCTTCAAATATATGTATGTAAATATCTGCGTATTGTATGTGTATATCTGTGTATTGTGTATGTCTGCGTATTGTGTGTGTGTGTGCGCATGTCTGCGTATTGTGTGTGTGCGCATGTCTGTGTATTGTGTGTGCATGTCTGCGTATTGTGTGTGTGTGTGCGCATGTCTGCGTATTGTGTGTGTGTGCGCATGTCTGCATATTGTGTGTGTGTGCATGTCTGAGTGCTGTGTGTGTGCATGTCTGAGTGCTGTGTGTGCATGTCTGCGTACTGTATGTGTATGTCTGCGTATTGTGTGTGTGTGCGCATGTCTGCGTATTGTGTGTGTGCGCATGTCTGTGTATTGTGTGTGCATGTCTGCGTATTGTGTGTGTGTGTGCGCATGTCTGAGTATTGTGTGTGTGTGCGCATGTCTGCATATTGTGTGTGTGTGCATGTCTGAGTGCTGTGTGTGCATGTCTGCGTACTGTATGTGTATGTCTGCGTATTTGTGTGTGTGCATGTCTGCATAGTGTGTGTGTGTGAGTGCGCATGTCTGCGTACTGTACATGTGTGTGCATGTCTGCGTATTGTGTGTGTGCATATCTGCCTATGTGAAGGATGAGGGGGAAGGCTAGGCCCTGTGTAATATATATATATTTCTCCTCCGTATCTGTGCATCATGAATCGTGGTATGTGGGCCCACTGAGACTCTTTTGCCCGGGGCCCACAAAATCCTGGAGCCGGCCCTGTGACGCCATCACTGATTACATATTGTGCAGCGATGTGGATCTGTCACAGCGATATATAAGCCGCATCCATCGCTCACCTCCCTGGACGAGCTGTCTGGCCATGAAGAGCGCCGTGGAGCCTGTGGAACAGTTATTGTTAACATTGATGATGGGGATCCCGGTCAGCCCCAGACTGTGGTAGATCGCTCGCTGGCCACTTGTTGAATCACCTGGAAAAAAAAAACACATTTTAGAAAGTGATACCCTGGTACCCGACCACCTTTCTGAGAAGACCCCACCAGCATCCAGACAAGATTTCCCATCTTCTGATAGGTTATAGAACATGGCCAGTGTGCCTAAGGACAAGGCGATTATCCTAATATCTGGCAGCTTTCCAAAAGCCAGAACTTTTCATCAACATATGAAGACATTATTATTTTATTTTTGTAGTTTGGATTGAAACCAGTCATAAATATACAATATATTGAAACACGGACATTCCACCGTTTCTTTTCTTCGAAACCACATTGGCTTAATTTTGAAATAGCCGTGTTATAGTTCGGGGAATACCAAATTCACCAAGTTGTTTTTTGCTTAAACTACCGGTAACTAAAATAAATAAATAAAAATAATGATAAATAAAAACAAAAGGGACTTCATTTGGCATATTCTGAAAGCCGTAACTTTTTTAAATGATCTTTCAGCTGATGGTGAAGTAACAGAAAGAAGAAAAATAAAGAAATAATTTACCATTTAATTCCCCCCCTTCCAAAATTCACAAATCTATAATATATATATATCTATCTATCTCGCCTTTCTGTACTTTTATTTCTCATGCCATTACAGAAATCTAAGATTCTTCTCCCGACTGACACATTCCTGCATTTAGTCTTCAGATGTAGCAGAGCTGAGCTGGTCATAGCACACATTACATCGCGTACCGTAGACGTAGCCCACACACGCCTGCTCCACCAAGTTGTATGGAACTCCTGCATCCGCCAGAGCCTTCTGTCCTGTAATGGAGAAAATGATCATGGAGGAGCTGCAGAAGGAGCCGGCGACAGAGAGGAAGGTGCAGCGGGCGCCGGCCTTTGTCAAAGACGTTAATGGATTCAGGAAGAAAGTTTCTCGGTAAAATGATTTCCAGATTACTTGGATTTTGTCAGCCTGTCCTAGATGCAGAAGATTAGGAAGTGTACAGATGCCTAGAAAATCCGAGTCTGGATGGATAACGGTCACCTGCTCATGAGAAACACATGGATAATATGGGATCCTGTATTTTTGGACTTTCAGACGAGTCCTCCTCCGAGAAGCAGAAGGCAAACATACAAGATGGGGCCCGTGGCAGTAGAAAACATTGGGCTCACACTCACCTGCCTCCTTGGCCATATCCGGATAGTCAACTGCATCTCGTGGCTTCAGGAACTAAAAACAGGAAAACAAATTACTTTCTGCACTACAAGAGCAGAGACGTTATACAGAGCACAAAGAAACGCCCCGAAGTGGAGACCCCGTAATATTACAGAGCGGGGAGCTGAGCGCTGAGGAGCAGAAAAGTCATCAACACTCTGCTGACTCCATAACTGCAGAGTCCAGACCTTTTCTGGTATAACATCAGCACAAACACTGCGCCCCCGCCAGGAGCTACATATGGCCTTACATCACCAAGCACAATGCCGAGCGTCAGACGGAGAAGTGTAAAAGTGGAGGAAACGAGTTCTGTGCAGTGATAGATCATACTTGTCTATCTGGCGTCTGATGGACGAGTCTGGGTTCTGTAGATGCCAACACAGCATTACCCCCTGATGGCATTGTGCCCGCTGTATTGCGGGTGGAAGGGGTAATGCTATGGGCTTGTTATCAGGGATCATCCTTGATCTCTTAGTTCCTGAGTTAGTCACATTTCTATTGGAAACACTGAACAACTTTCTTGATCTCCCCCAGATTTCTTATAATGCTGTACGAGAATCAGTTCTATAGAATAATCATCTTTATTTTTACATAGCGCTAACATATTCCGCAGCGCTTTACACACATTGCATCCTATTATCACATTATATAGGATTACTTTACAGCACCAGGAGCAAAGAGGAGATTTCCAACAGCAAGAAAATGCTGGGAGATCTCAGCCCTGTACCGGCGATAACTCTGGATCAGTGCTAGATAATTAATGCAATAACTAATTAATTAACGCTGTATGTAAACTGGTCCTTGACCTTCTCCATCACAGATCTATATTAGGCTCGTACTGATTAACAAGTGCGTATCAGGACGCCATCACAGGATTACTGCTTCTGTCTGATCAAAGGGCGACAGCTGACTGTTCTGCAACATTTCACCACGATTTGGAAAGTTACAGAAAACTTTCCAAAACAATCTTGAATTGTGCAGACTTTTTTATTTTTCTTTTCTTGACACTTTGCCATGTAGGAAGCATGCAGAAAATTAACAGCAAATAAGGTTTTAATAAATAAAATAAATTTAATGTATACATTGCAAAGACATACTGATAGGGAATTTAGATTGTGAGCCCCGTCGGGGACAGTGATGATGATGTGTGCAAACTGTAAAGCGCTGCGGAATATGTTAGCGCTATATAAAAAGAAAGATTATTATTATTATTATACATTGCGGAAATGTTTTTTTGCATGGAAACGGCTTTCGCAGAATTAATTATGGATTTTGCAATGTAAAAAGAGTGAAATCTGCAGCAAAATCCAAAATGTGGATTTCAATAAAAACAAAAAGCAAAAACAAACAAATAACATTTTCTATGCGTTAAGATATTGTTATTTCCTGCTGCCCTCACAGGTTGAGCTTCGCAGGGACGATCCGCAGTGAACGGATGGTGAATTCACACTTTACGGATTTTTCGGCAGAAATTCCCTTTTGCTGTTTCAGACCTTTCTGCGACCTGTGAGCCTCCCCTATAACTTTCCACATAGAATAATATAGAGCGGATTCTCCGCTGATTTTCACTGTCAGCGAAGCGCATGGGATATTATACTGTGTACACAATTAGCGCTGTGTTTGTTTAGTAATAAAAGTACAAATTGTCAAAGGTCAATAAACCGAAACAGAACCTCACTCCTCCTAGAATATCTGCAGAATTATTATGCAAATTAATAAAAAACGCCAATTTTCCACCGCAGATTGGTTATGTTCATCGTTACGGATCAGCAGCATCTGACGCTTGCAGTCGGGTTTGTTGGGTTGGGTTAAGTGCTGCTGAATTCTGCGCTAGAATTACAAATATCGATGGCGGAGGCCAAACATGATCAGAACTGATCGACACCATCAGTGATCAGGGCGGATCGCTCTGTGTCAGTCTCTCACTTTCCTGCTGCAACTTAATTTTGTATCAAAGTTTTTGCAAAGTCATGAAGTCACACAACTGCACAGAAAACAAACAGGACAATAAACGCAGCAGGTGTGAACACTCCCCAAACCAGGCAGATCACACTGTCACTGTCAGACCTTGGTCATTCCTACGCCCGCCACATAGACTTTCCTCTGGTTGGATCCCATCTCGGCAGCTCTTAGGTCTCGGCAGCTCTCAGGTCTCTGCAGTCTGTGCACAACCCCCGAGCTGACCTCCTAGGACACTGATCTGCCAGCACTGGCCGCAGCCGCCCTGTTCTGACAGCTTAAAGCTGCGATGGCACACAGTGTGATTGTTTGCTTAGTGCCTACTGACCAGAACGTCGTCCCTTTAAAGAAGGCGTGGTGAAAGTGAGTAACCCGACCAATCAGGAAGCGCTGGAATGACAGCGCTGGTTCGAAGAGCCAATCACAAGAATTGTCCCGCCTATCCAGATCCGGTGTACATAACAAGGGTTGGCCACTGGGTGGCGCACTGCCGGATAACATATTACACCATGGGCGGCTTAGCGCGGCAGTTGTCTCGGTTGCGGGGGTCTTTCCATTGGGGGCTGTTCAGGGGGCTCAGCAGTGCAGCCGGGCACACAGAGGTCCGGGTCACCCATCTAGAAGGGCACAATGCGGGTGAGTGACCCCTGACGTGTGAAGGTGACGACCACCCTGCTGAGTTATAGGGTTTATTACTAATCGGTGGTACTAGTAGTGCTACAGACCCTGGGGGTCCTTGATGGAAAACTTCTGCCACCAATGTCACTGACACTTCCACTAATATTGCACATTGGGTTGTGCTGATTATTATTCGGGGCGATCTACAGACTAAAAATTATATCGAAAATTTGGGGGCAGATTCATTATTGCATTTTGCTTTTTTTATTTTATTTTTTCCCTGTTTTTCTTCTTTATTTTTCACTTGCGTTATTCTTTGCGTCTATTTCATGTCTTCAATTGTGTTTTTTTTTTAATTATTATTTTATGTTTATTATGGACAAGGTTGTGTTGTTTCCAAATGTTATCACCGATGCATCAATTTCAGTTTTTTTTAAAAAGTTGCATTTTGTAGCAAATATACTCCAGTCCCCTCCACCCTCCAACCCAGGAGTGACTTTTATATATATCAGATTTTTTATTTCTTTTTAAAGCACATTTTGCATTTTTTGTTTTCTTTTTATAGAAAGTAAAACTTTTTTTTTTAATTAAAAAGTCGTAAAACAGGTTAAATAAATAAGGAATTATTTTTTATTTACAAGTCTCAGCGTGATGTCATAAAACTCTTTTTCCCCCCCCCCCCTCTTTCAGGTATCGCGGAGATCATCATGTGCCGGCCTCGTGCTCGAAACTCCCTGGGCAAACTGTTTGTTAATGAGGTAATGTCGGCCCCCATGACAACTCCTATGTGCCGCAGCATGGTATATTTGGGAACATTCGTGGGATTCGTACTTTACGGCTATGTGCACACGATGCAGATTTTGCTACGGATCCGCAGCAGTTTCCCCTGCGTTTACAGTTCAGTGTAAACGTATGGGAAAAAAAAACCGCAGTGCACATGCTGCGGAAAAAAATGCGCGGAAACGCAGCGGTTTACAATCCGCAGCATGTCACTTCTTTTACGGATTTACAACTGCCCTTATGGAAAACCACAGTTGTAAATCCGCAGTGGAAACCGCAGGAAAACCGCGATAAATCCGCAGCGGTTTTTCACTGCGGATTTATCAAATCTGCTGGAATCCGCTGCGGAAAAATCCGCAGTGGACCCAGACTACGTGTTCACATAGCCTTCGTGTGGGCTTAGGTCAGGGTGAAATTTAGGAGTAGCCTGGGTCGTAGCTGGGGGGATTAGTGGGGGTCACTTTGCCTGGGCCGGGGTATTTAGACATTAACCTTTCATGTTCTCGGCTGTCTCAGGACTTGATGATGGGGCGTTACTGCTGCAGTGTATATTACATTATTGCTTTTTTTTTTAATTCTCCCTATACCCATCTGGTTCCAGTTCTTCCATTGTGTAGACAGCCTGCGCCATGACGGCGGTGTCCGAGTGGTGGTGGTCAGGAGCGCAGTCCCCGGGGTCTTCTGTGCAGGTCAGTAACACGAGACGATCTTACTACTTCACCCGTCTGTTGTATGCGGCATATGAGACGTCTACTGTTCTATTTAACGAGTTCTGGCATGGTGGCTCCTTCCAGCTATGGTGACACTGCTGCGGTCAGTGATTGGCTGTAGCGGTCAGTGATTGGCTGTAGCGGTCACATCATGTTAACACATCATCGCTGGAGTACGATGTGACTAGAGACTGGCGGGGGACCAGGGAAGTGTTGGCGGTGACACTCATTTCATCCATTCTTGGCGTCCGGTGCAAGTTGAGCGCTCTGTACACCTGGTGGGTGCTGGCTGTGCTATGCAGCCGTCATCTGCTTCTTACCTAAGTGGCATTTTATTGAAGGGTGCAAAGGCGAGGCCCATTCTGATGCCAGTTGCCTACATCTCAGGTGATTGCATGAAGCCAACTGGTGTTTCCACTACAGCCAGGGGTCTGCTGAACCCCCCCCCCCGGTCGCTGCCATCTATGTGACTGCAGACTTGTGGATCCTCACAGCGCGCACTGTCAGGATTCTTTGGTGTCGGGACGGGCAGTTATGTGATTTTTGGATACTTGCAGCCACATGCCAACTAGACTTGTCCGGCCTCGTTCATTGAGCGGGGGCTGCGCACGTCTAGTCGGTACGTCACCGCATGTGTGCACATCACATACCTGCGGTCAAGCGCCCCCCCACTTTGGGCGTTGGAGTCTGCAGTCATAGAGTGACTGCAGACTTGTACCCTAAGGCCAGACAACCCCTTTAAGAACAACTATAATATTGTATTCCTGTAGACTACAACTGCTACACTTGAAAATGCATGAAAAGTTATACATCAGTAAATGTGGTGATCGGCTCCATTACCCGCTCTCGTTTCTTTTTCTTGCCGCAGTGGAGATAGTCCGGTGAGTGCCGTATCTTACTACTTGTGATGTCATTACCTGCAGTATATATCACCATGCAAAACTGTCAGCTCGTCTCCACCAACAACATACACAGCCTATAGATGTGCATAGACTGCATGTAATGCCTCTGTCCCCGTGGTGGCGCTGCAGGATAACTGAGCACTAGCTCTTGGGTTTCTCTAGATCTCATCGCTGGGATGATGATTGTTGATCAGTTTAATTTTAGGATCCCTTCTAACACACAGGGATTCTTTCCTATTTAAAGGGATATTTCTCAGTAAGTTCATTACTTTTAAAGTGATGCAGACGGCATACTTGACTATAAAGGATTGTAATGTTATTCTCCGTATCACTCGCAGGCGCTGATTTGAAGGAGCGAGCACAGATGGGAAATTCTGAAGCTTCTCTGTTTGTTCAGAGTCTGAGAAAGTTAATGAATGAAATTGGTGAGTCCATCGGACCGGATCATAAGTGATCGTCAGAGCAGATCCCTATCGGAGGGGCTTTACCCCGGCCACATATAGGTCATCTACCGGGAGAGGATTGGAAACGTTACCTGATTTTATAGGAAACTTCCTTCAGAAAAAAAACGTATTACGGTTTTTTTTTTTTTAATTTTAGTTAAAATGTAAAATATTGTACTTCTATAAAACTCGAGTGGCAGAGAACACTACTGCCAGTTTACCACGTGCTGCAGTGTGGCCTCAATATGATCGTACGTGGAGGTCTAGAATGACAACTCGATTGTTCTCTTAAAGGGGCGATGACGGGTGAAAATAGGTGATATCCATTTTTCCACTGTCTGCCTTCTTATGGTGTATTTTTCCTTGCTATGTCATACCACGTAAAGATACCAACTCACCAGCCTGATAAAGGGACACCTTTTTTGACCTCCTTCAGGTAACTGGTGTACCGTGAATATATTTAGTGTATACAATAAATGTAGACCCAAAACTTTGTAACGTGTGAAGATGGCCCAATTCTGACACTGCATATTTCTCAGCAGCAGTTTTGGGATATATCATCACTGAACTGTAACTCAGCTTTCCCAGTGTCAGCAGAAGTCCCACACTGTATTGTCCTAATCCCTGAGATGTTACCCAGCTTTCTCAGTCTCAGCAGCAGTCCCAGAATGTACCATCACTAAGCTGCAATCCAGCTTTCCTGGGGTCAGCTGCAGTGTATCAATAATGAGGTATACGGTACTTTCTGAGAATGGAAAAGCTCCGTCTGCGATGACATTCTTGGAGCGACCCTAGGGGAGTTATGGTGCTTCTGGGTCAGAGTCGGCGCCCCACCCTCTCCCCCAGTGCTTCTGGGTCAGTCGGCTCCCCCCCGATGCTTCTGGGTCAGTCAGTGCCCCACCCTCTCCCCCGGTGCTTCTGGGTCAGTCGGCTCCCCCCCGATGCTTCTGGGTCAGAGTCAGCGCTCCACCCTCTCCCCCGGTGCTTCTGGGTCAGTCGGATCCCCCTCGGTGCCTCTGGATCAGAATCAGCGCCCCCCGATGTCTCTCGGTCAGTCGGTGCCCCCCCTGGGTCATCTCCCTGGTACGCCAGATTTTCAGTGCCCCTTTCTGCCATGCTATCAGTGCACTCAGAGAGGAACTTAAAGACAAGGAGTGACTTTAAAAAAAAAAACGGAAATCACCTTTTTGTGATAAAATTGCATATAAGTAATTACTTTTTGAATGCTTTTGTTTTTTTTATCAAGTATATATTGAAATTGGTGAAGTAACATGAAGATTCAAGATCTGTAACGAGTCCCCACCTGCCATCTCTAGTACTGCAGTCCCCTAATGTGGCAGAGGAGCCTAGAGCGCCCCTCGGACAAAAAGAAGGGTGCAACTCCTACCGCTGTGTCCCCTATAGCTACACCATACTGAGATCATGGGTATTGTCTCCTGTCGATTGTAAGCTTGCGAGCTGGGACCTCACCCCTAATGTCACTGTTTAAATTGTCTTAACTGGTACTGAATTTATTGTCTGTACATGTCCCCGCTTAATTGTAAAGTGCTGCGGAATATGTTGGCGCTATATAAATAAAAAATTATTATTGTCCCACCTTGCCAGGAGTTTTGAGTGCTTTTCTTTTTATGTACCCAGCGGCTCTGCCTATGCCCACAATTGCTGCAGTAGATGGATACGCCCTGGGGGGCGGCTTGGAGTTGGCGCTGGCATGTGATCTCCGTGTAGCAGGTATAAAATTCTCGCGTGTAGGAGCTTCGTCACTCGTGATCTATGTGCTTAGACCTGCGGGAAATGACGGGTGCGTGTCTTACAGCATCTTCAGCCAAACTGGGGCTCATTGAAACTACCAGAGGGCTGCTTCCAGGGGCAGGTAAGAGGATGCACCCACGGTACATAGCAATTATCACGTTATAAATATGTGATGGGGATTATTTTTTTTTTAATTTAGGGGGTTCACAGCGACTTCCTCGCCTAGTTGGTATTGGTTTAGCCAAAGAACTAATCTTTACCGGGAGACAGATCGAGGGTACGCAGGCATTCCAGATCGGACTAGTAAATGATTCTGTTCCCCAAAATGACGAGGGGAACTCTGCCTACAAGAAGGCATTGGAACTGGCCCATGAAATCTTGCCGCAGGTACGGGTCGTATTTTATATTTAAACTGGATGTCTATTGTTTGATTTTTTTTTTTTTTTCTTACTGTAATTAAGTTTAAATTTCGGTGCCGGTTAATTTTAGGATAAGGGTCGTCAAAACTCCAAATTCCTTCCCATGGATTTCAATCATTTTTAAATGTATCTGCTTGGAGTTGCCACTAGGGGGCGCTTCAGAGCTTATTGCATACAAATTGGACATTAATCCCTAGATGAATAGATCTATTTGAGTTCTTGACCCCAATATCCCCTGTATTTTCTTCTAGGCCCCAGTCGCTGTGAGGATGGCCAAGTTGGCTATGAATAAAGGAAGTGAGGTAAATGGTTCATGTGCACGTTTCCAGTGCTTGAATTGCATTGTGTCTTTGTTTTTTTCCTTTAATCTGATAGCCATATTGTATTCACAAGAGAATATAGAACACTGATCAGAAAGTGGATATTAACCATTTTTCCATGAAACACACTTAACTCATTCAGAAATTAGTGGCAGCAACACATCTCAGAAAAGTTGGAACAGGGTTAACAAAAGGCTGGAAAAAAGAAAAGTGGAGGGACGGCACAGTCTTAACTAAAAATCTTCAAATTTTTATTAAAAGTTCATTTCATTAAAATCTGTGAACATAGTTTCCAAAATTAAGTGGTATTAATGAAAGCCATCCGGAAGAACAATGTTCAATAAAATCTGTGTATAAAAAGAGCATGTTAGAGAGGCAGAGTCTCTCCGAAGCAAAGATAGTCAGAGGTTCGCCAGATAGGAAACTTCACTTAATAGGATTGATGTACGGAGCTGGATTACTGCGGCCCCTTCCGTCAGCAGATCATGAGTTACAGGAATCGGACCCCCACCAATCTGATAGTGAAGTGAGACAAATTGACATGACCAGGTCACACACTGAAGACTGGTACACCGCAAATAGCGGAGATTTCTTAAAATGTCAACCCCCCCAGGCCAATTTCTGTAATAAGCAGTGGATTTCTCCTTCGCCTCATTGGGTGACACAGACCGTAAATGAATGGCTCGGAGAAAAGGATTTTACAGTGAGTACACAAAAATCCCTATTTTTTTGTACTTCAATTCTGAGTGTAAAATCTGCTGCGTATCCGTTCTTGGTGAAATCTTAATAAATGTAAAGTTTAGGCATTGTTTAACATATGGTAGGTTAGTGGTCACTGTCTGTCCCTTTGTTACTTGCGTTTGCAGCTGATCTTTCAGCATTTGTTTTATACAGGTGGACATTGCCTCTGGAATGGCCATAGAGGGAATGTGCTACGGACAGGTGGGTTTTCTGCTATAGGTTGGGTTCAGCCTTTGCATTTTGGAGCTGCTCAAAAGCCTTAGATTATTATTGGAGTGTAAAACCCAGCAAAAAACAAAACAAAACACGTAATTGTGGTTTTTGTTAAATGGAATATCATATGAAATTATTGTATGGCTGTATAGCCATCACAATATTTTTATTTTTTTTTTAGATCTGCGGGTTCCATGTTTGCCCTGGAATAAAAGTTTTAGATCAGAATTGTAATGTTCCCATTCTCTTAAACAAATCTCATGTCGTTTAGGTGATTCCTACCAAGGATCGTTTAGAAGGAATGGCAGCTTTCCAGGAGAAGCGGCCCCCTCGTTACACGGGCGAGTAACAGACTAATAAAGCCAAGTTCTATCCTGGACGCCTCAATTTCAGAAAACTGGCCGAGATACATTGAATCAGTTAGTCTGAGCTTCACACCTCCCCTGGAAAACACCGTCACATACTTATGGAATAATGGCTTCTTGTTCCAGGAACATGGATTTAGATCTTTTACATTAATCTCAGAATTATATTTTGGAATTTGCACCCTAAAAACGAGTCATTCATTAACTTACTCTGCCAAGCTATATGGATAGTGGTCAAATAGGCTCCTGAAATAGGACATGATCAGGAATTGTTAAAATTCAGCCTATGGCACATATTCTGGCGCTGACCTGGTAATGTCTCTCAGTGCACAAAATGTGTCATTTTTATATTACTTGGTTCAGTGCATACAATGTGTGTTGGATTGTACTCCCGTATTAGGAGCAAGCACAGTCTCACTGCCTATATTAAGTATAAGTGATAAATGGTTAATTCGTCACTCTATAAAACTGGGCTGAAGTGGAGACCCTGTAACGTTACAGAGCAGGGGGCCGAGTGCCGAGGAGCAGAGAACAGAAAAGTCACCAACACTTTGCTGACTCCATAACATCAGCACAAACACTGCGCCCCCGTTGGAAGCTTCATGGTCGAGCAGCTGCATTCAGCCTTATATCACCAAGCACAATGCCGAGCGTCGGATGGAGTGGTGTAAAGCCTCCACCACTGGATTCTGGAGAAAGTGTTCTGTGCAGCGATTACTTCTCAATCTGGCATCAGATGGATCGGTCATAAAATGAATAAATATGGAAAGCAGCTAAAAATGTTGTCTCTAGAGAAGTTCAGAGCAATGCAATCTCCTGACTCACGGAACAGTCCAGCACAACCCCTATTAAGTATTTGGCAGGACCCTCTCGCAGCACTGCATCCGGTATCCTCAGCTAAGAATCAAAAAGCTTACTATTGCCCAAATCACAAACCAATCATACAAATCTGTAACTTTTAGTAAAAAGGAAAGTTATGCCAGGGTCAGGTAGTCACCGCGAGTTTATTTTCTGGTGCATTACACAAGAGTCAGTGTCTGGTTCACATACAGTGTGATGTACACGCACACACGAGGTGGCCGACGGGACACATCTTATGCATTTACAGTAACATGAGTAGTGGCAGATACTAAAAGATCAGAATACGCCACTTAGACCATAGCGATAACCTCCAGTCCTGTACGGAGCCCAGGTCAATGGTAAATGATTGTACGCCAGCAACAACTTAAAAGGAACACTAAACGTAGGAGGAAAGCTCTGGATAACATTCAATTTTTGCAGAGTCTTACAATTCCTGGTCTCCTGCTGCAGCCAGTTGCCGAACAGCCAGGTAAAAGGTTTGGGTGGGGTTTGATCTTAAACATATAGAAAAATATTCATATTACATTTGTATTTAAATATACATTTTATATTCCATTTAAAAAAAACAAAAAAAAAAAAAGTAATTGGATTTTATTTTTGCCCATATTTTTACATTTAGTGCTCCGTTAGTGCTGGAGGTTGCAGGTATTGGCAAAACACAGCGGTAGTGAAATTCTCATACAATATAAATTTAAAATTTCAAGAACAGATAAAGCAAAACACTTCATGCACTTCCCAAATCTTCTCAGAGAAATGCTACAGCAACAAATCAATTTTATTTTTTTTATCTTGTCCCAGAAATTTTGGATAAGACATTTCGCAGGATGATACAAAAACATCACCCGTAAAGATAGGGTCTTGTCTGCAGTGTTGTAACTGATCCATATGCCCATTTAGGTTTTTGTTGGGACGAAATCTTTAATTTGCGCTTTTGCCCTTGAAGGGGTCTTGGCCAATTTTATTTTCCATAATACCTTCTAAATATGTATTAAAATACTTACAGATTGCCGTCTTCTCCAGTTTCCAGCTTCGTTCCAGTCCTCTTCTGAAAATCAGACTCGCCGGCTCACACAGGGGTTTGCGTATGGTCCGGAAGTCACTTTATGGATGAAAATCTATGGATCCTTATTTCACATCTCATAGACTTACATAGGAAAAGCAAAAGACGGATCTGTGAGCCGGCAACACTGAAGTGCAGTCACGTGGGTCAGAAGAGGATTGGAGCAGCGCTGGGAACGGCGGAAGACTACAATCAGTGAGTATATTAATAAATTATATACATTATTGGAAGACATTGCAGAAAAATGTTAAAGGATTTAAAACAAAAAAAACAGAAATTCTCTTTTGGTCATTTGTTTGTAGTTTCCTGTAAAGATACAATCAACCATGCACATCTTTTACAAGGAACATCCCACAAACACAATTATAGCGTATAAATACCCACATTGTCCCTCAGCCTTTGAATAATGTGTAAGTTTTACCCAAATACCCTTTTCTGATAAAATATTATTCACTATTGCAACACAGCTTTACACGGACGCAATCTGTGTTTGGCTTAGGCTATGTGCACACGTTCAGGAATTTTCGCTATAAAAACGTGATAACAGAGAAAAACACGCATACATTAAGCATCCTATTATTAGAATGCATTCCGCATTTTTTGTGCACATGTTGCGTTTTTTTCCGCGGCGGAATCGCATTACGGGAAAAAACGCAGCATGTTCATTCTTTGTACGGCATCGCGGGGATTACGCACACATAGGAATGCATTGATCTGCTTACTTTCTGCATGTGGCTATGCCCACCATGCGGGAAGTAAGCAGATCATGTGCGGGTGGTACCCAGGGTGGAGGAGAGGAGACTCTCCTCCAAGCCCTGGGAAGCATATAAAATTGTTAAAAAAAAAAAAAAAAAAAGTAAATAAAAAAAAATCACAATATAATGCGATGCTCGCATTCCCAAGGATGCTTTGCGGCAATGACCTGTGATGACGTGGGCCTCGATACTGCTACGTCATCTGGGGTCATTGCCACAATGCATTATTGAGACTGGAGGAACGGGAAGGCTGCGGGGGCCGCCGGAAGGTGAAAATAATCACAATTTTTTATTTTTGTTATTTTTAACATTAGATCTTTTACTATTGATGCTACATAGGCAGGATCAATAGTAAAAAGTTGGTCACACTTGTCAAACACTATGTTTGACAAGTGTGACCAACTTGTCAGTTTTCCAAGCGATGCTACAGATTGCTTGTAAAACGCTAGCATTCTGCAAGCGGATTACGCTTGTAAAACGCTAGTGTTTAGCGGGAAAACGCATCCCAATTCTGCATGCGTTTTTCCCGCGGCAGGGAGTTCCGGAATTGCCATGGAAATTCCAGAAGTGTGCACATAGCCTAAAGGTTTTCTGTTACATGGGGTAATGGCTTCTTAATTACAGCAGTCCAGGATTTCAAGAAAGTGGTCTAATGAGCAAAAAAATAAAATAAATAAATATACATCACTTCTCCAGCTAAGTCTATCGGTTTTTCAGCAATGAGGTCTCATCATTACCATGACCGCTGCAAACAATCACAGGGCTCAGCAGTCATGCAGGCATCACTGCTAAGACTAGCAACGTCATGCTGGGAACTGGCAAAGTTACACAGCGCTGTAACGGTAAGGTATTTAATGGGTAAGACTTTTTTTTTATTAACTTTTCTTGCTCTTTGACCACTATTACCAACGTTTTCAATATTGGGCTGGGCAATTTCACTTCGCAACACTACCCGTGAGTGTACGGCAAGCGAGTGTACGGCTCCACTCACACCAGTGCTGTGATGGACTGTTCTCTGAAACAAATAGGCCCTGATGGATTTTAATCATGCTCATTAGGATTTTGGAGTTTTTTCTGCTGGAATGGTGTTGCAGACGGCACTTTTTTCTGCTATCAAAAGTTCAGAAAAACTTAAAAGGTGACACCCCCACCTTCCCAGAGTGCAAGTGAGAACTCAGAGCACCACATTACAGCTAATACAAATCAAATGACATCTGTAATCAGAAACTCTGATGTAGATGTAACGCGAGATAACCAAATCGTAAGTCAACTAGCTAAACAAAACACGGAGCTTGGCTCCACGCAGATCAGCGAGAACATATTTTCTATCATTTAAAGGGTGAGTTTTTTTGTGGGGGAGAAATTAGATTTCTCTATCGCTTCATTGGGGCACCCAGGACCGTGGGTTTATGCTGCTGCCACTATGCACAAAAAGTTAGCTTCTCCTCTGCAGTGTACACCCCACCGACTGGCACTACGTTAATCAGTTTAGCTTAGTGTCAGTAGGAGGTGGACACGGGTCTTTCATTAGACCCATATCTACCTCAGTGTGCGTCGTTCCTTTTCAGGTACCAAGGAGGGATACAGTGTGAACGGTCACAACTGTATTCCCACGCAGACTAGGAGTATGGCGTGTACTGCCACCCCGTATCCTCATGCGTCTAGTCGGCAGGACCCCAGCCCCTAACACAAAAGCGTGTTCAGACTATCCGGACCTTGCTAGTGTCTCCCATCCACTCGCCCACCAGAGCCTTTCGGTTAGGAGGTGTGGACGTCCCGCAACGCAGCACGTTCGGACGTCTTACATTCCTGGAAGGAGAGGTACTTTTTTTCCCTCCCCCAGGTTCTCCAGAGGTGGCAAAGAGAAATTCAGAAGAAAAGAACAGTATCGAAGGAAAAAAAAAAAAAGGTTTTCTTTCCTCATTTAATTATTTGGATTGGAGTGTCGGGGCACTTTTAGACGATAGGTGCCCTTTTCCCCTAGTTTCCAGGTGGAATGGGGCACTAGGCTACCTTGTTCTGCGGTTCCTTTATGGCCTCCGCGCGGCTCCGGCGATCAGGAAAATTAATCTAGGTCCCGGGTTCTCTCGGGCCTAGTGTTCGGCGTTGGCTCTAACCCCCTTCTTTGTGTTTGGGCGGGCATTTCTCTTGCCCGTATCTTCTCCCTTGCTCCTCCGGTGGTTGGCTCCACCCATTACTCCTGGCCCGAGCTAAAGTTCTATAAATGCCGCCATCTTTATCCTCCAGGATCTTGCGGCTGACTCCGCCTCTTCCTCTGGACCGAGAGCAGGCTTCTTTATCCAGAGTGTGCTCTACTCCACAGCTGCGCGCGCTCTTCACCCTACGCCCAGTGCCGTTGCCATTTTCTTTTTTTGGATACTCTGGATGCTGTTTAGTTCTTGCTGGACCTGCAACGGCTTTACTATTGGAAGCAGACTACAGGACACTGGCATAGTACTGTGAGTAGCTGCTCTGCAGACTGACACTCTCCTTTGCATATTCCTGTCCCCTAACCTTCTGGCACCTGTTAGTGGGTCTGTTTCATCATGCCTAATACTAAAGGAGAGCGTTCTCACCCTATTATATTTTCTTCTTCCTCTGCGCTTGTTAGACATTGTGTGTGCTCTTCGTGTAAGTGCAAGCTTCCTTCAGGTCAGTCCTCTCTCCTGTCAGGACTGCCACAACCCCATTGTGCCCACCGCCCAGGAGTCCCTTTCTGCCCCAGGTGGGAGAGAGGCCCCTATTCCAGTGTGGGCTTCCTCTGTCGCAGTCCATGGCGGATCTCACCAAGGTATCTCAGACCCTGGTGTCCGTGCGTGACAGGTTGCCCCTTCAGATTCCCGTAGTTGCTAGGGGGTCACAGGTTTCACCATCTGGGCCTTCCAACACAGGCTGTAAGAGATCCAGGCAGGCATATTGTTCTGGGTCCTCTTCCCACTCCATCTCGCCCCCCAGTCCTTCCCGGCTGATTAAGGGAGCTTAGTCTCCAGAAACACGTTGAGATTCTTACCCATATGGTTCGTGCTGAAGTCTGTATCCTCTATGCTTAAAGTTTGAATAAAGAAAACTCTTTTACGGATTCAGTGAAGCTGGACATTCTCTTGTTTTATAATTGTTCTCTTGTTTCTACAAGACTGGGGAGTCCACCACTCCTCTGTGGGTCATTTGCATTGTAGCTGTTCCATCCTGCAAGTTCCACATGGATATTTTCTCTCTGAACCCTGCTGATACAGGTACTATACAGATGATCAGGTTTTTAAATACATCAGATAGGGATTATATACATTAGATAGGACTGCTCTATTATGGGTATACCTTGGCGATTGGTGGAGCAGCTTAACATACTTTTTTTGCAAAAAAAACGTATTAACTAAATACCCTGTATTTTTTCATTTTTTGGACTAGCACTTGCTTATTTACTGTGACTTTTTTACAACAGAGTATTTTTTTGACCGCTCTGTGCGCTTTTGTGTCTTCAGGCCTAGACCTGGCAGGTTTTCCTCGGCATGACTCATATCAAGAACCCAGCATATCTCCCAAGCTGGGCGGTCGTCTTTTCTTTTTTCAGGGACGCTTGGCTCGCCTCAGTGGAGGACGCATGGGTCAGGGAGGTTGTATCCACAGGATACAAAATAGAGTTCGCTTTGCGGCCCCGAGATCGATTCTTCGAGTCCTGTCCTCAAAGATATTGTTCTCTGGTTCCAGGTTTCTTTGCATCCATAACCTCCCCTTTCAGTTCGGGGGTAATCGTTCCCATCCCAGACCAGGAGCATGTCACAGATTTCTATTCAAACCTGTTTGTGGTGCTGAAGAAAGACGGCGCGGTTAGGCCCATCCTGGATCTCAAGTTAATGAACAAAAGAGTCCGCCTGAGACATTTCAGGATGGAGTACCTTCGTTCAGTAATTGCTTACATGGAGGAAATTCCTGTGCTCTATAGCCATTCAAGAGGCCTATCTCCATGTCCCTATTGTCCCAGGGCATCAGAGATTCCTGCGTTTTCCAGTACAACAGCATCATTTCCAGTTTGTCGCCCTGCCATTCGGTCTCGCAACCACTCCCATGGTTTTCACGAAAATCATGGCAGCTTTGATAGCCATTTTGAGGATCAGAGGTCTAGACCTCATCTTGTACCTCGACGACATCCTCATCAAGGCTCAGGAAAGCCTGGCCACAGGTTTTGGGTGGCTTGTCAACAGGAAAAAGTCCTGATTGTTCAGACTTAGCGCCTCATTTTTCTAGGCATGCTGTTCAACACCCGTCAGACAAGGATTTTTTCTTCCCAAAGAGAAGAGAGCAATATTCCAGCAGGGAGTTCGCTCTCTGCAAGGCCCTCGGCTTCGTTCCTTCCATTCACAACTGAAGGTCCTGGGGAAAATGGTGGCAGCGTTGGAAACTATGCCTTTTCCGCAGTTCCACTCAAGACCACTTCATCAGGCCATTCTTTCGCAGTGGGACAGGTGTGTTCTGTCTCTGGCTCGTCAGATTCGTCTCTTTTCCCGAGTCAAACGATCTCTCAATTGGTGGCTGTCAACCCCTCTCATCCTCCAGGGCCGGTCCTTCCTTCCCGTTCACTGGCAGGTGGCGAAGATGGACGGGCGTTGGTTGGCACAGGACTCCTTGCTGCCTATCGACATCCTCGAGATAAGGGCCATCCTTCTGTCCCTCAGTCACTGGGAAAGGCTTCTCAGGGGTCTGCCAGTCAGAGTTCAAACGGAGATGGCGGAGGTATCAAAGATTCTCCTCTGGGCAGAGGCGATGGTTCCGGCGATATCGACAGTGCATGTCCCCGGCATAGACAACTGGGCCGCTGATTTTCTCAGCCTCGAGGGTCTCGTGGCAGGAGAGTGGTCACTGCATCAGGTGGTCTTCCATCAGATTTGCCTTCGATAGGGAACTCCGGACATGGACCTTATGGCGTCCCGGCTGAATGAGAAGGTTACACGGGTCGTCTCAAGGTCCCGCGATCCTCTCGTGGTGGGCGCCGATGCTCTGGCCTTTCCCTGGTCGTCGTTCGTGCTTCCCCGTTTCCTTTCCTTCTTCCCAGGCTATTGATGATCAAAGATGAGGAAGTACCGTCACTCTGATCGAACCGGATTGGCCCAGAAGGTCCTGGTTCGCAGAGATAGTCAATTTTCTCGCGGACACCCCCTGGAGGCTTCCAGACAGGCCGGATCTTCTGTCTCAAGGACCGATCTGCCACCAGAATTTTCAGTCGCTCAATTTAACCGCATGGCTGTTGAAACCGCAGTTCTGAGAGCGTCCGAATTTTCTGATCGGGTGATTCACACCATGATCCAGGCTAGGAAGCAGTCATCTTCCGGGGTCTATTATCGGACCTGGAAAGCCCATTTCAGCTGGTGTGAGTCTAATCACATCCCGCCTATGTCCTTTTCTCTCCCTTCCAATTTGACATTTCTCCAGGCGGGATTTGACGCTGATCTTGCCCTTAGTTTGCTAAAGGGCCAGGTGTCAGCACTTTCCATTCTTTTCCAGAAGAATCTATCCTCTCCTTCTCAGGTCAGAACTTTTCTTCAGGGGGTTGTGTATGTGGCTTTCCCGTACCGGACACTTGGGGACCCCTGGGACCTCAATCTAGTTCTGGAGGCCCTAAGGAGTTCTCCCTTTGAACCGCTCCGAGAGGTTTCCCTGTCCTGTCTTGGAAGGTGGCATTTCTGGTGGCCATCACCTCCATTAGACGCGTTTCGGAGTTGGCGGCCCTTTCCTGTCACTCTCCTTTCTTGGTTCATCACCAGAATAAGGTGGTTTTGCGGCCTCCGCCTTCTTTCCGAAGGTGGTGTCCGTTTTTAACCTAAGTGAGGATATTGTCCTCCCTTCCTTTTGTCCTGCTCCGGCTCATTCTCTGGCGTTCGTTAAACAGGCTAGACATGGTGAGGGTCTATCTGGCTAGGACTGCCCCCTTTAGAAAGACGGACTCTCTTTTCATCATTCCAGATGGTGCGCGAAGAGGCTGCAATGTTTAACAGCTCATTCTTTCTTCTGTGTTCTATTGTTACAGTTTGAGTTGTCTGTTTTTTTTTCTATGTTGTTGCTTCTCCTACTGCTTTCTCACTACCTGATTAACCTAGTGCCAGTCGGTAAGGTGTACACTGCAGAGGAGGAGCTAACTTTTTTTTTGTGCATAGTGTCAGCCTCTTCGAGGCAGCAGTATTCACCCATGGGTCCTGTGTCATCCAATAAAGGTTCCGAGAAAGAGATTTTACGGTAAGCAACAAAAAATCCTGGTTTTATAAACAAAATTTAGCTTCCTTTTAAACACTCAAAATAAAAGTAATAACTTACAGCACGTCCTGTAGTCAATAGCACTCCTCAATTAAAATGTCAGTAATAAACAACTTAAGTAGCTTATATACAATATAACACTTTTCTCTAGTTTTACTACTTTTTTTCTTTGCATTATACGGTGAATAGACATCTGGAGATACTGTTAAGTAAGAAAACCAACCTATATTATAAACACACTGTGAAATATCACTGGCAGCGACCGATCGGTTAGTAAGGGGACAACGGATATGGTTCTGAGATCAGCAGGCGAACGTCATGTCTTACATTTATAGCAACCCACTGGATCTGCCCTGTAATAGCTTCAGGGGTATACAGAGCCCCTTGCATAAAGCAGAGAGTGCCAACCTGTCTGGAAATTCATTAAAAAACAAATAACACTGCTAAAGGCAGAAATGTGAAGGTACCTGGGTGGAGACGGGATAAATGGGGAATATGTCCTATATTATATTGCAAATTGAAAAATAATTCACTTTGCATCCTCCTTGTATGCCCCCCGCATGTAGTGTCTCACACCTCAGATCTAATAGAAAGCAGATTTTATGCAAGCGGTGCATATACATCCGTGACTGCACCGTGTAAGGTGTGTTCCTGCCTTAGGCATTTATGGCATGCACGCAAGAAAGGTTATAAATGTCCAATAGATGCGACTGGCATGAATCTCATGAATAGGGGTCCACCAAACTGCTGGCCACCTGAAGACAGGTGGCGGTCACAGAGGTGGGACAGATATCTCTCAGACATTCATGACTTGTATATGCCATAAATGTCTAAAAGTGACAATAACCCTTTCAAATATTGGATAACCAGAATATTAACAGTAGGAATGGTGTATAAATGTAGCACGGAGAATAAAAATGTATTTTTTTTGCAATAATATCAGCTCTTTTGAGCATGTGCACCTTTAACCAGGGTTCCTCCGGTTCCAGAGCCCCATTCTTGGGATCGCTGGGGGCCACAAAGGTTGGTCCCCCATCAACGCAAGTTAACTTTATCCTACACTATAACATTTAGTGATTTGGTTCAGTTACACTATCAGCTGCCAATAGACAGCACTGCCTATGAAATGTTAAAGGGGTTTGTCAGAGAGGTCAAGAAATGAATCCAGCCGCAGGAAAAGTTTATGAATTACCTGCAATATTCTCCGCCAGTCTAGCAGGGATGCTCCAGTGGTTAGCGTCGGTCTTTGGTGAAATGACGTGACATACTGACATTGGATCACTGACCTCCGCTACGATGACTGGCTAGAGTTATCGATTCAGGCAAATACCACCGGGGACCACTAGAGCATCGGCCCTGGAATATACCAAGTCTGGGTGACATGACCAACTCCAATGCATGCAACCCAGAGTTTACCACTGCTGCTCAATTTCCTCTTTGTAAATGAAAAATAAAAAATAAAAAACACAGGAGACGTACACACCACAAGCTTTTAGCATTAGTGCAGTAAACCATGATTTTCATTAGACAGTCACTAAACAGTGGCGGCTATTTTTTATGTTATTGACCACATCTTAATTGCAAGTAGAGTTGGTGGGGGGTTCAAAGTCCTGAGACCCCCACAAATCACTCAAAAACACCCTGGGGCTCAGGAGATGGGAGCACGCACAGATGGGAGTATAGTAGGAAGCATGGGGTTTCTATTGCAGGTGTACTCAATTCTGTGTGCGCTCCCATCTACTCCATACTGCACAGTTTTTGGTTTACCACCTACACATCAATATTCATTTTTAATCTATTCCTATAATTTCCTATTTTTTTCCCCTGTAGTTTTTACCTTTTTTAATCAAAGTAGATCCAAACTATGTGCTGGTTAGTATAAAATGCAGAGACATCAAGCTCTAAATTCACCACCTCCATCGACTTAAAGGGGTTATCTGGGACTTTATCTTTTTTTCTTCTATGGGCCCAAAAACTTATTGGCAGGTAGTTTCTAACAATCTGCGTTGATCTCTCCCGGCTGAGACATCGATTCTCCTACTTCCTTTGACCTTGCACTGGCAGAGCAGTTCCTTCTCTTCCGCTCTGCTGTCGACAGTGCATCACTGCCGATGTCATGCTGGTTGACAGCCAGCATGATATCGGCAAATACACCCTGTCAACAGAGCAGAGTGGAGTGGGTGAGAAGGAACTGCTCTGTCGACATGACCTCTGAGACAGAAGAGATTGGCGCAGGGCAGAACAAGCAGGTTGTAAGTGCTTATACCCACAGAGAAAACAAAACAAACCAAAAGTTCTGGATAGACCCTTTAATTGATAAAAACCAGACCGTCTGCAGCCACGACTAGACGGAGCTTGCAAAAAAAAATATATATAGCTTACATTAAATCAGTCTTCAGTCTGCTCCCCCTAGTGGTGACTGTAAGCAGACAGAATTTTATAATGAAAGAATTGTCCAGAATATTTTTTTAATGGGGTTGAGGCAATAAAGAGAAAAGGGGATGAAAAAAAAAGAAAAAGAAAAAGCAGCATTAGTCATCTATTCAAATCCTCACTGTTTCAGCACCGCTGTTCCAGTGCTCCCTTTCTGCAGCTATACCACTTACGTGATTGCTGCAGCCAGTTAGCGATCACCATAGAATGTATGGAAACTAACGCCAGTGATTGGCTACAGCAATTACTTGAATGATTGATGTAATGTCATCCTACAGCACCAGAGAGGGACAACCAGATGGCATTTAAAAAAAAAAAAAAAAAGTGTAACGAACACACTTTTCCTACCTTTACCATTACGCTGAAAAATCTAAGACATCCCTTTAAGCTGCAGAGGAAGCAGCGGAGCTCTAGAGTAGAAGTTGAAAGCTTGGACCTCTATGAAACATTAGCACAAAACTTTTAGACCCGAGTAGATTAAACCATGTAGCCGTCCTTTGGTTCCTTTTTATTTTATAAAAAGAGAACCTACCCTGTAATGGTTATCCAGATGTTTTCAATGCAATTTTACAGACTATAAATTTTATCTTTTTTTTACAATATAATCTCTCATGTTACTTATATACACTTTTTCATCCACACATTCATAGTTTCATTATTTTAGCAACCTAAGTAAAAAACAAAACAAATGCTCACTACTGATCCTGAGGGGGATGCCAGACTCCGATTGTAGGCGTCCCAACATTTGGATCCCCCAAACATACATGTTGCTTTTGGGACAACCCCTTTAGGAGTGATGCGATCACAAATAAACTGTAGATTTCATATTCTAGCAAACTCGCTTCCATCAGGACTGAAGTATGGGAGCAAAGCTACTCTGGCCAGAAGCGAGAGTACACGACAGAGAATTTGAAAAAAAACCCCTAATTTTTACAGCATTTTTTTTTCTTTAACACGCTCATGCAAAAAAAAAAAAATTATGAGGGGAGGCGGATGAGTGGTAATGCCAATTTTCATTCCTAACGCAAAAGTCTCTGCTTCCTTAAATAAAAAGGAACATCTGGTGGGACATTGAAAGACTCCAGAGAAAAGAGGACTCCAGACTTATTTTGTAGATGTAGAAGGTCTTGGACAGAAAGTGTTACCGTGCCGCGTAAAGTGTCTATCGAGGTGGTCTAAGATGGCGATTGTAATCTGCAGTACATCCGGGTTGGCGCTCGTGTGGTCTCGGATGAGATGCAGCTTTTCCAAGCCTCCTTCTTCAATCAGCATGTTGCAGTACCGAACGGCTAAAACAGGGACAGGAGGTAGAACGTTAAATCACAGAAGTCTACAAATAAATATAAATGGAAGAAGGAAATTTGCAAAACTTTTCCAAAGTACATACGGTTTTTGCTACAGACGTGCTGCATGGCCCAGACTGCCCAAAGCTGTACACCAGGGGTGCTAAAACAGGCGAGGAGAGGGAAGAAGGGATTAAAGGACCTGCAAAGAAGAAGCAAAGATGGAGAAGTTACATTGTAATCTTAGAACGTAATCATAGCCCCGCATGCACTTTAGACAACCATCGGCTGAAAGTCTTACTGCTCTGGCGAGTACTCATGTGTTCTCCATGGGAGACATCTCTGGCGGTGGCTTATCTTTTAGGGAAGAGTTGAATGGCGGTACAACGTGGACAAGAATTGCAACGCAATGCTTGGATTGGCAGTCTGTCCTCACAACTCGAGCAGGACAGCCGATGGTCATTCCGAGAATTGCGTTTCTAGCCTCGTAAGTTATATTGCCATCTAACTCTTCTATTAAGAGAGCAAAAGGATCGGCAGTCTTCGATCGGATCCTTAGCTACCCCATAATCTGTTCAATCAGACGTTAATCTAATGCTTTGGGGGCTGACGATCTGTTTCTAGTACCACAAGACGGCACCAACTGGAGATGCGCTCTTAGGATCTTCTGGTGCCGGATGGGTCAGATCGGTAATGGCTCACCCTCTATCTCATTAGGTATGTTTTAACTAAGACCAGTATCATTCTTTCCTACTAATTACAGTATCCACTTTACAATTTTAGATGAAAGTGTAAGAGTATATTTATAAAATACTCATCCATTTATTGGTCCCTTAGGCTAGGGTCACATTGCGTTAGTGCAACCCGTTTAGCGGTAGCGCTAGCGGGTTGCGCTAACGCAATGTTTTTAATGGGGCTGCGACCTGGGGTCGCGGTAACGTCCCCGCTCTCACAGATCCCCGATCTGCGAGAGCGGGGAACGGACCGCGGGCGCGCCTCGGACGCTGCAAGCAGCGTCTGCGGCGCGCCAGGAAACACCGGCGCGTCGCTAGCGCGTGCCGAACATGGCACGCGCTAGTGCTGCGCGTTCCCATTGCCGTGAATGGGCGCGCTAACGGACGCGTTGCACGGCGTTAATTTCGCCGTGCAACGCTGTCCGTTAAGCGCGTTCCCATAACGCAATGGGAACCAAGCCTTACTTGCAAATAATGAACGTTGCCATCTTGATAGAGATATAGAGATAGATATATCACAAGCTGCAGTTGCCCTGTAGTTCTCAGAAGGTATTGCACCAAAATAAATCTGTACAGAGTTCCCTGTGTGCGCATGTTAGTGTGTATCAGACAATGGATGGTTTATCTGGTTCACACAACAGGTAATATTGATGATGGAACATAAAGCAGCTCATGGAGCGGGATTTTCCTGATGCCTACAATAACGGCTTTCATAAGTGGTTGTCATCACAATAGGTACACGAGGGCATTGTAATTCTTACCTGTACGCCACCATCTCACACTCTGGTGTTGGCCAACTGAGTATGGCAGAATGCTGCAAAAAACAGATACCGTACATACAAAATTAGGAATATGCAGTTATATTAGTGGGGTCCATGATAATTAAACTTGGCACTCATGAAATTACATTCTTAGTATAGATACAATTAATGCTTAATAAATTAATACAAATAAACACAAAATAAAAGGAAAATAATAATTCAGTGCAGTATAAAGTCTCACGGGTAAAATAAAAATGTCAGGATTTGTAAATATCATTAAACTTTTGATCTGTATGAATGTGTTGGTTGTGACTCACAAGTTGCTCCAGCAATTTATCTCGCAAGCTTGAGCTTAAGGTCCAGGTCTCTTCTCCCCGTGACACGAGGTGCGCAATAATCCCAGCAGCGAAGTAACTGACCTCTACTTCCACACTATGCAGGAGCTTACTGATCTGATCAATAAAATCCTTCCACATCAGTTCTGAATGCAGCTCCTTCACCTCCGCTATATTGTTCTACAACAAGTAACAGAAACAATTGTGGAAAAAGAAAAAAAAAAAAATTATATATATTTAAAAGTGCATAACACCAGAAATCAGCAAAATTACTCGACATGACACTAAAATACCGTAATAATTGGAGCATTTAATATCAGATAATCACTACACGCTGATTCCAGATAAACCCAATTGATGCTCATTAATCTTATGTTTCTCCTGGACACACCCGTAAGTGTGAGAATACATACTGAAAAGGAGTTCTGTCCCAAACTCATTTACTAATTATGCAAAGTCTTTCTAATTACTGAACAACAAGACTTGAGGAGTATATCCGGGACTTTATATATTAGGAAGGAAAAAACAAAAAAAAAAAAAAAGGACCTCAACACTAAAGAACAGGTAGTTGCAAGTTGCCTGCCTGCTGCGCACGGCGTCGTTTTTACCCGGCGCACAAACTCCTCCTGCTGGGGATTCAGAGGCCTCTGCTGACGTCACGTCTACAGAGCAGAGGTTTCTTTTCCGCTCTGTCGACAGGGCAGGACTTCTGATGTCATTCTGATTGGCAGCAGGATCCCAGCTGCATAACCGCTGTCAATCAGAATGATGTCAGAAGAGACAGCAGACTCCCCGACATGAGCGGTCTGTGATCCCTCCGTGTCCGGGAATAAACACAGCACCCCATACAGCAGGCAGGTAAGTTGCAATTACTTGCCTGTTAGTGCTTGGGGACATTTTTTGTTTTTTATATAGTCTCGGATATACCCTTTAATGCCGATAGGATACCATACACCTTAGGCCGGTTACACACGTCCTGACTTGAACTCGATACCGCCCAAGAGGCTGGATGTGTGAAACCGGCCTTACACAGCTATTGCAGTTCATATACATGGATCCTCAGCTTGTGCTTGCATATGCGGAATAAGTAACTATCAGAGACATATGGCTTGTCCCCCTTAAGAGATAAAGCATATTAAAATCCAACATGCCTGATACTTCTTACCCATGACATCTATTTCTGGAGGAGAGTCAGGCACCCCCATATACATTAGATGGTGAGATGTTCCTGCCAGAAACAGCAGTTTTAGCTGACCTGTAGTATTTCATGTGTATGACCAGTTTTTATTGGCCCATATACACCTTAGATAGAAGATAGGCAATGATTTTATTTAACGGTCCTCAGCTCGATCTCAAGCTTTGTACACGTGATGGGTAAACGATCTGTAGGAAGGTCGTTCTTATGGAAGCCTAGGTAGGTCCACCAGGGTCTTCTCCAGTGTTATCGTAATAGTATCAAACCATCGGGTTGCCGGTCTTCCTCTTCACCTTCATCTTGTTCCTCCCGTTCTTCATGATGTTCTTCTCCAGTGATCGCCCTCTTTGTATGAGGTGTCCAACGTAGGCAAGTCTTAGCTTGGTGATCCTTGCTTCCAGTGACATGTCTGGCTTAATTTCTTCCAAGATGTACAAAAGGGGTGTGCATGAGCGGATAACTTGTAAAGATAGGAGTAAAGAGCTATCCCAGTCCACAAGTTATCTGCGATATTGCAAACTTCAATGGAACGGAGATGGAAGAACTCAGGTGCATGCATGGTAATGTTACGCAAAGAAAACAGCCACGTTTTTTTCTAATCCTGAACGACCCCCTTTAAGCTGTCTCTAAAACATGTCAAAAATAAAGGATAACAAACGGATCCTGCTAAGCCAGATTAGCTTCTTGAATCTTGGCACAAATCAGATTCCTTGCAGTTTTTTAAAAAATGAGTCACTAATCCATCTCAGGAGAAATAGCCCTAACGTCATCATCCGAGCTCCTTCCAGCCATGACCATAACAAGTAATAGCAAATGCATATGTCACGTGCAGACAAATGGTTAACATCTTACCAGTAAACCCAGGACCTTCTGCTGAATGGAAGACTCTGATGGAAAGGTCTTGAAAGAGAGAGAGAATACGGAATTATTAGAATATGTACAACTCAGGTTCTGAGCTTATCTCTGTGGAAGGTCAATATTTGATGAAGATTATATGGAATTTATCTCAACTCAAGAACGTGCTGGGTGTGTGTGCAGTACAGGACCACGGAGAAAACAGGATTTTTGGTTGCTTACCGTAAAATCTGTTTCTCGGAGCCTTCATTGGGGGACACAGGAACCATGGGTGTATGCTGCTGCCACTAGGAGGCTGACACTATGCAAATAAAAAAGTTAGCTCCTCCTCTGCAGTGTACACCCCACCGACTGGAAGCAGGATATTCAGTTAGTGAGAAAGCAGTAGGAGAAGCAACGTGTAGAAAAGAAAGAATAATAATAATCTTCATTTATACAGCGCCAACCAACTTAAGCAGCGCTTTACAGTCTAACAGCTTCAAACACTCAAAGAGCGTTCAAAGAACACAAACCTTAACAGTTCAACTTGGGAGGGTGCTGTGTCCCCCAATGAAGGCTCCGAGAAACAGATTTTACGGTAAGCAACCAAAAATCCTGTTTTCTCTATCGCCTTTCATTGGGGGACACAGGAACCATGGGACGTCCCAAAGCAGTCCCTGGGGTGGGAACAGCAGAAAAACTCCATTCAGGTCGGAAGAATCACCACTGCCGCCTGCAAGATCCTTCCGCCTAAACTGGCAACTGTCGACACCAGGTTGCCGCCAAGCAAAGTTGTAATAGGGATGCCCCATGGAGTACCGCCCAGGAGGCGCCCATTGCTCGGGGCAGAGTGAGTCTTAACACCAAGAGGAATCACTCTGGTCTTGACCCGGTGAGCCTCCTGAATGTCAGGTCTGATCCAGAGAACAATCGTAACCTTGGAGGCCGGCAGGCCTCTTGGCGTACCGTCTGGAATGACAAAAGACAGTCCGTATTCCTAAAGAAGGCGGTCCTAGACAAATAGATCCTCACCGCCATGACCAGGTCTAGCCTGTTCAGCGAATGCCCCAGAGAATCGATCAGAGCAGGACAAAAGGTGGGAAGGACGGTTTTATGCAAGTAAAAGGAGGACACCAACCTGGGAAGAAAAGGTGACGAAGGCCGTAAAACTACCCTATCCCGGTGAAGAACCAAGAAATGGGGCGACAGGAGAGCCACCAACTCCGAGGCGCGCCTAATGGAGGTGATGGGCCCCAGAAACACCACCTTGCGGGACAGAACAGACAGTGAGGCCTCATGGGGAGGTTCAAAGGGGGAACCTCACTGAGCCTCCAGAAACAAGATTGAGGTCCCAGGGATCCGCGGGAGTCTGGTACAGGAGAGCCGCATGCGCCACACCTTGGAGAAAAAGGTCTGATCTGAGAACGGGACGTATATAAATCTTTGTACCGTGATAGCCAGTAGCTAAGGACCTCTGAAAGGGACTTCAGAAAAAGGATGGAAAGGGTTGCATCTGACCCTTCAGAGAACTAAGGGCAAGACCGGCATCAAGTTCTGTCTAGAGAAAACGGCCAAAATGGAAGGTTTCAACTGCAAAGCTGTTAACTTGAGCCACCAAGAATTCTGTGGCAGATGGGTCCCTGGTACAGAAGATCTGACCAGACTGGGGGTCTCCAGTGGGAGTTCGCGAGGAGATGGGCGATCTCAGCGAACCAGACCCTTCTGGGCCAATGTGGTGCGGTCAGAATGACCGGCACCCCCTCCGCCTTGATCTCCAACAGCCTGGTAAGAAAGGGAAGGGAGGAACAGAAAGGGAAGTACAAATTGCGACCCAGGAATGGTCAAAGTATCGGTATCCACAACAAGAGGATCGCGGACTTGGAAACAAACGGTGGAACCTTCCTAAACAGGAGATCCGTGTCCAGAGTTCCTCATCCAAGGCAAATTTGAAGGAAGACCTCCTGAATCAGGGACCCCTGTCCTGCCGCAAGACCGTCGCGGCAGAGAAAATACTGCGGCCTAGTAAACCACGCCGGGGATAAGCACTGCAGATAGTGCAGAGACAGTCGCCTCTGCCCAGAGGAGGATAATAGATACCTCCGCCATTGCCCAGAGACTGATTCCCTCCCTGGCGGATGACGTAAGTCACAGCTGAGGCATTGGAAGTCTGGATTCTGACTGGCAGACCTCTGAGAAGCCTTTCCCAGAGACTCAGGGATAGAAGAAAGGCCCCTATCTCAAGGGTATCGAACGGCGGAGAGGACTCTTGCTCTGACCAACGCCCCCTTCAATGACGGATGGCGAGAAAATGAACCCCAGCCAGGAAGGCTGGTGACCGTCACCACCTGCCTTGGGAGGACCGGACCTGGGGAATGAGAGGGGATGACAGCTACCAGTTGAGAGGCTATTAGAATCGGTCGGACTGGAGGATCCAGAGACAGTACAGACGTGTCCCACTGAGGAAGGATGGCCTGCTGAATTGGTCTCACGTGGAACAGCGCAAAAGAGAACGCTTACGGAGCTGTCACCATGCATCACAGAAACGTCGTAGCTGAACGGAAGGAAGGCAGCCGAGGGCCCTGCAGAGAGCGAGCTCCGTGTGGAGAATTGCCTGCTTCTCGCGAGGATAAACCCCCGGCGGTGTCGAAGAACATGCCTAAGAGTACGAGACGCTGACTCGGAACGAGACAAGACTTTGTTCTGTTGGCCAGTCACCAGAAACGGGACAGGAAGATGAGGACGATGGTCAGACTCTTCTGGGCCTGAGGCTTGATGAGGATGACAACAAGGTATGGAATGAGCACTAGGCCCTTGATACTCAAGGAAAAACAGGACATGGAGCAAGGCATCTTGAATATCCATGGAGCACAGGAATTCCTGTGGATCCATGGAAGCCAGGACTGAACAGAGGAACTTCATCTTGAAATGCCGCAGGCGGAACCTTCTGTTCACTAACTTCAGAGACAGAATGGGTCGAACAGCGCAGTTCTTCTTCGGCACTACAAGCAGGTTTGAATAGAAATCTGAGAAGCGTACCAGCTGTAGGACGGAAACAATAACCTCCGAACAAACAAAGAAGGAAATGGACGCAAAGAAATCTGGGATCAGAGGAGGATTTTCAGAGGGCGGGATTCGAAGAAGCAATTCCGGGCCGCGAAGCGAACCGTATCCTGTATCCGGAGGATACCACCTCCCTGATCTAAGCGTCCTCCACCGAAGCCAACCAAACATCCCTGAAGAAGGCAGGGGATGCCTGCCCAAACTGGAAGAAACGCTGGGCCGTTAGCACGAATTATGCCGAGGAAGATCTGCCAGGTCTAGGCCTGGTGGACCAACCATGGGAGTTGCGGGAACGCCGGGAAGGGATAAGCGTAAAGCCTTTTCTCTAGCCAGACGAAATCGCAGTGTGTGTTAGCTAGAAGAATCTTCCGACGCCGCAAAACAGCGAAAGGACAAAGGGAACTCGTGCCTCCCGTGGCGTCATTAATACTTTGTTCCAGCATGTAGCCAAAGAGACAGGCCCCCTGGAAGGGGAGGCCGGTAAGGGACTTCTTGAAGACAAGTCCACCTGCTGCGTCGGATGGCCACCATATTGCTGGACGCGTGAACTGCACAAGCCGCGCATCTAGGGAGGCCGATACCAAATATTTACCTGCATAGGAAATTTGGTCTGTCAGGCCAGCTAGCTCCCCCGGAGGAGCTCCAGCCGGGGTGCTCTTACAAGGCTGTTTGGTCCATCTATCTATGGTCCCTGAGACCCAGGTAGAGGCAATAGCCGAGGTACAAAGTAGAAGCAGCCGTTTCAAAGGCTGATTTATCCAGCGGATCTAAAATTATATCCTTTGAACCCATGCCGAGTTGGTAGACAGTCTAGGAAGTGACGAGTCCAGAATTGCCGAGGAATCAGTCCAGTTAGCGATGAGCTCAGGAGAGAAGGAATATAGGATGCCGAGATGCTTCCCTGTCTGACAGCATCTGGTATGGCTCGCATTTCCCCTGGCAAGTACCACTACAAATTCAGTGTGTGGGGCAAAGACCTTGGAAGGTGGTTTGACCGTCTAAACGAAAACCGCCTGTTCTGCGGGTTCCATAGAGGTATCCATGATGCTTAGGGTCTGGTTGATCGCATCTGAAACTTCCTCTGCAAACATGACCGAGGAAGCCCGTCTCCCTCTCTCTCTCTCTCTCTCTCGAGGAGGATCAGGAAGAGGGATCTCACAGGTCCAGACCAGAGGGCAAGATGGAGCAGGAAAGAAAGGTGTCAGACGTCCATGGGGCTGATGGTGGACGTCCTGGTCTCCTCCAACCGACAGGCTCTGGAGGGCGAGTGGGTGGGGAATGGAGCTGGGACCGAACCTCTAAGCACGCTTGTGTGCTAGGATCATGGTCCTACTGTCGGATCTATGAGGATACGGGGTGGCAGTACATGGCGTACTCATAGTCCATAATGTGGGTGCTCTTGTAGCCTGAGTTGAACAGGGCTGGACAGAGAATCCTGTGACCCACTAGAAATTGCGGTCGGGCACGGACACCAAGTACGTGACATCCTGGTGAGGTCCGCCCCAGACTGAGACAAAGGGAAAAGCCCACCCAGGGATAGCCATGGATCTCAGTCTCACCCGGGGTAGGGACTCCTGGACAGGGAGTTGCTGCAGCTGACAAGAGGAAGCAGGAGGACGGGAACGCTCTCCTTATAGGATAGGACTGGGAGCAGACCCACTAAATGATGCCCGAAGGTTAGGGGAACAGGAGAGGGGAGTAATAGACTGCATAGCAGAGCTACTCACAAAAATAGTAGAGTCCTGTAGACTGCTCCCAGCTGTAGCTGCGACCGGCAACATGGCACAGGTCCAGGGCACCAGCGATGAGACGGCAACCTAAGGAGGCTGCAGGGGACCCCGCCGGAGAAAGCGTGTGCTGGACTCGGCTGCAGTCTGGATGAACTGCCGATGGTGACCGCTGAAAGGGCACTGGAGCGTGCGCCCTGCTGCGATGTGGCGCCAAGCAGCGGCAAAGAAGTCATGGGCCCGGGTGTACCAAGATGGCGCCGGTGGGCGGGGAGTAAAGAGATTGTCGAGCGGGAGAAAGCCCGCCCGAAAAAAGCGGAAGTGAAGGAGCGCGGTACCGGAAGTAGGCCCCGGCAGAAGCCGGGACCTAAATTAGAGGCCGGCGCCGCCGGAAAAGAGACCGCGGTCCCGGAGCAGAGCGCCGCAGAGCAGCACGGCCGCCTGCCAGGGCCACCAGAGGGACCGAAATTGCCAGGGTCGCGGCGCCGAAGTAGGCCCCGGCCGAAGCCGGGGCCTAAATTAGGTCGGTGCCGCCGGATAGAGGAGACGCCGCCTCGCAGCGCCAAGCCCGTAGGAAGTAAGTAGCGCGGCAGCCTGCCAAGGCCGCCGCGCAGGCACAGGATACATAGCAGCCGCAGGGGAAGCGGTGCCCCTGTAAGAGGTGGCATAGCGGCCGCCGAAAAGAGTGGCCGCAGGGATGAGGGGGATTAGCTAAGGGGGGAAGTGCGGCGGCACCACCACGCAAGATAAGCTCATCTAGGGGCCCCTGGGATCCCTATTAAAATAAGGTCAGCGCCGCCATAAAGGGTCGTGCAGCGCGCCTTAGGAACCTCTACTCCCCCACACTGAGGGTGGGCAGGGAAAGGTCTGGGGGATATAGGGAAAATACTCACCTAGTCTGCTACTAACCTGAGGGGAAGAGACGTCCACGGAGCTGTGATGGACGTCCTCGTCTCCTCCAACCGACAGGCTCTGGTGGGCGAGTGGGTGGGGGACGGAGCCAGGACCGGACTTCTAAGCACGCTTGTGTGCTAGGATCTTGGTCCTGGAGAGGGATCTATGAGGATACGGGGTGGCAGTACACACCGTACTCATAGTCCGCATTGTGGGAGTACAGGTGTGACTGTTCACCCTGTATCCCTCCGGAGAAACCTGAAAAGAAACGACGCACATTGAGGTAGATAAGGGTCTAATGAAAGACCCGTGTCCACCTCCTACTGACACCAAGCTAAACTGAATATCCTGCTTCCTGTCGGTAGGGTGTACACTGCAGAGGAGGAGCTAACTTTTTTATTTGCATAGTGTCTGCCTCCTAGTGGCAGCAGCATACACCCATGGTTCCTGTGTCCCCCAATGAAAGGCGATAGAGAAATGAATGATGTGATCATAATGCATGTACAAAACTGTGGAAGATGTTGTGCTATGCACGTAGCAAATACAGGGATTTTTGTGTACTCACCGTAAAATCCTTTTCTCCCAGCCAATCATTGGGGGACACAGGACCATGGGTGTTATGCTGCTGCCACTATGAGGACACTAAGCAAATACACAAAAAAGTTATCTCCTCCTCCGCAGTATACACCCTCTGCTGGCTCTCTCGTGAACCAGTTTGGTGTCAAAGCAGTAGGAGCTCACAAACAGAATTGCAATATGTCAAAACCACTAAAGACTACAAGCCAACGGGCTAACGGTGGGTGCGGTGTCCCCCAATGATTGGCTCGGAGAAAAGGATTTTACGGTGAGTACACAAAAATCCCTGTTTCTACTTTGCCTCATTGGGGGACACAGGACCATGGGAAGTCCAAAAGCAGTCCCTGGGTGGGAAAACGTCACAAGAGGTGAAACCTCACGCACCCAATGCTTAAAGAATTAAGTGATTAAATGAAGCCTACAGATGCGAAACTGCCGATTGCAGAATCTGTCTGCCAACGGCTGCATCTGAGGAGGCTTGAACATGAATGTTGCAATGTTTAGCGAACGTGTGAAGACTGGACCAAGTCGTGGCCTTACACACTTGCCGAGCGGATGCCTGGTGCCAAATGGCCCAGGAGGCCCCCACTGACCGAGTGGAGTGTGCCTTAATCCCCGCGGGGATAGGCTGGCCCTTGACACCGTAAGCTTCTTGAATTGCTGAACGAAGCCATCTGGCTATCGTGGCCTTCGAGGCAGGCAAACCCTTTCTGTGACCACACCACCTACTGATATCTCAATTAATTTTACTTTTATTGGTATCTATTTTTATTTTTGACATTTACCGGTAGCTGCTGCGGCTTCTATGCCTTGTAACAATGTCTGTCAATTCAGGGTGATTGGCGAAAACCCTGTGAGGCAGTTTTGTATGCTTAAAGGACACTGTGTGGTCGTAATTAGTATCGGGCACATCGTCTATTTTTAGAGTGTGATTAACTGCCTCAATGAGGGAATCAATAGACTCCTGGAACTCAGGGGATTCCGGGTCTGGGGCCACATCAGATTCGTATTCTGTATCGTGCTTGCTGTAAGCCCCTGGAGAAGGGGAACGAGATACGGAACCGGCTGAGGAAACATCGGAGTTCTGTGGGGATGCCGCACGGGTACGCTTCCTGGAGGAATGAGTACTCCCCATCGCCGTCCAGCCCCTGTCTGAAGACTGTTGTGCAGCAGGGAGACCCTCTATTGAGGGTACAGCAATGCCCTGACTTGAGGATGAATCACGAAAGGATTCTAGGGCCCGTGCGAGGGAAGCCAAGGACTGTGTCAAAGAAGTAGCCCACTCAGGGGGCTGGCACCGCTGTGTTCTACAGCAGCGGGGGTCTCCTGAGAACCTAAAGCCTCGCAGACGGTACAGAAGGGTTTTGGGTGCTTCCGCGGTAGGGAAGCATTGCATGAGGTGTAGATAACTGTGTACGTTTTATCTGCCTTTTTATTAGCCTGTGGCTGAGACATTTTGCAGACATTTGTAGGGAGCTGCAGATGCTGCGGAGAGCTGTAGGGATGTGCCTGGCTAGCAGAGTGAGTCTGCAGCGGAGGGCTTAAATATGTATCTGCCGTGGAGTGGGTTAAGCAGCGATCGCTAGCTTACCCAGGTCCTGCGTCCGTGCCCCCAGTGATTGCCATACTGCTGCAGCGTCAGTGGTGGAGGGTCCACGCTGAACTTCCTTCCTTTATCGAAGAAGCAGGGCTCGAGAATGGAGTCGGCGCTTCTCGTGGGCAACGAGAAGCACCAGAAGGAGTAGGCGGAGCTATGGGGGGAGGGACGCAGCCTGCAATGTGCAGCGTCCTGGGAAGAAAAGCCGGCTGGCAGGTGCCAGGAAGTAGGGGCGGAGTCGGCCGGGTGGGCGGGATCTGGCCTACCATGGCAATAAGCCGGGGCATAAATTACCAGTGACAGTCGCAATGGCCGGTCGGCGCTGACGCGAGTCGCAGCCAGTGCTGTGGCGCGCAACTGACAGCGCCGTCACGCGCCACGGACAGCGCAGTGGACGCGGTGTGGGGGTTGGTGGTGAAGTTCCAGCGAGGACGGGGGCGTTGGGGGCTCAAACGGCAGCGCGAGGAGAGAAAAATGAGGAGCACCAATCCCCTCTGGGCTCCGGCCCTCCACACAGGACCCCTGGAGGGGGGAGGGAACAAGCCTTCCTCCCCCCTTGCCAACTGAGTGCATTTTCTGCAATCTCCAGCCTCTGGGTGCTCACGGTTACTGTGGGGGTCTGTGGCACTAGATTCTTCCTCAATCCACCATCCCTTTGACAGGGAGGTGGAGAGGGTCCCATTGCCTCCTGGCATCAGCCGCTTTCAGACAGTGGTGGTGCAGGGGCACATAGCTGCTGCAGGGGTTTCTCCTTCGCCACATTGGGGGGGGCCCTCCACTGCAGAGAACAGCTTTTCGATGAAGGCCTGGCTCTGGAAGGGGGTACATGAGGGCGACACCTCATGTTCCCGTCCCTTGTTGGTGTGGGGAGAGCGGACCCATTTAAGGATCCGTCGCCCCTATAAGAGCCAAGGCAGACGTATAAGTTGCAGGAGGGGGTACGGGGAGGAGACACTACGCGTTCCCGCCTGAAGATTTTGGGGAGTTCAGAGCCTTGAAAGGCCCCGTCACCCGTCGAATCCGTGAAAAAAAAATAAAAAATGCAGAAAAAAAATAGAAAAATAAAATAAAGTCTGGGTCTGAAATCAGACCCTAGTGCCTCCTAAAGACACTAAGCAAGAACTGGTTCACGAGAGAGCCAGCAGAGGGTGTATACTGCAGAGGAGGAGTTAACTTTGTGTATTTGCTTAGTGTCCTCCTAGTGGCAGCAGCATAACACCCATGCTCCTGTGTCCCCAATGAGGCGAAGGAGAAAAAAAAAATGTGCCAATTCTCCCTTACCTCAAGGACTTTCATAAAGAGTTCCAGGCCTTGGTTTTCTATAAAATGTCGACATGTGGTCGGCGATTCATCCGTCAGGTTCCACAAAGCGCTGAGAGTGAATTTCAAGGTGGTGTCCACAAGACTCTGGCTGGTCTTTTGTCGCACGATTTGAAGCAGTTGCTTTGGAAGGAAGGAGAGAAAAAAAAATTAAAATATGACATTTATATGCATGTAACAAAACCAACCTTAGTCTTGACTAAGCAGGTGCAGAAAATAGAAAGAAAAAAATAAATAAATATAAGAACAATTTGCATTCTCTGACAAATAGATGTTTCAGGCAGAATATTCTTTACACAAAAGCTCCAAACTAGGCCTACAACTCATTCCTAATGTAGGATGCAATTGTACGTCCTAGATGGAGTCTGAGCCCACACCATACCGAGCGGGTTCCGGCTGCATTATACCGCTGCTAGCTCCGATCATTGCTGTTTAAGCATTCAAATTCTGTTGTCCGTGACTGGTAGCGACAATTAAATTGTGTCATTGATAGACCAAGCATTCATGGGCTCCCATCGCCACCTTATGCCACAACCACAAGGTGTTTATGAGCTATCATGGCAGCCAGGGCCCGCTGAAGGCCCTTGTTGCAACCCTCTTAGTCCTTTGAAGCCCAGCCTTTGCGTATTACTGCAGTATCTATTGATCAAACTATTGCATGCTCACGTTCCCTAAAGGGCTAAAAATATGTAAATAAAAATTAGTATTTTCTCTTTTTTGCAGTTTAAAAAGTAGTAAAAAAAATAGATCCACAATAAATGATGTAAGGCAAAAAAAAACAAAAAATACAATGCATGTACCATAAAATGGTATAACTAAAAATGTCAGCATAAAAAGAAAGCCATCACAGCCAGAAAAAAATGAAAGCGTAGAACAAAAATTGGTAATCACTGGAAGAAGTTAAAAACATATTGGGAGCGGAAGTGCAGGAGTTTTAAAAACCCAGTAACACTGAAAGGCAAGAGTCAGTTGGCTGTATAACACGAACCACGATCACAACGCAATGCTCGGACACTTGGGATGGAAGAGCTGCCGGCCAGTCTGAGCATTGTGTTGTGATTCTTGTCCGTGTTCTACGTCTGTCTGACTCTTCCCTAACAATGTGTAAGGGAATCACATAGCCTAATGAAATTTCAATTTACAGGTTCATCAGGAATCTTTAAACTGAAATGTGCACGTCCGTTCCAGGGTGTTCCACAATGTCTGCAATACGAACCCGCACGATGAAGAGTTCAGCTCCCAACTGTGCAGTTTGTTCAGTTGATAGCTGTAAAACAAAATGACATACAGCCAAATGTTATTTTGTACCTTATCTATAATTTCTACACCAAGGGCTTTATATCAAGGGGAAAAGAATGAAAAATGTAATTATGAATAAATTCCTAAATACCTTTAATTAGCACTTCACATTTGTTTTGACAAGGAGTCCATCACTATAGGATTAAAACTACCACAGAGGAGCCTGTGAGTATGAGCAGTAAGAAGCTCCGCTGCTGTGACCCGGAGATGACCTATACCATGAGCATATGCAGTAAGAAGCTCCACTGCTGTGACCCGGAGATGACCTATACCATGAGTATGAGCAGTAGGAAGCTCCACTGCTGTGACCCAGAGATGACAATACCATGAGCATATGCAGTAAGAAGCTCCACTGCTGTGACCCGGAGATGACCTATACCATGAGTATGTGCAGAAAGAAGCTCCGCTGCTGTGACCCAGAGATGACCTATACCATGAGTATGTGCAGAAAGAAGCTCCACTGCTGTGACCCGGAGATGACCTATACCATGAGCATATGCAGTAAGAAGCTCCACTGCTGTGACCCGGAGATGACCTATACCATAAGAATGTGCAGTAAGAAGCTCCGCTGCTGTGACCCGGAGATGACCTATACCATGAGCAGTAGGAAGCTCCGCTGCTGTGACCCAGAGATGACCTATACCATGAGTATGTGCAGAAAGAAGCTCCGCTGCTGTGACCCAGAGATGACCTATACCATGAGTATGTGCAGAAAGAAGCTCCGCTGCTGTGACCCAGAGATGACTTATACCATGAGAATGTGCAGTAAGAAGCTCCACTGCTGTGACCCAGAGATGACCTATACCATGAGAATGTGCAGTAAGAAGCTCCGCTGCTGTGACCCAGAGATGACCTATACCATGAGCATGTGCAGTAAGACGCTCCACTGCTGTGACCCGGAGATGACCTATACCATGAGCATATGCAGTAAGAAGCTCCACTGCTGTGACCCGGAGATGACCTATACCATGAGAATGTGCAGTAAGAAGCTCCACTGCTGTGACCCGGAGATGACCTATACCATGAGAATGTGCAGTAAGAAGCTCCGCTGCTGTGACCCGGAGATGACCTATACCATGAGAATGTGCAGTAAGAAGCTCCGCTGCTGTGACCCAGAGATGACCTATACCATGAGAATGTGCAGTAAGAAGCTCTGCGTTTGTGACCCGGAGATGACCTATACCATGAGAATGTACAGTAAGAAGCTCTGCTGCTGTGACCCGGAGATGACCTATAACATGAGAATGTGCAGTAAGAAGCTCCGCTGCTGTGACCCAGAGATGACCTATACCATGAGAATGTGCAGTAAGAAGCTCTGCGGCTGTGACCCGGAGATGACCTATACCATGAGAATGTACAGTAAGAAGCTCTGCTGCTGTGACCCGGAGATGACCTATAACATGAGAATGTGCAGTAAGAAGCTCCGCTGCTGTGACCCAGAGATGACAATACCATGAGAATGTGCAGTAAGACGCTCCACTGCTGTGACCCAGAGATGACAATACCATGAGAATGTGAAGTAAGAAGCTCTGCGGCTGTGACCCGGAGATGACCTATACCATGAGAATGTACAGTAAGAAGCTCTGCTGCTGTGACCCGGAGATGACCTATAACATGAGAATGTGCAGTAAGAAGCTCCGCTGCTGTGACCCAGAGATGACAATACCATGAGAATGTGAAGTAAGAAGCTCTGCGGCTGTGACCCGGAGATGACCTATACCATGAGAATGTACAGTAAGAAGCTCTGCTGCTGTGACCCGGAGATGACCTATAACATGAGAATGTGCAGTAAGAAGCTCCGCTGCTGTGACCCAGAGATGACAATACCATGAGAATGTGAAGTAAGAAGCTCTGCGGCTGTGACCCAGAGATTACCTATACCATGAGAATGTACAGTAAGAAGCTCCGCTGCTGTGACCCGGAGATTACCTATAACACGAGAATGTGAAGTAAGAAGCTCCGCTGCTGTGACCCAGAGATGACAATACCATGAGAATGTGAAGTAAAAAGCTCCGCTGCTGTGACCCGGAGATGACATGTATTATGAGCATGTGCAGTAAGAAGCTCCGCTGCTGTGACCCAAAGATGATGTATACCAAGATCAGGTGAATGCAGAGTCAGCAACAAAAGGCTCTTACATGCTGCAATATACATGTGGCTGCGTATAATCACTGCTCACATGCAAGATAACAAAGCCCTTCACATGCTGCATGATGCAAGTATGCGATAGAATGTAATGCCCTTGTGATGCTGCCTGATTTATGTAGTCTCAGAGTTACTGTTAACATATATTATAACATCAAATCTTTGGGATGTTGTATGGGAAATGAGTGTGTTTACATATAATATAAAGCCTTTCATATGCTGCATGTCATATGTTGTCAGACAGATTCACAGTTTACATACAATGTAACAAAAAGCCCTCGGTGTGCTGCAAGTTATACGTTGTTACATAGTCACTCTTTATATGCAAAGCACTTTAGCTCTATAATCACCTGAGATAATTATAATATCTTATTACTGAAGCTATTGTGAGAAAGGATGATACAAAGAGCTTTGCATAAAAAGCAGGAAGAAATGCTTTGGTATTCCTGCACAATTCATCATGTACTTTTAGAAGCATTGCACTTGATATTGTTGTGTTCAACATAAAATACTACATTTCTTAAACTAGAGGAAATTTAATGTCAATGCAGAATCCTCTTAATATACTGGAGGACATTTTTCTGCCAAAGACATTGTTGTTTTCTTCTATTTTCTGTGGTAGCAGGATTTGCAGGGGCATTGCTTTCACATAGGGTACAGTATTGTATTGGGCATATAATTCTAACGAGTATTGATATTCATATATAATTTGGATGTCCTGTTAATTACATTGGAGTAAGTGTTCCTCCATTTCAGCACTTTAAAAAAAAAAAAAAAAAAACAAACTTTGTTTTTAATTTTATTCCAATAAAAATATATATTTTAGTCATTTTTTGCACTTCTTTGGTGTTATTAGGCTTAACACAATAAACCCATGGTCTTGTTAGGTTTTGTTATCAAGTGCTGACTAGTGATGAGTGAGAAAACAGACAATCCCTGCATGAGTTGCGTCTGTCAAACAGCGGCGAGACATGCAGCCGCGGCGACAAGCATTTTTCTTCGATCATGGCGAATATAGGGATTTTTGTGTATTCACCGTAAAATCCTTTTCTCCGAGCCATTCATTGGGGGACACAGACCGTGGGTGTATGCTGCTGCCACTAGGAGGCTGACACTAAGTGGTACAAAGAAAGTTACCTCCTACCCTGCAGTATACACCCTCCTGCTGGCTCTCAGCTAACCAGTTTGGTGCAAAAGCAGTAGGAGATCAATAATATGAGCGTATAGCATGTCACATTATATGTGAGAGTATAGCATGTCAAATTGTAAAACAAGCACAAGCTAGTAACAGGGTGGGAGCGGTGTCACCCAATGAATGGCTCGGAGAAAAGGATTTTACTGGGAGTACACAAAAATCCCTATTTCTCCTTCGCCTCATTGGGGAACACAGACCGTGAAACGTCCCAAAGCAGTCCCTGGGTGGGGGCAACATCATATCAGGCCCTGTGTGACCGCTACTTACAAGTGCACCACCTCGGCCTGCAGAGTCCGCCTGCCCAGACTCACATCTGTGGAAGTCTGGGAATTATAGTGCTTCAAGAATGCATGCAGACTGGACGAACCCGCAAGCTTGCAGGCGTGCTGTGCCGATGCCTGGTGCCTAGAATCCAAGAAACCTCGATAGAAAGGGAAATAGGCTGACATCTAACACGGAAGGACTCCTGGATGGTGTAACGAATCCACCAGGCTAACATGGCCGATGAAACGGCTAAACCCTTTCTGTAACCGTCAGGAAGCCGTCCTCTTACCGTGAAGTAGTCCAAATAAAGTGTCCAACCTTTGGAAGGACGCCGTCCTCGAGACGTACCTACTCAGAGCACTCATCTCGTCCAGAATATGGGGAACCCATTCCGTTTTGTGGACTGGTGCCGAAAGAGATGAGGGAAGAACGATGCCCTCATAACTGTGGGAATACAATACCACCTTGGTAACAAGGGACGGGGATGGCCTGAAGACAACCTTGCCTTGATGGTAATAAGGGAAAAAAGTCTGAAAGAACGGAGCGGCTAGCTCCGAAAAGTTGTAAGGATGAGGAGATCGCAGAGAAAAAAGGGTGACCTTCCATGATCGTAAAGTCTGTCTGGATAAAAGGAGTCTACTGTAAGACTTCCAGGACCATTAAGGTCCCAAAGATCAAACGGTATGCGATAGGGAAGAACCACATGTGAAGACTCCCTGCGACGAAGTCCATATTGGCAGTTTTGTTGCAATAAGACGGAAAAATACTAGTTCCGCAAACGGGAAAACCTGTCATGGTCAGTGCGGATCTCCCAAGATCACTGGGGCCCTTCCTGCTTCTTAAAATATCTTGGAAGTATTGGAAGAGGGGTTATGGAAACTGATACCATGGAAGAACCAGAGCATGCACTGCGATGGCTTTTGGATCTGGAGGCCGAACCATGAACTAGAGTACATTGGTGTTCAGTCTGGACGCCATCCAACCTACATCTGGAGTGCTCCAGAGAAGACAGATCTGATGGAAGACTTCCGGGTGAAGTTCCCACTCACATGAGGCGGGACCCTGACAGCGTCCGCCACCCAGAGTTCTACACCTGAGATGTGTAGTGCCGAGATCACCGAATGATAGATCGTGGCTCAACAGAGAATGTGAGGTACATCGGCCATGACGCCTGATCATGGGTACCTGCTAGATGATTTATGTATGGCACAGACGTAGGATTGTCTTATTGAATCAGATGGGGTGACCTGCCAGAAGGCAGTGGACTGCTGTAGAACTAGATCCCCAGAACAATGATCAGGAGAAGAGGACTGGCATCGGTAGTCACTAATAACCATTGAACCGGGAGAAAGGATCTCTCCTGGATGAGGAAGGAGCTCAGAGGCTACCCTCTGAAAATCTGACTGACCTGCAGAAAACGCGAGGAGCAAAGGAAACAGCTTCCATTGTCATCTCCAATTTTCCTCAGAACCCTCCTACCAAATCGAATGGAATGAGGGGATGAGTAAACAAGTGCGCGAGCTCCCTGTTGAAGGGCCACGGCCTTGTCTCAAGGGAGAAATCACCAACCTTCTGGAAGATTCCAGGATCATCCTCAAAAAGGATATCTGCTGGGCTGGAAATGAGGAAAAACTTGTCTAAGTTTAGGTGCCAGCCCAGGAGAGAGAGGGTATAGCAAGAGATATAGACGATTCAGTGCAGGGCTGGAAGAGCGGCTAGGGCAGATAGGGCAGGACGACCACGCCTCTAGGGTGCAAGAACCCTCGATCCACCATCCTCTTAACGGAAGTGGAGAGGGATCGTTCGCCTTCTTGCATCATCTGCTAAATAGTGGAGATGCAGAGGGGGGTGTTCGGATGCCAAAAAGGGATCCTCTGTACATCCACAGAGTTAAGGTCCAAGGGTGGACAGGGCTGGTTGTCCGGCGTTAGGCCTGGCTACAGAAGAGGATACCTGGAGGCGACACTCCATGTGCTCGTCTATTGATGGTGTGGGGAGATCGGTGCCCTTTAAAAGGACCCGTAACCCCTAAGAATCAGACCAGGCATGGCATCTCACGTCTTAGATGGGAATACGTGGCGGGAACACCCAGTGAGTTTGCATATTGGCTGAAAAAGGATACCACGCTTGCAGAGGTTTCTGTCCAGTGGATCGCTTATCCGGACGCTACCAGTCAGGGTGAATGGCAAATGCTCTGCGAGGGAGTTTAGTTTCCTTATGAGGGACACTGCGTGATCTAGAGTAGAACCGAAGTCCTCGTCAATCTACAGAGATTGGTTGATGATATAAATAGGCGAATCCATCCTTTTCTGAAGTTCTGGTGAGTCCAGAACCAAGGCAATATCCAATCCATATTCAGAGGCTTGTTCTCAGCAAATCATTGGCGAGGAATCAGGAAATGAAACTTCCGTTTTCTAGGCGCATGTACATTTCTAGACGCCTGTACGTTTCTAGAAAACTTGCGGCTCCTGCTAGCCGACAGCTCGCATGAAGGAAAGGGACATCTATATTGGTCCTGCGAGCACTCCGAGCCACAGAGGGTTCACGGAGGGATTCAATCTCTTGGTCAGAGAATCCATGGGTTGCGGCAGTGACGAAGCCCACTCAGGGAACTAAGTACTCTGGGATAAGGTCGGATTGCAGGCGGAGGGTTCCTGAGCTCATTTAGGGTGACCGGCTTCGGACTGGTCATATGCCCTTAAAGGGACACTGTCACCTGAATTTGGAGGGAACAATCTTTAGCCATGGAGGCGGGGTTTTTGGGTGTTTGATTCACCCTTTCCTTACCCGCTGGCTGCATGCTGGCTGCAATATTGGATTGAAGTTCATTCTCTGTCCTCCATAGTACACACCTGCGCAAGACAAGATTGCCTTGTGCAGGCGTGTACTATGGAGGACAGAGAATGAACTTCAATCCAATATTGCAGCCAGCATGCAGCCAGCGGGTAAGGAAAGGGTGTATCAAACACCCAAAAACCCCGCCTCCATGGCTGAAGATTGTTTCCTCCAAATTCAGGTGACAGTGTCCCTTTAAGACCAGGGAATGCTGGTCCCGTGCCTTTAAGACCAGGGAATGCTGGTCCCGTGCCTTTAAGACCAGGAATTCCGGTCATGTGCCTTTAAGAGCAGGAATACTGGTCATGTACCTTTAAGACTAGGGAATACTGGTTGTGTACCTTTAAGACCAGGCAGGAGATACTGGACATGTGTGTTTAAGCACAGGGGGAAGAGAGCAGTACTTCCTTACCCGGTTGCAGAGTCGTTGTGCCCCTTTAATGCAAAACCATCGCCCCTGTGTGTGTGCCGGCGGGGTGGACCAAGATGGCCACCGGGAATTGCAGAGGTGGTAAAGTCTCGCAAAGAGTGAGGCGGCAATTCGGGGGGCGGAGCCACAGATGTGATATGGGCGGAGCCTAGTGACTTCCATGAATAGGCCCATGCAGTGGCCTAAATTTCTGCAGCCAGCATGAGCAATACCAGGGGTAGAATAGAGGGGCGTTGCCGAGAGAAGTGATCCCCCCGTGCCTGGGAAGAAGTGCCAGAAAAGGTGGGCGGAGCCGCCTTAGCGCGCCATAGTGCGGGCGCAGCTTCCGGGATGCGGCCTACACATTGGCTGAAGCCGGGGGCTACATTTTTGCAGCCGGCCGGAGCGTTACCTCAGAGAGGTGGGCCAAAGGGAAGTTGAGGCTGCCTGTCAGCATGTGGATATCCCGCTGCAGAGGCCATCGCTGATCCACTCACCATCGGTGTGCGTCCCGGCATGGAGCCGTTGCGATGACTGGATTTCAGCGCCGAGGAAAGCGCACGCACTCTTATTCTGCTGCAGGTGCAGGGATAGAGGGATAAACCTCAATCCATCATCCCTTTGTTAGGGAGGTGGAGAGAAATCGTCCGCCTCCTTGTGCCATCCGCTTTTACAGTGGTGGGACAGTGGGGGCTGTTTGGACGCCATAGAGAGGGGCCTCTGTACATCCACGGAGTTCAGCCCCTGGGTGGACAGGGCCAGTTGTCCGGCATTAGGCCTGGCTGGGGAAGAGGATACGTGGAAGCGACACTCCATGTGGTCGCTGTTCAGGGTGTGGGGAGATCGGTGCCCTTGAAGGGACCAGTCGCCCCTAGGATCAGCCCAGGCAGTGGCATCCCACGTCGCAGGAGAGGATACGGAGAGGCGATACTCTCCGTGCGCGCCTGTTGATGGTTCGGGGAGATCGGAACATGAAAGAATCCGTCGCCCATTCGTTCGTTGTAGAAAGTAAAATCAAAAATGGAAAAATAAAATAAAGAGTTTTGGGTCTGAATAGCAGACCCGTCCGTGTGCCTCCTACGGACACTAAGCAAGAACTGGTTAGCTGGGAGCCAGCAGGAGGGTGTATACTGCAGGGGAGGAGAGAACTGTCTTTGTATCACTTAGTGTCGCCTCCTAGTGGCAGCAGCATACACCCACGGGCTGTGTCCCCCATTGAGGTGAAGGAGAAATACTCGACTACGAGACGAGCACGCTTGCTCATTACTAGTGCTAACCTCTTATATTAGGATTTTTGTGATAAACATGCAAACCTTTGCAGCAAGAATCGAGATAATGGCAACCGCCATCCTCTGCATGTTCTGATCTTCATGATTGCACAACCACTGCATTACCAGCTTTGCTGCATCAAACCTAGAAAAGAAGTGTACAAATGTTGTAATTAAAAGGAGTTGTCCGGGCAAAATGAAAAAAGGTTCACCGTAACTTTCAAATGTAAAAAAAACAAAAACACAAAAAGACAACTTGAGTGATACTCACCTACAGACACCCTCATGGATCTAGTACACGCTGCTCCAGGGTCCGCACTGACATCGGAAATGGAGACGTCACTGTTCCATCATCAGCAAGACCACTCCGCCCTTTGATTGGCTGCAGTGGTCAGGTGAATTCAACAATACATACCTGATCAATCACACAATACAGTAGTCCTGTTGCTGGAGGAACGGAGAGGTCTCCACTTCCAGAGTGAGTGCACACCTCTGAATTAGATCCTGGTGAGTGCAGGTAGGAGATTATCACTTAGTTTGTTATTTTTATTTTTTTTACAGCTGCAAGCCACCAGTGATTTTTTTTTCAGGATGATCAGAACAGCATATACCTTGTACCATAGTGTCAGCACTGACATGAATGCACAGGAAGAGTTTCTATCTAGACAATATCTGTCCTCGTAAATGATGTAATGTTTGTTCTTACCAAAGGCCAACCAATGTAACCAGTGAATGTATAAGTACCTGTTGAATGGGACGTCTTGTAATATCCTATCGCTGCAGAGGGACAGTAGACAGTTCTTCTGCAACTAAACCATGAAAACAAAAAAAACAAAAAAGTTCAAAAATTACCTGCCAAGTTCCAGAAATCATAAACCCCATATTACTTAAAGGGGTTGTCCATTTTTGGGATGAAAGTCTTTTGAATCCTCAGTGTGCACACTGCACGCTGTCAGGCTTCTCTGCTGCCGGCGGTAAGAGCAGGCAGTCCTGTGACCCTAAGCATGTTTTTTGCATACACGCTGTCACATGACTACTAGACACGCACTGCCGGGCACGTCTAAGTTGAAGTGTGGCCGGAAGTATGCAAATCACATACTTGCAGTCACATGACATTCTGCTATTGCTGCCGATACCGGAGAATCCTGACAGATTGTGGAAAAAGCCACATTGTCATGTATGTAGGAGAAAGAAAGCGGCAGCACTCACCGATCTTCTAAGCAGGTTCCTTTATTGATTAAAAATCTTCACGGCACGGGGGTGTCTATACAGGAGAATGTGGGAGCAGAACGACGGCTGTTTCACGCCGGTCTGGCGCTTCAACCCGCTGAACGGCCGTCGTTCTGCTCCCACATTCTCCTGTATAGACACCCCCGTGCCGTGAAGATCTTTAATCAATAAAGGAACCTGCTTAGAAGATCGGTGAGTGCTGCCGCTTTCTTTCTCCTGCATCCACGATATCTGTCTTTCTGGCTGAAGCACCCGAGATCTGTGGGTCAGCTGTGGCTAATTGACCTGGAGCGGACGCAGTCAGCTGCAGAGGTTGTGCGGTCAGCTGTGCTCTTTAAGTTTGCTTACGATTGTCATGCATTTTTAAAATCCTCTTTCCTTGTCATAAGCCATATGGACGTCATAGATAAGAGGGTCACTGCTCCAAAACCCATTTCGAAATCCAAAACTGGACCAATAAAAGCCTATACCTTTCGCCCTATTGAGATGAGCATACACAATCAGCAGAGTCGAGTGGGCGCGATTATGGCAGAGTCGAGTGGGCGCGATTATGGCAGAGTCGAGTGGGCGCGATTATGGCAGAGTCGAGTGGGCGCGATTATGGCAGAGTCGAGTGGGCGCGATTATGGCAGAGTCGAGTGCAATAGAGGTCTGAGCCGAAGAGGTGACCACAGTCTTATTAGGAGAGGTTTACTGTATAACCCATGATCTGAGTGACAAGTGCTTTGGCGTACGTCGCTTTCTAACACTGTCTTTATCTAAATTCTGCTGGTAAATGATTAGGTCGTACCTGCTGGTGGTTTGGGAAATTCTTCATAGCTTTAAGTAGTAAATGTGTTACATCAGCCAGTAGTTTCACAGGCATCCCAGCCGCTAGATCTTGCTTGGTCAAGTTAAATACACAGGCGCTGGCCGCCAGCTGTACGGGGAGATTAGTCGGATGGTTTCTCATGCCTATGACTACTAACTGTAAAGAAATCACAAAGTTTCATTACAGATATGACAATGCTGCCAGTAGGTCCTCACCTTAAATTGACTCCTTACCTTCAACATCTCTGGATTGGCTTTTTCCATGGCATGTGTTAGACTGAACAGGTGAAAGAGGGCCTCGCGAACGAAGAAGGAGCGTTCGCTGTATCGGCGCAGCGCTTCTGCAATCTGGATCTGATTTGCTTCTCCGGAAACCTAAAAAAAAAACAAAAAAAACAAACACACACCACAATAAATTTAAATCAGAACAGGATCCTAATGTAAGAAGTTCATGTAAGTAAAAAAAAAAAAAAAAAAAAAACAGTGGGATTTAAGTACTTTTAAGAATTCCCCCCCCCCCAAAAAAAAAGGTCACTGGCTCTGTTCATGTTAAAGCGTGAGATATGTACTAGGGGATCCATTCTCTAGTACCCTTACTGATCCTAAAAATCAGTGCGGGCCCCAGCCACCCACGGTACAAAAAACTTCAGCACTGATCCATTTAAGTGAATGGGGATGGAAGCAATTACCTGCTCAGTGGGGTGACAGGAGCGCTGCTCTGCAGGGAAAACTTAGAAGGAGATGCAATACTAAAGCAGCTCTGAGACCCCAATCATTTTCAGGATCGGAAGACCGGACCCCATCTTGCAAAAAAATGATTGCTTATCCTAGCAACATCCCAGCACTTTGTAACAATGGATATTACTTTTTTATTTGTACGTTTCTAGTCGTAACAGTGCAGAAACAGTTTCTAGTAATCAATGAAGAAAAGGGAGTTGCATTAGTTAACAGTATAAGTGTCGGTCGCACCCTTAGGTTATACAGTTTCTGCAGTGCATCTATAATTAGTAATATCCAAAACTTAATTATTATCATCCCTGCTTCAGGACTCTGCACTCAGATTGCAGCGGTGGTGGTTGGCACATCTTTACGGTCGCCCACCGCCAGTGGTAGTAGCCTGCATACCATATGATCAGATAACTAAACATGAGGTTCTTGGTTTAACTATGTTAATTTTTGCTTAGCCGCAATAGATCAATGTATAAGTCTTGGCTATGGTTCATGTTTTTTTACTACAGCTATGACTATGAGAAAACGCACCCTTACGCCAGCCAAACACATAGGGCTGTGTACACATTACGTTTCTGCCACATTTATAGCTCCGTCTGGGGACATCTGTCTATAGCCCTGAAGGCAGGCACTGAGATACAACCCATGATGAAGCCGTTGACTATAAGGCAGACATTCACTTTGTCCTATGCCTCACCTCTGTTCCAGCAGTGTCCATCCTTTTTAGGCAGGTTCAAAAGTGTTGCAGACGGGCACTGCTGGAGCGTGAGCACAAAGTGACTGTCTGCCTCACTATAGTGAAGGTCTCTGTCCCGGGTATTGTCCCAATGCTGTTCTCCAGATGGAAGCACATAGCCTAATATATATTTTGACAAGACAAGGGTTTGGCAGACAAACGTCTTACTATTCGCCTATAGAAATACATTATTGGATGGTCTTACAATTCATGCTTATGTTCTGCAAACACCCAATAAAAGCCTGCTTGGCAATTTCAAGAACTTCCATAGACGTTAAGGCTTGTTTTACACTTGCCGTTTTTTTTTTGCGGGCCGTATCAACGCAATTTTCAAGGTCTGCCGCAATATCGGACGGCAAAAAACTTCCAGATCGACATTTTCAGGTTCCCAATACTATAGCAAAAGTATTGGGGAAAAAAACGGCAGTCCGCAAAACCGGAAGTCACGGCACACTGCAAAAACAATCTTCCGTTGTTTTTGCGGCCCCATTGATTTACAATATCGAGCAAGAGCAATATTTTTTCACGGCCGTAAATATGGCCCTCACGGCCATACGGTGCTCCTACGATTTTTGGCAGCCCGTTTTTGCGGACCCATTGAAATCTATCTGGGCCGCAAAAACACTACAAGTGTAAAAGCAGCCTAATAAAGACAGATGTGCTTGTGCGACCACCAGAAAGGCCCCCCACACCTATCAGACATTAATGTCACACCTTCACATTGCCTTCTCCAGAGAGGAGCTCCGAATACCCAGCCTCGGTGGCCAGAAGACCAACAAACTGGATTTGAGGACGCTGCGATATAAAGCTCTCCACCGCTTTATCAGTCACGTGTTTCCTCCCGGAGATGTCCAGCGAGACGAGGCTGAGCAGGATATCTTTTTGCTCCAGCAGACGACAGGCTATGTCCGATGTGAACTGCTTGTCGTCAGATATATCCAAATGGGTGAGGTGCTTCAGTTCTTTGATCACTTCCAATATCTGCGATGTCGTCATTTTTAGACACTTCAGGTGGTGCATCGTAAGGGATTTGAGTCTGTCCTTGCAGTCCAGTAAAGCCGAGATGTCAGTCACTGTTGTATTGGAGATATCCAAGCTTTCCAACCTGGGAAGAGAAGCGACATCGGCAAGATCCTCATTGTAAAACAACACGTTGGTGACGCTCAGAGCACGGAGTCCGGACAGTTGACTGAAGCAACGCTCGTATGGATCCTCCAGGAACAGCGTCAGGGAGTTGAGGATCAAGCACTGGAGGTTGTCCTGGATCCATTTACTACTACTGAGCCCACTTATAATGTCAGTGATGGTTATATCAGCATTCACCCCCGTCGCGTCCAATTCAACCAATTTGTGATGGCAGAAAGCCTTACGGAAAGCTACGGCAGAGATCTTCGCCTTGCGGATACATGCACGCTTCAGTCGTAACTGGCTTCCGCGGAAGATTCCGACTGTCACCTCATTGAGCTGTCCTAAAGAGGAGAACCATGGCAAAATCAGCAAAACAATATTATAATAAATGGGCTTGTCAGGACTAAGATATAGAGGATTCATAAAAAAGGTCACCAATATCAGACCATGGGGGGTCCGACACTCGGCAATCCCACTGATCAAGTGCACAATGTACAGAGAAGGAGCAGCTCCACACACTGTGAAGTGGCTGAGAAACCGCCATTGCTATTAGGTGGCGGATGTCGGACCCCACTGATGATATTTATGAGCTACCCTAATATTGCTGGTGTGGATTACTTTGTACAGCCATGGTGCGCAGCAGTTGATCGGCCACCTCCTGAGGGAACACCGCCGCATCATGGAGACAAAACGTCCCGTCCGGTCTCTTCCAGCAAAACTTTTCAAGGTGAGCGCTCAAGTAATGTAGGGCTGTGTCGATCAATGACTTTGGGGTGGCTTCCTCCTGGAAGATAAAAGTTAATTTTACATTATTATCCTTAAAAGCATAATGATGCAGACAATTTTCATTTTTGCACTTTTGTTTTTTTTCTCCTTTGATTTTATCCATCCGTTTACATAGCTGGATTATTTTTTTGCGTGCCGAGCTGCAGTTTTTCTTGATACCATCAGGGTTACCTACGACATTTCAATCACTTTGTAGTGCATTTAGTGGGAGAGGTGCGGTGACGAAAAATTGGACATGGCGATACTGAAATGCTTTTCGAACTTTTAATTTACTTTTTTCTTTGTCATTTTTTTTTTTACTTTTTATTTTTTAGTCTCCATCGATCTTGTGAACATTTGATCACTTGTGCAACAATACAATATTTCAGTATTCAGTCTGTAATTAAACTAACAACCTCCAATGAAGCTCAGTCATAGGAGTACAAAAATGGCAGCCATGGGGGTTTCAAAAGGGCCCCCATCAACTCATCAGGGTCCCTTTATTGCTTCACCGGGGGGGGGGGGGGGGGGGGAGGGGGGGCGGAGTATCAGAACACAAGTCGGACCGCAGCGGACCACTCCACTAAAGACTCTTCTTCTGTACACAATAAAATAAAAAATCCCACTGTTCTTAGGAAAGGAGATGATTTTTTTTTATTTAAATAAATTGCAAACTTGCCTGTTTTTCCAACTACTTTGAAATTTTAAAGGGAACTTGTCAGGCGTTTCATGGTGCCCACACTGCGGGTACAAAGAATACTCTCTGAAATGCTCCAGTGGCACCGAACTTGTCTGCTCTTCGGCTATGGTCCTTGGCCGGCTCTTCCCTGCGCCACAGCAGGAGATTGACAGCTCTCTCCCTATGTTCATGCAAGGCAGAGACTTATCAATTATCCTTGGTGGCACTGGGAGAAATAAGCCAAAGACATCGCTGGACTAGTCAGCTCCACATTCCGGGACAAATCTTCAAAGTATATTATCTCTGAAACTTTGTGAAGCCAGGCTGCGATTCATGCTGCCCACAGTTTGAGCAGCACGAGTCGCCTGACACGTTCCCTTTAAAGATAACTCAATTTTTTAAGCAAGTGACAGGCTAAATACATTATAAAATCTCCAAGCTCCTGTAATTCTATCACTATTTTCCGTTTTTCGCTGCGTTACAAATTTGTAGCACAATATGGGAAATTTATGCTTAAAGACCAACTGACTATTTCTTTACTTGCTGACAATCAAAGCTCAGCAGCCGCTGCGACTGCTAGATCAGCGACAGAGTTGGGAGAGCTCACGACCCCAGCGAAAACTATGAAGAAATGCCCAGTTGGACAACAAGAAGAGATTGCACATATTGCACTGCAGAAGAAACAAATGTGAGTATCTCTGCAATGGAGCAATGCAGCACAAAATGGAAAAGAGCTGAAGAATCGGGGGAGTTCAGGGATTACTACAAGTATATAACGCAAACAAATCCCCATACAGTCCTGCAGAGCGAACCAGCTGGGAGACATGCAGCAGCTGTGGGGGCAGGAACATATATTATTCAAGTATGCCAAAGACACTTGGTTAGCACCCGAGCATTCTCAGATAACGCCTAATCCAAGCACATTTGCACATCACTAGCAGAAATGTATACGTCTGGGGGAGGGGGAAAAGATCGAAAAGTATGAGGGTCCATTGTTGTGGAGATGTGGCACAGGAATGATGTTTTGGGGGACCTAAAACACTAATTTGCCCCAGAGCCCCACCAGGTGCTCCTGGCCCCTTCCTCCGCGGCCCCACCAGGTGCTCCTGGCCCCTTCCTCCGCGGCCCCACCAGGTGCTCCTGGCCCCTTCCTCCGCGGCCCCACCAGGTGCTCCTGGCCCCCTCCTCCTCGGCCATGGCCCCCTCCTCCACGGCCCCACCAGGTGGTCCTGGCCCCCTCCTCCACGGCCCCACCAGGTGGTCCTGGCCCCCTCCTCCACGGCCCCACCAGGTGGTCCTGGCCCCCTCCTCCACGGCCCCACCAGGTGGTCCTGGCCCCCTCCTCCTCGGCCATGGCCCCCTCCTCCACGGCCCCACCAGGTGCTCCTGGCCCCTTCCTCCGCGGCCCCACCAGGTGCTCCTGGCCCCCTCCTCCTCGGCCATGGCCCCCTCCTCCACGGCCCCACCAGGTGGTCCTGGCCCCCTCCTCCACGGCCCCACCAGGTGGTCCTGGCCCCCTCCTCCGCGGCCCCACCAGGTGGTCCTGGCCCCCTCCTCCGCGGCCCCACCAGGTGGTCCTGGCCCCCTCCTCCGCGGCCCCACCAGGTGGTCCTGGCCCCCTCCTCCGCGGCCCCACCAGGTGGTCCTGGCCCCCTCCTCCGCGGCCCCACCAGGTGGTCCTGGCCCCTTCCTCCAATGTGTATTGTCACTGGGGGGGGAAGTTGTCAGCTATGACACCCGCAGTGCACTCAGATAGGGGTAGTAGTCCCGCAGACCCCACACATGGGAGAACCACCGGTGTCCTGTGTGATCTGCAGGGGGTACACGGAGCTGCACCCACCATGTTTACTCCGGGATCAGCCGCCGCCGTGCAGCTCCTCCTCCGCCGCCGCCTCGGCCTGTGCAGGGAGGCCCCGCACCTCGGGCTGACTTGTCGGCGGTGCCCGGCTCTGCCCGTAAGGAAGTCACGGCCTCCAGCCCGGAGAGGCGGCGGTGGTGGGAGGCCCGGGCGGCGCAGGCCGGGAAATGAACGCGTTGCTACGCAACCTTTCTTAAAGGGACCGCAGATCTTATAGCTGGTGCGGGGTCACTCAGGACAGGGAGAGCGAATCACTGACGGAGCCGCTTACATAACGAGCTCACGGGAAAGACACCGGACACTGCTGCTCAGGGGCATTCACTGGCGGCAAGCAGCGTCACAAGGCGGCCACAGTCACCACAGAATATCATGTGATAATGGTATAATCACCGGGGACACTGAGAAAGCTTCAGCTGTGAGAGCCCCCCATAAGCAGTGTGAGGGAGCACACATAACAGCACCAGAGCCCCCCATAAGCAGTGTGAGGGAGCACACATTACAGCACCACAGCGCCCCCATAAGCAGTGTCAGGGAGCACACATTACAGCACCAGAGCCCCCCATAAGCAGTGTCAGGGAGCACACATTACAGCACCAGAGCCCCCCATAAGCAGTGTCAGGGAGCACACAACTACCACAGCGCCCCCATAAGCAGTGTCAGGGAGAACACATAACAGCACCAGAGCCCCCCATAAGCAGTGTCAGGGAGAACACATAACAGCACCAGAGCCCCCCATAAGCAGTGTCAGGGAGCACACATAACAGCACCAGAGCCCCCATAAGCAGTGTCAGGGAGCACACATAACAGCACCAGAGCCCCCATAAGCAGTGTCAGGGAGAACACATAACAGCACCAGAGCCCCCCATAAGCAGTGTCAGGGAGAACACATAACAGCACCAGAGCCCCCCATAAGCAGTGTCAGGGAGCACACATAACAATTACCAGAGCCCCCCATAAGCAGTGTCAGGGAGAACACAACTACCACAGAGCCCCCATAAGCAGTGTCAGGGAGCACACATTACAGCACCAGAGCCCCCCATAAGCAGTGTCAGGGAGCACACATAACAGCACCAGAGCCCCCATAAGCAGTGTCAGGGAGCACACATAACAATTACCAGAGCCCCCCATAAGCAGTGTCAGGGAGCACACAACTACCACAGCGCCCCCATAAGCAGTGTCAGGGAGCACACATAACAGCACCAGAGCCCCCATAAGCAGTGTCAGGGAGCACACATTACAGCACCAGAGCCCCCCATAAGCAGTGTCAGGGAGCACACATTACAGCACCAGAACCCCCCATAAGCAGTGTCAGGGAGCACACATTACAGCACCAGAGACCCCCCATAAGCAGTGTCAGGGAGCACACATAACAGGACCAGAGCCCCCATAAGCAGTGTCAGGGAGCACACATAACAGCACCAGAGCCCCCCATAAGCAGTGTCAGGGAGCACACATAACAATTACCAGAGCCCCCCATAAGCAGTGTCAGGGAGAACACAACTACCACAGAGCCCCCATAAGCAGTGTCAGGGAGCACACATTACAGCACCAGAGCCCCCCATAAGCAGTGTCAGGGAGCACACAACTACCACAGCGCCCCCATAAGCAGTGTCAGGGAGCACACATAACAGCACCAGAGCCCCCATAAGCAGTGTCAGGGAGCACACATTACAGCACCAGAGCCCCCCATAAGCAGTGTCAGGGAGCACACATTACAGCACCAGAACCCCCCATAAGCAGTGTCAGGGAGCACACATTACAGCACCAGAGACCCCCCATAAGCAGTGTCAGGGAGCACACATAACAGCACCAGAGCCCCCATAAGCAGTGTCAGGGAGCACACATAACAGCACCAGAGCCCCCATAAGCAGTGTCAGGGAGCACACATAACAGCACCAGAGCCCCCATAAGCAGTGTCAGGGAGCACACATAACAGCACCAGAGCCCCCATAAGCAGTGTCAGGGAGCACACATTACAGCACCAGAGCCCCCCATAAGCAGTGTCAGGGAGCACACAACTACCACAGCGCCCCCATAAGCAGTGTCAGGGAGCACACATAACAGCACCAGAGCCCCCATAAGCAGTGTCAGGGAGCACACATAACAGCACCAGAGCCCCCATAAGCAGTGTCAGGGAGCACACATAACAGCACCAGAGCCCCCATAAGCAGTGTCAGGGAGCACACATAACAGCACCAGAGCCCCCATAAGCAGTGTCAGGGAGCACACATTACAGCACCAGAGCCCCCCATAAGCAGTGTCAGGGAGCACACAACTACCACAGCGCCCCCATAAGCAGTGTCAGGGAGAACACATAACAGCACCAGAGCCCCCCATAAGCAGTGTCAGGGAGAACACATAACAGCACCAGAGCCCCCCATAAGCAGTGTCAGGGAGCACACATAACAGCACCAGAGCCCCCATAAGCAGTGTCAGGGAGCACACATTACAGCACCAGAGCCCCCATAAGCAGTGTCAGGGAGAACACATAACAGCACCAGAGCCCCCCATAAGCAGTGTCAGGGAGAACACATAACAGCACCAGAGCCCCCCATAAGCAGTGTCAGGGAGCACACATAACAGCACCAGAGCCCCCCATAAGCAGTGTCAGGGAGCACACATAACAATTACCAGAGCCCCCCATAAGCAGTGTCAGGGAGAACACAACTACCACAGAGCCCCCATAAGCAGTGTCAGGGAGCACACATTACAGCACCAGAGCCCCCCATAAGCAGTGTCAGGGAGCACACAACTACCACAGCGCCCCCATAAGCAGTGTCAGGGAGCACACATAACAGCACCAGAGCCCCCCATAAGCAGTGTCAGGGAGCACACATAACAGCACCAGAGCCCCCATAAGCAGTGTCAGGGAGCACACATTACAGCACCAGAGCCCCCCATAAGCAGTGTCAGGGAGCACACATTACAGCACCAGAACCCCCCATAAGCAGTGTCAGGGAGCACACATTACAGCACCAGAGACCCCCCATAAGCAGTGTCAGGGAGCACACATAACAGCACCAGAGCCCCCATAAGCAGTGTCAGGGAGCACACATAACAGCACCAGAGCCCCCATAAGCAGTGTCAGGGAGCACACATAACAGCACCAGAGCCCCCATAAGCAGTGTCAGGGAGCACACATAACAGCACCAGAGCCCCCATAAGCAGTGTCAGGGAGCACACATTACAGCACCAGAGCCCCCCATAAGCAGTGTCAGGGAGCACACAACTACCACAGCGCCCCCATAAGCAGTGTCAGGGAGCACACATAACAGCACCAGAGCCCCCATAAGCAGTGTCAGGGAGCACACATAACAGCACCAGAGCCCCCATAAGCAGTGTCAGGGAGCACACATAACAGCACCAGAGCCCCCATAAGCAGTGTCAGGGAGCACACATAACAGCACCAGAGCCCCCATAAGCAGTGTCAGGGAGCACACATTACAGCACCAGAGCCCCCCATAAGCAGTGTCAGGGAGCACACATAACAGCACCAGAGCCCCCCATAAGCAGTGTCAGGGAGCACACATTACAGCACCAGAGCCCCCCATAAGCAGTGTCAGGGAGCACACAACTACCACAGCGCCCCCATAACCAGTGTCAGGGAGCACACATAACAGCACCAGAGCCCCCCATAAGCAGTGTCAGGGAGCACACATTACAGCACCAGAACCCCCCATAAGCAGTGTCAGGGAGCACACATTACAGCACCAGAGACCCCCCATAAGCAGTGTCAGGGAGCACACATAACAGCACCAGAGCCCCCATAAGCAGTGTCAGGGAGCACACATAACAGCACCAGAGCCCCCATAAGCAGTGTCAGGGAGCACACATAACAGCACCAGAGCCCCCCATAAGCAGTGTCAGGGAGCACACATAACAGCACCAGAGCCCCCCATAAGCAGTGTCAGGGAGCACACATTACAGCACCAGAGCCCCCCATAAGCAGTGTCAGGGAGCACACAACTACCACAGCGCCCCCATAACCAGTGTCAGGGAGCACACATAACAGCACCAGAGCCCCCCATAAGCAGTGTCAGGGAGCACACATTACAGCACCAGAACCCCCCATAAGCAGTGTCAGGGAGCACACATTACAGCACCAGAGACCCCCCATAAGCAGTGTCAGGGAGCACACAACTACCACAGCGCCCCCATAAGCAGTGTCAGGGAGCACACATAACAGCACCAGAGCCCCCATAAGCAGTGTCAGGGAGCACACATAACAGCACCAGAGCCCCCATAAGCAGTGTCAGGGAGCACACATAACAGCACCAGAGCCCCCATAAGCAGTGTCAGGGAGCACACATAACAGCACCAGAGCCCCCATAAGCAGTGTCAGGGAGCACACAACTACCACAGCGCCCCCATAAGCAGTGTCAGGGAGCACACATAACAGCACCAGAGCCCCCATAAGCAGTGTCAGGGAGCACACATAACAGCACCAGAGCCCCCCATAAGCAGTGTCAGGGAGCACACATAACAGCACCAGAGCCCCCCATAAGCAGTGTCAGGGAGCACACATTACAGCACCAGAGCCCCCCATAAGCAGTGTCAGGGAGCACACAACTACCACAGCGCCCCCATAACCAGTGTCAGGGAGCACACATAACAGCACCAGAGCCCCCCATAAGCAGTGTCAGGGAGCACACATAACAGCACCAGAGCCCCCCATAAGCAGTGTCAGGGAGCACACATTACAGCACCAGAGACCCCCCATAAGCAGTGTCAGGGAGCACACAACTACCACAGCGCCCCCATAAGCAGTGTCAGGGAGCACACATAACAGCACCAGAGCCCCCATAAGCAGTGTCAGGGAGCACACATAACAGCACCAGAGCCCCCATAAGCAGTGTCAGGGAGCACACATAACAGCACCAGAGCCCCCATAAGCAGTGTCAGGGAGCACACATAACAGCACCAGAGCCCCCATAAGCAGTGTCAGGGAGCACACAACTACCACAGCGCCCCCATAAGCAGTGTCAGGGAGCACACATAACAGCACCAGAGCCCCCCATAAGCAGTGTCAGGGAGCACACATAACAGCACCAGAGCCCCCCATAAGCAGTGTCAGGGAGCACACATAACAGCACCAGAGCCCCCATAAGCAGTGTCAGGGAGCACACATAACAGCACCAGAGCCCCCATAAGCAGTGTCAGGGAGCACACATAACAGCACCAGAGCCCCCCATAAGCAGTGTCAGGGAGCACACATAACAGCACCAGAGCCCCCCATAAGCAGTGTCAGGGAGCACACATAACAGCACCAGAGCCCCCCATAAGCAGTGTCAGGGAGCACACATTACAGCACCAGAGCCCCCCATAAGCAGTGTCAGGGAGCACACAACTACCACAGCGCCCCCATAACCAGTGTCAGGGAGCACACATAACAGCACCAGAGCCCCCCATAAGCAGTGTCAGGGAGCACACATTACAGCACCAGAACCCCCCATAAGCAGTGTCAGGGAGCACACATTACAGCACCAGAGACCCCCCATAAGCAGTGTCAGGGAGCACACAACTACCACAGCGCCCCCATAAGCAGTGTCAGGGAGCACACATAACAGCACCAGAGCCCCCATAAGCAGTGTCAGGGAGCACACATAACAGCACCAGAGCCCCCATAAGCAGTGTCAGGGAGCACACATAACAGCACCAGAGCCCCCATAAGCAGTGTCAGGGAGCACACATAACAGCACCAGAGCCCCCATAAGCAGTGTCAGGGAGCACACAACTACCACAGCGCCCCCATAAGCAGTGTCAGGGAGCACACATAACAGCACCAGAGCCCCCCATAAGCAGTGTCAGGGAGCACACATAACAGCACCAGAGCCCCCCATAAGCAGTGTCAGGGAGCACACATAACAGCACCAGAGCCCCCATAAGCAGTGTCAGGGAGCACACATAACAGCACCAGAGCACCCCATAAGCAGTGTCAGGGAGCACACATAACAGCACCAGAGCCCCCCATAAGCAGTGTCAGGGAGCACACATAACAGCACCAGAGCCCCCATAAGCAGTGTCAGGGAGAACACATAACAGCACCAGAGCCCCCATAAGCAGTGTCAGGGAGCACACATAACAGCACCAGAGCCCCCATAAGCAGTGTCAGGGAGAACACATAACAGCACCAGAACCCCCCATAAGCAGTGTCAGGGAGCACACATAACAGCACCAGAGACCCCCCATAAGCAGTGTCAGGGAGCACACATAACAGCACCAGAGCCCCCATAAGCAGTGTCAGGGAGCACACATAACAGCACCAGAGCCCCCATAAGCAGTGTCAGGGAGCACACATTACAGCACCAGAGCCCCCCATAAGCAGTGTCAGGGAGCACACATAACAGCACCAGAGCCCCCCATAAGCAGTGTCAGGGAGCACACATTACAGCACCAGAGCCCCCCATAAGCAGTGTCAGGGAGCACACAACTACCACAGCGCCCCCATAACCAGTGTCAGGGAGCACACATAACAGCACCAGAGCCCCCCATAAGCAGTGTCAGGGAGCACACATTACAGCACCAGAACCCCCCATAAGCAGTGTCAGGGAGCACACATTACAGCACCAGAGACCCCCCATAAGCAGTGTCAGGGAGCACACATAACAGCACCAGAGCCCCCATAAGCAGTGTCAGGGAGCACACATAACAGCACCAGAGCCCCCATAAGCAGTGTCAGGGAGCACACATAACAGCACCAGAGCCCCCCATAAGCAGTGTCAGGGAGCACACATAACAGCACCAGAGCCCCCCATAAGCAGTGTCAGGGAGCACACATTACAGCACCAGAGCCCCCCATAAGCAGTGTCAGGGAGCACACAACTACCACAGCGCCCCCATAACCAGTGTCAGGGAGCACACATAACAGCACCAGAGCCCCCCATAAGCAGTGTCAGGGAGCACACATTACAGCACCAGAACCCCCCATAAGCAGTGTCAGGGAGCACACATTACAGCACCAGAGACCCCCCATAAGCAGTGTCAGGGAGCACACAACTACCACAGCGCCCCCATAAGCAGTGTCAGGGAGCACACATAACAGCACCAGAGCCCCCATAAGCAGTGTCAGGGAGCACACATAACAGCACCAGAGCCCCCATAAGCAGTGTCAGGGAGCACACATAACAGCACCAGAGCCCCCATAAGCAGTGTCAGGGAGCACACATAACAGCACCAGAGCCCCCATAAGCAGTGTCAGGGAGCACACAACTACCACAGCGCCCCCATAAGCAGTGTCAGGGAGCACACATAACAGCACCAGAGCCCCCATAAGCAGTGTCAGGGAGCACACATAACAGCACCAGAGCCCCCCATAAGCAGTGTCAGGGAGCACACATAACAGCACCAGAGCCCCCCATAAGCAGTGTCAGGGAGCACACATTACAGCACCAGAGCCCCCCATAAGCAGTGTCAGGGAGCACACAACTACCACAGCGCCCCCATAACCAGTGTCAGGGAGCACACATAACAGCACCAGAGCCCCCCATAAGCAGTGTCAGGGAGCACACATAACAGCACCAGAGCCCCCCATAAGCAGTGTCAGGGAGCACACATTACAGCACCAGAGACCCCCCATAAGCAGTGTCAGGGAGCACACAACTACCACAGCGCCCCCATAAGCAGTGTCAGGGAGCACACATAACAGCACCAGAGCCCCCATAAGCAGTGTCAGGGAGCACACATAACAGCACCAGAGCCCCCATAAGCAGTGTCAGGGAGCACACATAACAGCACCAGAGCCCCCATAAGCAGTGTCAGGGAGCACACATAACAGCACCAGAGCCCCCATAAGCAGTGTCAGGGAGCACACAACTACCACAGCGCCCCCATAAGCAGTGTCAGGGAGCACACATAACAGCACCAGAGCCCCCCATAAGCAGTGTCAGGGAGCACACATAACAGCACCAGAGCCCCCCATAAGCAGTGTCAGGGAGCACACATAACAGCACCAGAGCCCCCATAAGCAGTGTCAGGGAGCACACATAACAGCACCAGAGCCCCCATAAGCAGTGTCAGGGAGCACACATAACAGCACCAGAGCCCCCCATAAGCAGTGTCAGGGAGCACACATAACAGCACCAGAGCCCCCCATAAGCAGTGTCAGGGAGCACACATAACAGCACCAGAGCCCCCCATAAGCAGTGTCAGGGAGCACACATTACAGCACCAGAGCCCCCCATAAGCAGTGTCAGGGAGCACACAACTACCACAGCGCCCCCATAACCAGTGTCAGGGAGCACACATAACAGCACCAGAGCCCCCCATAAGCAGTGTCAGGGAGCACACATTACAGCACCAGAACCCCCCATAAGCAGTGTCAGGGAGCACACATTACAGCACCAGAGACCCCCCATAAGCAGTGTCAGGGAGCACACAACTACCACAGCGCCCCCATAAGCAGTGTCAGGGAGCACACATAACAGCACCAGAGCCCCCATAAGCAGTGTCAGGGAGCACACATAACAGCACCAGAGCCCCCATAAGCAGTGTCAGGGAGCACACATAACAGCACCAGAGCCCCCATAAGCAGTGTCAGGGAGCACACATAACAGCACCAGAGCCCCCATAAGCAGTGTCAGGGAGCACACAACTACCACAGCGCCCCCATAAGCAGTGTCAGGGAGCACACATAACAGCACCAGAGCCCCCCATAAGCAGTGTCAGGGAGCACACATAACAGCACCAGAGCCCCCCATAAGCAGTGTCAGGGAGCACACATAACAGCACCAGAGCCCCCATAAGCAGTGTCAGGGAGCACACATAACAGCACCAGAGCCCCCATAAGCAGTGTCAGGGAGCACACATAACAGCACCAGAGCCCCCCATAAGCAGTGTCAGGGAGCACACATAACAGCACCAGAGCACCCCATAAGCAGTGTCAGGGAGCACACATAACAGCACCAGAGCCCCCCATAAGCAGTGTCAGGGAGCACACATAACAGCACCAGAGCCCCCATAAGCAGTGTCAGGGAGAACACATAACAGCACCAGAGCCCCCATAAGCAGTGTCAGGGAGCACACATAACAGCACCAGAGCCCCCATAAGCAGTGTCAGGGAGAACACATAACAGCACCAGAACCCCCCATAAGCAGTGTCAGGGAGCACACATAACAGCACCAGAGACCCCCCATAAGCAGTGTCAGGGAGCACACATAACAGCACCAGAGCCCCCATAAGCAGTGTCAGGGAGCACACATAACAGCACCAGAGCCCCCATAAGCAGTGTCAGGGAGCACACATTACAGCACCAGAGCCCCCCATAAGCAGTGTCAGGGAGCACACATAACAGCACCAGAGCCCCCCATAAGCAGTGTCAGGGAGCACACATTACAGCACCAGAGCCCCCCATAAGCAGTGTCAGGGAGCACACAACTACCACAGCGCCCCCATAACCAGTGTCAGGGAGCACACATAACAGCACCAGAGCCCCCCATAAGCAGTGTCAGGGAGCACACATTACAGCACCAGAACCCCCCATAAGCAGTGTCAGGGAGCACACATTACAGCACCAGAGACCCCCCATAAGCAGTGTCAGGGAGCACACATAACAGCACCAGAGCCCCCATAAGCAGTGTCAGGGAGCACACATAACAGCACCAGAGCCCCCATAAGCAGTGTCAGGGAGCACACATAACAGCACCAGAGCCCCCCATAAGCAGTGTCAGGGAGCACACATAACAGCACCAGAGCCCCCCATAAGCAGTGTCAGGGAGCACACATTACAGCACCAGAGCCCCCCATAAGCAGTGTCAGGGAGCACACAACTACCACAGCGCCCCCATAACCAGTGTCAGGGAGCACACATAACAGCACCAGAGCCCCCCATAAGCAGTGTCAGGGAGCACACATTACAGCACCAGAACCCCCCATAAGCAGTGTCAGGGAGCACACATTACAGCACCAGAGACCCCCCATAAGCAGTATCAGGGAGCACACAACTACCACAGCGCCCCCATAAGCAGTGTCAGGGAGCACACATAACAGCACCAGAGCCCCCATAAGCAGTGTCAGGGAGCACACATAACAGCACCAGAGCCCCCATAAGCAGTGTCAGGGAGCACACATAACAGCACCAGAGCCCCCATAAGCAGTGTCAGGGAGCACACATAACAGCACCAGAGCCCCCATAAGCAGTGTCAGGGAGCACACAACTACCACAGCGCCCCCATAAGCAGTGTCAGGGAGCACACATAACAGCACCAGAGCCCCCATAAGCAGTGTCAGGGAGCACACATAACAGCACCAGAGCCCCCCATAAGCAGTGTCAGGGAGCACACATAACAGCACCAGAGCCCCCCATAAGCAGTGTCAGGGAGCACACATTACAGCACCAGAGCCCCCCATAAGCAGTGTCAGGGAGCACACAACTACCACAGCGCCCCCATAACCAGTGTCAGGGAGCACACATAACAGCACCAGAGCCCCCCATAAGCAGTGTCAGGGAGCACACATTACAGCACCAGAGACCCCCCATAAGCAGTGTCAGGGAGCACACAACTACCACAGCGCCCCCATAAGCAGTGTCAGGGAGCACACATAACAGCACCAGAGCCCCCATAAGCAGTGTCAGGGAGCACACATAACAGCACCAGAGCCCCCATAAGCAGTGTCAGGGAGCACACATAACAGCACCAGAGCCCCCATAAGCAGTGTCAGGGAGCACACATAACAGCACCAGAGCCCCCATAAGCAGTGTCAGGGAGCACACAACTACCACAGCGCCCCCATAAGCAGTGTCAGGGAGCACACATAACAGCACCAGAGCCCCCCATAAGCAGTGTCAGGGAGCACACATAACAGCACCAGAGCCCCCCATAAGCAGTGTCAGGGAGCACACATAACAGCACCAGAGCCCCCATAAGCAGTGTCAGGGAGCACACATAACAGCACCAGAGCCCCCATAAGCAGTGTCAGGGAGCACACATAACAGCACCAGAGCCCCCCATAAGCAGTGTCAGGGAGCACACATAACAGCACCAGAGCCCCCCATAAGCAGTGTCAGGGAGCACACATAACAGCACCAGAGCCCCCCATAAGCAGTGTCAGGGAGCACACATTACAGCACCAGAGCCCCCCATAAGCAGTGTCAGGGAGCACACAACTACCACAGCGCCCCCATAACCAGTGTCAGGGAGCACACATAACAGCACCAGAGCCCCCCATAAGCAGTGTCAGGGAGCACACATTACAGCACCAGAACCCCCCATAAGCAGTGTCAGGGAGCACACATTACAGCACCAGAGACCCCCCATAAGCAGTGTCAGGGAGCACACAACTACCACAGCGCCCCCATAAGCAGTGTCAGGGAGCACACATAACAGCACCAGAGCCCCCATAAGCAGTGTCAGGGAGCACACATAACAGCACCAGAGCCCCCATAAGCAGTGTCAGGGAGCACACATAACAGCACCAGAGCCCCCATAAGCAGTGTCAGGGAGCACACATAACAGCACCAGAGCCCCCATAAGCAGTGTCAGGGAGCACACAACTACCACAGCGCCCCCATAAGCAGTGTCAGGGAGCACACATAACAGCACCAGAGCCCCCCATAAGCAGTGTCAGGGAGCACACATAACAGCACCAGAGCCCCCCATAAGCAGTGTCAGGGAGCACACATAACAGCACCAGAGCCCCCATAAGCAGTGTCAGGGAGCACACATAACAGCACCAGAGCCCCCATAAGCAGTGTCAGGGAGCACACATAACAGCACCAGAGCCCCCCATAAGCAGTGTCAGGGAGCACACATAACAGCACCAGAGCACCCCATAAGCAGTGTCAGGGAGCACACATAACAGCACCAGAGCCCCCCATAAGCAGTGTCAGGGAGCACACATAACAGCACCAGAGCCCCCATAAGCAGTGTCAGGGAGAACACATAACAGCACCAGAGCCCCCATAAGCAGTGTCAGGGAGCACACATAACAGCACCAGAGCCCCCATAAGCAGTGTCAGGGAGAACACATAACAGCACCAGAACCCCCCATAAGCAGTGTCAGGGAGCACACATAACAGCACCAGAGACCCCCCATAAGCAGTGTCAGGGAGCACACATAACAGCACCAGAGCCCCCATAAGCAGTGTCAGGGAGCACACATAACAGCACCAGAGCCCCCCATAAGCAGTGTCAGGGAGCACACATAACAGCACCAGAGCCCCCCATAAGCAGTGTCAGGGAGCACACAACTACCACAGCGCCCCCATAAGCAGTGTCAGGGAGCACACATAACAGCACCAGAGCCCCCCATAAGCAGTGTCAGGGAGCACACATAACAGCACCAGAGCCCCCATAAGCAGTGTCAGGGAGCACACATAACAGCACCAGAGCCCCCATAAGCGGTGTCAGGGAGCACACATTACAGCACCAGAGACCCCCCATAAGCAGTGTCAGGGAGCACACATAACAGCACCAGAGCCCCCATAAGCAGTGTCAGGGAGCACACATAACAGCACCAGAGCCCCCATAAGCAGTGTCAGGGAGCACACATTACAGCACCAGAGCCCCCCATAAGCAGTGTCAGGGAGCACACAACTACCACAGCGCCCCCATAAGCAGTGTCAGGGAGCACACATAACAGCACCAGAGCCCCCCATAAGCAGTGTCAGGGAGCACACATTACAGCACCAGAACCCCCCATAAGCAGTGTCAGGGAGCACACATTACAGCACCAGAGACCCCCCCATAAGCAGTGTCAGGGAGCACACATAACAGCACCAGAGCCCCCATAAGCAGTGTCAGGGAGCACACATAACAGCACGAGAGCCCCCATAAGCAGTGTCAGGGAGCACACATAACAGCACCAGAGCCCCCATAAGCAGTGTCAGGGAGCACACATTACAGCACCAGAGCCCCCCATAAGCAGTGTCAGGGAGCACACAACTACCACAGCGCCCCCATAAGCAGTGTCAGGGAGCACACATAACAGCACCAGAGCCCCCCATAAGCAGTGTCAGGGAGCACACATTACAGCACCAGAACCCCCCATAAGCAGTGTCAGGGAGCACACAACTACCACAGCGCCCCCATAAGCAGTGTCAGGGAGCACACATAACAGCACCAGAGCCCCCCATAAGCAGTGTCAGGGAGCACACATTACAGCACCAGAGACCCCCCATAAGCAGTGTCAGGGAGCACACATAACAGCACCAGAGCCCCCATAAGCAGTGTCAGGGAGCACACATAACAGCACCAGAGCCCCCATAAGCAGTGTCAGGGAGCACACATAACAGCACCAGAGCCCCCCATAAGCAGTGTCAGGGAGCACACAACTACCACAGCGCCCCCATAAGCAGTGTCAGGGAGCACACATAACAGCACCAGAGCCCCCATAAGCAGTGTCAGGGAGCACACATAACAGCACCAGAGCCCCCATAAGCAGTGTCAGGGAGCACACATAACAGCACCAGAGCCCCCCATAAGCAGTGTCAGGGAGCACACATTACAGCACCAGAGCCCCCCATAAGCAGTGTCAGGGAGCACACAACTACCACAGCGCCCCCATAACCAGTGTCAGGGAGCACACATAACAGCACCAGAGCCCCCCATAAGCAGTGTCAGGGAGCACACATTACAGCACCAGAACCCCCCATAAGCAGTGTCAGGGAGCACACATTACAGCACCAGAGACCCCCCATAAGCAGTGTCAGGGAGCACACAACTACCACAGCGCCCCCATAAGCAGTGTCAGGGAGCACACATAACAGCACCAGAGCCCCCATAAGCAGTGTCAGGGAGCACACATAACAGCACCAGAGCCCCCATAAGCAGTGTCAGGGAGCACACATAACAGCACCAGAGCCCCCATAAGCAGTGTCAGGGAGCACACATAACAGCACCAGAGCCCCCATAAGCAGTGTCAGGGAGCACACAACTACCACAGCGCCCCCATAAGCAGTGTCAGGGAGCACACATAACAGCACCAGAGCCCCCCATAAGCAGTGTCAGGGAGCACACATAACAGCACCAGAGCCCCCATAAGCAGTGTCAGGGAGCACACATAACAGCACCAGAGCCCCCATAAGCAGTGTCAGGGAGCACACATAACAGCACCAGAGCCCCCCATAAGCAGTGTCAGGGAGCACACATAACAGCACCAGAGCACCCCATAAGCAGTGTCAGGGAGCACACATTACAGCACCAGAGACCCCCATAAGCAGTGTCAGGGAGCACACATAACAGCACCAGAGCCCCCCATAAGCAGTGTCAGGGAGCACACATAACAGCACCAGAGCCCCCATAAGCAGTGTCAGGGAGAACACATAACAGCACCAGAGCCCCCATAAGCAGTGTCAGGGAGCACACATAACAGCACCAGAGCCCCCATAAGCAGTGTCAGGGAGAACACATAACAGCACCAGAACCCCCCATAAGCAGTGTCAGGGAGCACACATAACAGCACCAGAGCCCCCCATAAGCAGTGTCAGGGAGCACACATAACAGCACCAGAGCCCCCCATAAGCAGTGTCAGGGAGCACACATAACAGCACCAGAGCCCCCCATAAGCAGTGTCAGGGAGAACACATAACAGCACCAGAACCCCCCATAAGCAGTGTCAGGGAGCACACATAACAGCACCAGAGCCCCCATAAGCAGTGTCAGGGAGCACACATAACAGCACCAGAGCCCCCCATAGGCAGTGTCAGGGAGCACACATAACAGCACCAGAGCCCCCATAAGCAGTGTCAGGGAGAACACATTACAGCACCAGAGCCCCCCATAAGCAGTGTCAGGGAGCACACATAACAGCACCAGAGCCCCCCATAAGCAGTGTCAGGGAGCACACATAACAGCACCAGAGCCCCCATAAGCAGTGTCAGGGAGCACACATAACAGCACCAGAGCCCCCCATAAGCAGTGTCAGGGAGCACACATAACAGCACCAGAGCCCCCCATAAGCAGTGTCAGGGAGAACACATTACAGCACCAGAGCCCCCCATAAGAAGTGTCAGGGAGAAAACATTACAGCACCAGAGCCCCCCATAAGAAGTGTCAGAGAGAACACATTACAGCACCAGAACGCCCCCATAAGCAGTGTCAGGGAGCACACATAACAATTACCAGAGCCCCCATAAGCAGTGTCAGGGAGCACACATAACGGTAGCAGAGCGCCCCCATAAGCAGTGTCAGGGAGAACACATTACAGCACCAGAGACCCCCCTAAGCAGTGTCAGGGAGCACACATAACAATTACCAGAGCGCCCCCATAAGCAGTGTCAGGGAGCACACATAACAATTACCAGAGCCCCCCATAAGCAGTGTCAGGGAGCACACATAACAATTACCAGAGCGCCCCCATAAGCAGTGTCAGGGAGCACACATAACAATTACCAGAGCCCCCATAAGCAGTGTCAGGGAGCACACATAACAATTACCAGAGCCCCCCATAAGCAGTGTCAGGGAGCACACATAACAATTACCAGAGCCCCCATAAGCAGTGTCAGGGAGAACACATAACAATTACCAGAGCCCCCCATAAGCAGTGTCAGGGAGCACACATAACGGTAGCAGAGCGCCCCCATAAGCATTGTCAGGGAGCACACATAACAATTACCAGAGCACCCCCATAAGCAGTGTCAGGGAGCACACATAACAATTACCAGAGCACCCCCATAAGCAGTGTCAGGGAGCACACAACTTCCAGAGCGCCCCCATAAGCAGTGTCAGGGATCACACATAACAGTAGCAGAGCGCCCCCATAAGCAGTGTCAGGGAGCACACATAACAATTACCAGAGCGCCCCCATAAGCAGTGTCAGGGAGCACACAACTACTAGAGCGCCCCCATAAGCAGTGTCAGGCAGCACACATAACAGTAGCAGAGCGCCCCCATAAGCAGTGTGAGGGAGCACACATAATTACCAGAGCGCCCCCATAAGCAGTGTCAGGGAGCACACAGAACAGTAGCAGAGCGCCCCATAAGTAGTGTTAGGGAGCACAGTGCCCTCATATACTGTACTAATGTGCCCACACACACAGTGTCAGTGTCCCATAACCAGTGCCCTCATATACTGTACTAATGTGCCCACACACAGTGCAGGTGTCCCATAACCAGTGCCCTCATATACTGTACTAATGTGCCCACACACAGTGCAGGTGTCCCATAACCAGTGCCCTCATATACTGTACTAATGTGCCCACACACAGTGCCAGTGTCCCATAACCAGTCCCCCCATATACTGTACTAATGTGCCCACACACAGTGCAGGTGTCCCATAACCGGTGCCCTCATATACTGTACAAATGTGCCCACACACAGTGCCAGTGTCCCATAACCAGTGCCCTCATATACTGTACTAATGTGCCCACACAGTGTCAGTGTCCCATAACCAGTGCCCTCATATACTGTACTAATGTACCCACACAGAGTGCCAGTGTCCTATAACCGGTGCCCTCATATACTGTACTAATGTGCCCACACACAGTGCCAGTGTCCTATAACCAGCGCCCTCATATACTGTACTAATGTGCCCACACACAGTGCCAGTGTCCTATAACCGGTGCCCTCATATACTGTACTAATGTGCCCACACACAGTGTCAGTGTCCCATAACCAGTGCCCTCATATACTGTACTAATGTGCCCACACACAGTGCCAGTGTCCCATAACCAGTGCCCTCATATACTGTACTAATGTGCCCGCACACAGTGTCAGTGTCCCATATCCAGTGCCCTCATATACTGTACTAATGTGTCCACACACAGTGTCAGTGTCCCATAACCAGTGCCCTCATATACTGTACTAATGTGCCCACACACAGTGCAGGTGTCCCATAACCAGTGCCCTCATATA